>NC_133314.1:4818598-4935196 GCF_012295235.1 Primulina huaijiensis
TATTATTTTTAATGTGTATAAATAAAATGTTGGTTTAAATAATTGTAGTTAATAATTTACTCAATAAAATATTAATACTTTTGTTTTTTATATCCTAATAAAAATATAAAACAAAACTGTATTTTAAATTTAATTAAAAAACAAAATGATAACGTGATGATTTAAGAAACATGTATAAAATGAGAATTTAAGAAGATATATAAGGATTTTTTGGAGAAGAGAAATATAAAAATAAGATTTTTTTTAAAAATGTAGGGTATTCCAAACTTTTTAAAAAAACCACTTATAAACGGTAAACAACTTATTTTGACCGCTTATATAAGTAGGCGTAACATTGTTTGGTTGAAACCGAAATAACCGACCGGATCGAAAAATTCGGTTTAACTAGTTCGGTTTTCGGTCGGTTACGGTTTCAAAATTAAAGAAATTCGGTTTTTCGGTTCGATTTTCGGTTTTGATCCCCAGATAATTGAAATAACCGAACCGGCCATATTATATTTAACTATAGGATTTTTTGTATAATGGGCTAATAAATGTGAAAGATCTTTGTTAGTTTCAGTAAGTTTATATATATTTAAGTTATGATTCAAGATTGTGATTTATAATCACTATTGTGATGAATTTAATGTCATTTTCGTTTCTAATTTTGCAAAACAGGATTTTGGAGTTTGACAATTAGAAGTTCAAATTGTTATTGAAGCTTAGATTGTTAAGTCATAAGTGTATTGTAACAGTACATGTTCTACTAATCTACTGTCATTGTTTCTTTTATATGTGTTGCATCCATCAAGCATCAAGTGATGTATAATTTTATTTCTAAACAAAATATTATAAAATCATATATAACCGACCATATAAACCGAACCGTATTACAAAAAAACGGACCGAATCGTAATAAAATGGTTTGGTTTTGGACTAGATATATTCATAACCAAAAACCGAAAAATCGAACCGTTATAGAGAAAAACCGGACCGAACCGACCGACGCCCACCCCTACTTATAAGTTGTTTGTAATTTTTTTTTACGAAGCAAATTATGAGAGTTTATAAACACCCTCTTAATCTATTAATTGAAAAATAAAAATATATTACACATAAACAACATATATTATTTTTATCTATACTTATTATATTATTAACGCTAAAGGATCCAGATAAACTAACTTTTGTAACATAATCCAATTTTTAAAGAAGTACCAAAATTAATAATTCTCTCAAAATAAAAAAATTTCTTTATTGTTGTTTAATGGAAACAAAAAAAAAATCAGGTTATTTTAGTGAATATGTTCACCTAAAGTTACTATGTCACTTCCAAATTTCAAAATATTTATTTAACTTTATCTAAACTTTCAAATTTTTACATTATATATATATAACCCATGATATAAAAAATTATTATAAAATTCAAAATTAAAAAATTAATTAAAAAAATTATTTAACAACAAAAGTGCATAATTTCTACCACAGAGCTACTTACCATTGGTCTAAGTGGCATTTCGTTTCACAAAATTTAAAAAAAATAATAATATGCGGTAGAGTTTAAAGTTGGATGTCGGAGTCATTTGAATCCTTAAGTATAGTTTGATATGTGTGATAGGATAAGTAAATGATTAGTAATTAGAGTGATTAAAAAATGAGATATATAGATTAACAGTATGGTAGGATAAATAACATGGTGTTTAGTATGATTTTAAAATGAAGGATTAATTTTGCAAATTTTATTGTAATGACCAAAATACCCCAAGTGCTAATTAAATATATATTATTAAAATAATTGGATAAATAATTAAATATTTATAATTATAATTTACATTTATTAAAATTAATTTAAATATATTTATTAGAAATAAATTTGTGAATATGAATTTACTTTAATAATTAAAATAGCAATAATATTTTGAATGTTAATGTTAAATAAAGTTTAGTAATAATTATAATATTATTGTTTTTTTTAAATAATTATAAATATTCTTAAAATAATTTTATAGATAATTAAATATTTATAATTATAATTTATATTTATTAAAATTAATTTAAATCATTTCTCCAGCCGCCGACTGTGAAGGATCGAATGAGAGAAGATAGGTTTTAGGATTTTTATAAATATAGGGTAACTAAGTCATTTGTAATGTATTTTATCATTAAATTAAAATTATCACTTCTAAAAGAAGGGATATGTTATCTTTCTAGGCATAGTTTGGTACACATGATAAGATAAACATGTTATATATAATATAAGGATAAGTTAAGGATATATAAGATGTAGGATATTATATTTAATGTTTGTTATGATTTTAATAAGAGTGATTAAATTTATATATTAGATTGTAATGACAAAATTAACTTTATCATAATAAATTTTATAATTTCAAAGTTGTTGCTTGAGTTCATATTTCTTATCTGTTCATACGCCGACAGTGTTTGCATGCTTTATTTATTTGAGATTTCAGTTGATCCCAAAACTCTGTTTTCTGTGTGTTTATACACATCCATGAACTCGTTGTTCCGTATGTATTTTGTGTGTGTAAACTAGTGGATAAAATATAAAGGTAAAAACTTATGCGAGACGGTCTCATGGGTCGTATTTTGTGAGACAGATCTCTTATTTGGGTCATCCATGAAAAATTATTATTTTTTAATGCTTTCAAATTAATGGAAGTCTCAATCTAAAAAACGTTATATTAGGTAAGGAAGGGAAATTTTTATCAATACATCAAAATTAGTTTTTCTAAAGATTTCTTCCTTAATTAATAATATAAATATACTACGTATATTTCTATTATTTTGAGTATAAAAAAATAAGAAAAATTTGTAAATTAATCTTGGTCAATTATTATTTTTTAATGCTTTCAAATTAATGGAAGTCTCAATCTAAAAAACGTTATATTAGGTAAGGAAGGGAAATTTTTATCAATACATCAAAATTAGTTTTTCTAAAGATTTCTTCCTTAATTAATAATATAAATATACTACGTATATTTCTATTATTTTGAGTATAAAAAAATAAGAAAAATTTGTAAATTAATCTTGGTCAATTATTATTTTTTTTTTTTAAAAAAATGACAGGACCAAGATTAAAAAAATCACTCCAAAAAATAACTATTAAGTTTGTTTATTTTAAAATATAAATTTATATTCAACGCATTATGAAATAACACTTATATCTCGACAATGATGATCTTCGAAGGGTTATCAGATGCTAACTAGTGTATTATTCGAAGTTTGAATCCAATAGTCTTTTTCTGTTTTAATGTTGAAAAATCACGGATCTCACATGTAAAAATGAAACTTGGATTGTTGAATACGCACTTATCGTAATATTCTAAGACACCGTTTTTTCGTGTGATTATTATATTATTTAAGTTGAATGATTTAAAATAATTAATTTTGATATTATAATATGTTTATTGATAAATCAAATATATTTATTTTTCTCAAATCACAAAATATTCTATTTTTATTTAATAAAAAATGACATATATATTTTAATAAATTTACATTTTTATCTATATTTATAATATTCATAATAAAATATTTTTTTATTGTTATCTATAATTTGAAAATTTTAAATTAAATAATCATATTACTCGTAAGATTTACAAAAGTTTTAAATTTTAATATTATTTTCTAAAAAAATTAATATAAATTTTTAAAAATATGTATGCGTGCACGTGCGTATTTAATAAAACTCCAAGATATTTGGGTGGCGTGGGCCGGGGTTGGTTAGACTGAAACATATCGCGCCTTTTAGAGTCGGTGGTGTACTTATACGTATACATATATATATATGTATATATGAACCAAATCTCTGCCCCAAAATCTCTTTTATCTAACGAAAATAACAAACCAAGTTTGAATCTTTGATAAACCTGCCGGTTTTTTCTCTTGATTCTATCGTTTAGTTTCTGGGGTGGGTATAAATTATGCGGCGGCGTAGTTAATTTTCAGCATTTTCCCATTCTGAGATTTTTTGTTTTTATGCGTTTCTTTTTGGTTAAATTAAATTTGGCGAATTCGGATGCAAAATGAGTCAAGGACCTAAACCCATGACTTTTACGAGCTCTTGTGGTTCGTGGAAGTCGAGTGACGGAGTTCCAGACCAGTTCCCCGTGGGTTTAAGGGTACTTGTTGTGGATGATGACTCCACTTGTCTATTGAACTTGGAGAGGATGCTTCGAAATTGCCGCTACGAAGGTAGAATATTAGGTTCGCCGTTGTGTTTGAGGATTTTTGTTCACAAGCACTCAGTAGTGACCGTGAAGGCCTGTGAAATTTGAGTTTTTGTAAAAATTTTAAACATGCAAATTCAATTGTTTTTTGGTTTGAAGCGCTTCTGGTCCGCGCCGCTAGGCAATTCCCCTCTATCGCTGTTTGAAAGATCATATTTTTATCTGTTTCTGCTGGGTTTATGTCTTTGTGGAAGTAAGGAATCATCTATGAAATAAGGAATCATGTATGATGCATCAGAACGTGTATTTTGTTTCTGGAGTTGAGAGGGGGTGGATTTGTGTATCTATTCATATGTTTATGAGATATATAATCACCAGAAACTTTATTGGATCTATATATATTCAATGTATTTATGTGGTATATTCATAATTCTTGTCTTCGGATCATAATCACTTAATCCAGCAATGAGTGATATCCTTGTGTTTAGTATTCAAAGTGAAAAGAGAACTTGCTGGTAATTCATAGTTGTTGGATTGGTGGGATTTAATATTGGATTTACAATATCTGATTCTGATTTCGATAATCTTTTTTCTATTTTTGAATTGCTAGTTACGAAGTGCAGTCGAGCAGAAGCTGCGTTACAGTTGCTTAGGGAGAAAAAAGATGACTTTGACATTGTTCTAAGCGATGTCCACATGCCGTTTATGGATGGTTTCAAACTTCTAGAGCACATAAGACTCGAGATGGACTTGCCCGTTATCAGTAAGGCCTATTTGTTTCTGCATCAGTTCCATCAAGTTTTGTTTGACTCTTTGATTAGTAATAGTTGATTACTCACGTCCTGGTTTTTTTGTTGCTTAGTGATGTCAGAAGATGATACCCGAAATGTGGTGATGAAGGGTGTTACTCACGGTGCCTGCGACTATCTTATAAAACCAATTTGTATGGAGGCTTTGAAAAACATATGGCAGCATGTGGTTCGAAAAAAGAAGTACCAATTGAAGGAAAAAGATTCTGAACAATTGGGAAGTGCAGAAGATGGGGAGCAGCTGCGAAAACCTTTGGAAGACGTCGACTATTCGTCATCCGCTAATGAAGGGCATTTGAAAAATTCCAAGAGAAGGAACGATGATGGAGATGAAATAGAAGAAAGGGATGTTACTTCTACATTGAAGAAACCACGAGTAGTTTGGTTTTTTGAGCTTCACCAGCAATTTGTGACTGCTGTGAATCAACTTGGGGTAGACAGTATGGATCTTCTCAATTTCTCTATTCTGTGCGTTTGTTCTTTTTTGGTGCGCGTACACGCTGCTTGTAATATCTTCCATCTCCTGAAAAATTGTAATGTGTCAGTAAGTTGTGCAAACTATGCAACAATATTGATCTTGGGAGAGGCACACCCCTAAATATGGATTTCTCGTACAAAAAAAATGGAACAATTTTGTTGTGTATTTCATAAATGAGCATCACGTTTCTTGAATTTCAAGAAATAAAGCATGAACATATCTGTCTTTCTTGAAGGGACGCATAGTATATCTCTTGTAATGCATTATAATTTCTTAGGTATGCTTTTACATAGTAGAAAACCTTTGATCAACGAGTGAAAGCTATCATTTCATTTATTTTCTTGTGTCTTTTTCGTATCTGCAGTTCTGATATGTTGCACTTCATGCCAGCAATCTCCGTTCTTAGCTTTTCATGAACCTGTACTCATTATGTTCCTTTTCTGTGCATCAACGCAGAGGCGGTTCCAAAGAAAATCCTGGAAATAATGAATGTGCCTGGGTTAACGAGAGAGAATGTTGCAAGTCATCTTCAGGTTAGACAAATAATTGTTCTTTTCTTGTGTTTCTTAATTCAATGTGCAGAAGAACGTTAGTCGATTAATGATTTCGATCGAATTTTATTTCTTTTTATTATTTTTTTAATATCAATTTCAAAATCGGTGTAGAAGTATCGTCTGTTTCTGAGAAAGGAAAACAGCCTGAATGCACTTGGTAACTCTTTTATGAGAACCCCAGACGCAGCGTTTGCAGCAATATCTTCCTTCAATGGCCTCGATCTTCAAGCTCTCGCTGCTTCTAATCAATTACCTCGCCACTGTGTTACCCCCATCGAGACCCCGTCACTTGGTAGGATCGCCACAAATCCTGCCATATCTGTCCCCCCGGTCGATCAAAGAAAGATTCAGAGCTTCAAAAATCCTAAGATGAGGTTCATGGAGGGACAACGAGAACCGAACAGTAATGTTAAGCAAGTTAACTTGCTGCATGAAGTCCCAACAAATATGGACTCAAAGCAACTTGCCACTTTGCACCAGGCTGCTGAGTTTCCCTATGGCAACATGAATCTGTATATTCGCTCGCATGCGAACCAAAATAATTTGTTGCTGACTCAGATGGTTCGACCGGAGCCAAGTGCTAAAATTTCGAATGAAACAAATGACGCCGCCGATATCATGAATCTATTATCTGTCAGTCAACCACAGACGATTCCAAATGCTGCTGTATTGGGTGGGAGGGACTTTCGTGGGCCTGTCTACTCCTCAGTTTCCCAATCAACCGTTGTAGATTTTTCGAGCAGTCAGAGAACCGAGTTGCCAGTGAATAGATTTTCCCTGGTGACTAATTCAGTAGTGTCGACTCTCTCCCCGAAAAGGATACTTCAGGAAGAGGTTAACTCAGAAGCAAAAGGACATCAAAGTTTCTTACCGAACTATGACAATATTAGCGAGCAGAATCATCATCACGGAAATCAGGATTGGGTTATGCACAACAGCAGCTCAACTCTTGAAGCTCGCCAACAGCCAAACTTTCAAGTAGGCATGGACATATCACCAACAAGTTTAGTTCATCCGGGCTTCTCTTTGAGCCCAAAAAGTGTACAAAGTAAGACAGGTTTCTCAGTTCCTGATGGGATGGACAACCAGCAGTGTGACAATAATTTATTAAGTGTCAAATCCGGAAAATTCGGCTATATAGACTTATATCCTGAAAGTATAGAGCGAGAGGATTTCATGACCCTTTACAACAAACAGGTTAGTTTTTTATGACTCATTGTAAATACCAAATGGGGCACATTAATTTTCTAATGTTTATTTTTGTCAATTACAGCAATATCATGAAGGCCTGGATAACGGGTTCGGCATTGAGGATTATGAGCTGGTGGATCACCTTCATGAGTAGCAGCGCACAGTACATACTATTCCCAGATTCTAAGTAGAAGGATCTTACATTCTTTATGCATTACAGACCGCGATGCTCCATCGTGCTGCATGATGTGCGAAGCATATGTGCACAACTAATTTTGACTGCTTTAGGTTTGGTGATTTTAGAGCATGCACAGATTGTTAGGAGTTCTCAGCTATCTAATTCAATAAAACCCAAGGTTTTGTTGGTTTTAAGCTTCAAAAATCACTCACCCCTTTAAACATAAACATTATTCTACATATCTTATTTTTATTTTTTTTCCTAGAGGTAATTTTCACATCTCCAAACGCAATCATTATTATTAATTTGATTTTCTACTCCTATAAAATATAATTTATTTTAAACCTTATAAATATATTAAATAACAAATTATGAGTGGGAATGAAATAATATATCATCCCTCATTTCCTTGTATATTTTTTGAAAATTTACATTTTATTCAAAATACACAATACCAAAACACCGGAAAGATAATCAAACAAAGCTCAAGTTTTTTACATATATGTCATTAATTTTTATGTCAAATAATTTAGCACAATTTCTCCAAATTTCTAAAAGTTTCAATCAAAAAATAATTAACAATGATGTGTACAAACAAAAAAAATATTTAATCCTTAAAGGGAATCAAAACTCCATCACCTTTGCTCCATGATGTTTACAACAAATCAAACAGTGTGTTTTGCTCTGAGTCGTGCTCTATATATTACAATGCCAACACTCTGGTTTATAACTCGAAACATCCAGCCTTCTCAATTTAAAGTTCCTCACATCAAACTTGAAAAAATGAATGAATAAGCACCCGGTGTAATCGAATTCGAGCATTCATCCCCTTGGCTATTGCTGCACAAACATGAAAGCTAGGAAAACCAGAAAGAACGATAACATATTCGATGAATCAAGGAGATAAGAACCGCTTGTTGGAAGTATTTTAGGCAGAGAGCATTCCTCCCCATTGAAGTAGACTTTTGATGGAAATCCATCACCACCAGGAATGTTAATTCCAGGTGTCATCTTCTTCGTGAATGAAATCACGGACTGCTGTTTTCCAGGTACACGAGGATCTTTCTGGGGATCGGCCCCATCAGTTTCTGCCACGAGATAGTTGAGGCCCGGAAGACCTTGCATGAAAATCGTGTTGTTTACGCCATTCAGTGCACTTCCATTAAAGGAGTAAACTGCTTCGAAGCCAGGAGCTGCTTTCTCGAATTCTAATGCCGTAAACCAATCGACAAAAGCAAATTCATCCCAGTTGAAGATTGTAATTCTTGCAGACCATCCGCCTCTATAGTCCGTGAACAAGTGCCAGTTGATACTAACTCCACAATTATCACCACAGGGTAGTGGGTTAGACAAAGGGAAATGGTGAAGATCGGCCCATGCTCTTGATAAGGTAGTACGGTTCTCGAATGGAACTAAGAGAGCTTGAGATGGGAGAAAAAGAGCGGGAGATGTGCTGCTACATGTTTGTTCCGTATTAGCAGGGCACCCACAGGCACAAGTTTGACATGGGATGATGGATTCGTTGTAGTAAGCAGAGAACGACACACAGCATCGTGGGCTCACTCCCTTTGGCTGCGTGATATTGCACACCACTTGCCAACTAGCAATGGCACTTGAATTGGGCAGTAGCAAGCTCGGGTCTGGAAACTGGCTAGGACTAACTCGAACAGGCGGCCCACATTTATAATCTGGGTTAAGTCTGCCACGTATCCCCCAATTCTGCGGGGGGACAAGAACAGAGCGATTAAGGTTAGGTGGCATCTTGAAAACATTGATCTCGAATGCTGATTTTGACTTGCTCGGATCCATAGCAGGAGGCAAGATCGTCCCGTTCCGACAACAAAAGGGTATCATTCCCAGGTTTGTGTCATTAGTCTTGGCTAAAGGTAGGTCTACTATAGTGGGCCTTCTGTCACAGTTCAAGGCGGTTGAAAAGTCAAGACGCTGGTAGAACTGGCCCTGTACCCCAAATACACATTTTGATGTATCCACTACAGATGGATACGCTCCTTTCATGGCAAAAATGAACTCATCTTCCATCCAATCCCAGTTTAACTGCCAGTTGTCGAGTCGCCCAAGGGGGTTATGGTTCTCGATCGTAACCTGAGCCCAATAGTTGGACTCGTATGTTTTCGACACATCGTACATTATGGTAAGATCACCGTGTTGACGAGGCAAAAACTCATCATCTATGGTAATGTTTGATTTTAACTTCGAGTCGCTGGTGCAACATACTTGCATCGAGCTATTTCCTGAGGAAACAGATTCAAATCAGACCACTATCTCACAAAGCCATGATAATACTTCCTCAATTCATGCCACATAAACGTTTTAGAACAGCAAAAATTTAAGTATGATAGTTAGCTCTAGATTGATGAATAGCCAAAAATATGAACTTTATGTGCAATTTTCTTTGATAAAGAATTACATCACAAGCTCAACACGAGCAAGTTGTTTCCCTACTATCAAAAAGTAGGATATGTGCTCGTATATGATTTAAATGATTTGTCTTGCACCATTCCCAGTTCCCACGTCTTCACTTATAAATCAAACCTCTAAACAACAGAACTCCAAAATGTGTTCATTTAAATATCAAACCTCTGAACAATAAAACTATAAAACAGCACAAAGAAAAACCCCCTAAAATTAAATGGCAAAGTTCAGAGTATCCTACACATTTCTTGACTGGCTATTCTCCAATTATCCGGTAAGTGGTGCTCACACATTGGCTTCTCGAAGGTGTCCCACTAATTGATTAAAAGTCAAACAGAATTCTACACCTCCATTTATTCACGCCTTCATTTCCTCAACAAACAAATAAAAACTATATAAAATATCAATTCAACGCTCCTAGGAACAATATAATAAATATACACAAAACATTCAAATCTTGGCTCCACACCGGCAAACAAAATACACCAAACTCACCAATCCAAGAAACAATCCTTCTTCCTCCGATCCAGAACAAAATTAAGATTGCAAATAACATTAATCATTTGTATAAAATCCAAGTCGATTCATGAAAATAGGACCAAACATATGTTAGATTCGATTAAAAAAAATCACCTAGCATAGTTGGTTTTGGGCAAATCCAGCCATCATTCACCAGCGAGATATTTGAAGGCATAGGCACGCTCGGAGAAGCAACTCCGAACTGCGTGCCGACAAGCCCGACTCGCACACTCATCTGGGTCAAGTCCCCCGCTGTCTCAATACCCGACTTCAGATCCGGACCCGGATACCCCGCCAAGACCGTCCCATTTCCAACACCCCCCGGAATGGAGTTCCCATCGGCAAGCACGGCGTTGGAAGCAGAGACCAGATACTCATCGTGCTGGAATCCAACAAAAACCCGCCAAGATTTGAGCTCCACAAAGTCGTTGTTGAGCACGGACAGGGAAGATTCGAAGCGGTAAGCCTGGAGAGCTGGATCCGACTTCAGAATCGGGGGTACGATCTTCCCGGAGTCGTAAGTGTAGGAAAGAAACACTCCGTTACAGCTTTCGGAGGCCGATGCCGGTGCTTGGGCTTGAGCCGGAGGGCGTGTTTGGGCGTGGGCGGTGCCAAGAATGAGAAGAAACAAGGAGAGCACGATTGTGGTGGCCTCCATGTATGTAAAACTTCGAATGTGAGCGCGTTTCAATTCAAACTCACGAATGTTTCAGACACAAAATACCATTTCTCTCTCTCTCTCTCCTCACACATATATATGTGTGTGTGTGTGTGTTTGTGTGTATATATATATATATATATAATATTTGAAGAAAGAAGCAGCTTAGTGGGTGCCGTAACGATGACGGGAAAGGGAGGTGAGATACGCGGAGAGGAAAATGTCGATTATTTGTGGGAAAACACAGCTCAGTGGGTGCTGTATCCAAATTGTCTTATTTATTTCTTATTTCGCTTTTCCTTTTGTTTCTTAGTATTTAATAATAATATTATTATTATCATCAATACTTTAATATAAAAAAATTAATTATATTAACTCGTTATTCTTTTTTTTAAGGTTAGTAAACCTCTAACATTTAATCTTATAATTAGTATTAAGATTCAATATTATGAATCTTTTTTTTTTGTAATATAATTTAAAATATTTGTATATTAAAAATATTGAAATAAAAGTGTACGTTTTGTCAGATAAGATTAGATAAGGATGTTTTGAAATGAAAAAAAATGGTAATTAACTCTCCGACTTATTAGATACTTAGTCATTAAAATCACCAAAATATCCTTTTCAATAAAATTATAATTTTGAAGGAAATAATAATTTGAAAATATATACAGAAAACTATTTGTATATATTGATATTCATTTGCGCGTATTGTGTGCTTATTCAATTAAAATAACTATTTAAACATGATAAATTTTTTTCTAATTAATGATTTTTTTTATATTTTATTAAGAGTGATTGACTGTATAAAAATTTTAAAATATAGATAAAGATATGATTGAATTTAAAAATATAAATAAATGTAAAATTGAAGATATAAAAATAAAAGTTACAATCATAATATAATTATAATTTTAAATAAAAATCCATCAAATCAATTAAATTTTAGTTAGTATAAATATCACAAATTTAATTATATATATATGTGTTTGATCTGCATCTATTGTGAAGATCTATTATGAAAATCTATGTGATTAATGTTGATAAATTGTCTATATTTATTAAATAAAGAGTTTATTTTTTCAAAAAGATGCGAAACATATAAAGTCAAATGGTTTCAGAATTCAAAGTTCTCTTTTATTGGTATTATTATTATTATAAGGTTGCTTCAATGTGATTGTGGGGCACAACATTTTTGAAGGGATCCACAATTTATTTAGTCGTTGGAATTGGAAGACGATGGATTGAAATTTTGAATTTTAAAAGTCGGATTTGCAGTTAAAGTTCAACCAATTCGACTTGCAATCTTTTCTCGTGTATTTGTTTCGGCTCGCCTCTTTACGATAAAGGAACAAAAATTGATACTTTATTTAAAATTGTACCACAAACACTATTGTGATATTGTTTTAATGATCAGTTTTATGAGATAGATCACCAATCCGAGTCAATTGATAAAAAATGTTGTTTTATATGCCAAAAGTATTATTTTCATGATAAAAATGAGTTAGATCGATATGTCTCAAACTCGTGAGACGGTCTCACACACCCCACTCACATGACAATTAAACTTAAAGAATAACATGCGTGGAATCATTACATTTGTAAAAGGGAAAAATAAAAAAAATAAATCTCGTATTAGCAAAAACTTGACTAAACTTTAATATAATCATTTTTAAATTTATCAATAAAGCATAATCCAAACATCATCACCAAAATATACAATTCATTCACATAAAGTGCATACTATTACACATATGACCACCCATGTTCCAACCCATCAAAATAAGTTTTACATGCCAAAAGTTTCCCTTCCTCTTGCCATATGACTTCTTCCACACTGGACAATCCATTTCATTCTTTCTTCTCACCTGCATCACATGATAATAACTGGAATGAGATAAAACTCAGTAAGTAGAAAGCTATAAATAACAAATACATATACATAGGCTTGGATTGAATAACATGGCTATGGAAATGAAAAACAATACAATATAATCTTCAATGAACAATAAATATTAAGGCAATAAAGATGGTATCTCTTGGCATGAATTAAAGAAATGAATTGATAGTTCTGTGATCTGTGACCATGTAATATGTATCTCTTTGATATAAATATCAAAATTGTGAGAGATACACATTCATCATGAAATTGTCCAATGACATGTATGTAAATACTATCAATTCTTTGCTTTAATCATAAAAACTTCATTGAGGCAATTGAACAAACATTTGGTAGGCAACAATGGCTTACTAGCTCTTTTATCAATGAATTCAATTGTATTCCTTAATCAATGAATAAATAGCAATATATACATCAAGAATATATCAATGGAAGGAGCTAGACATCAATGAACAAGGCTTTAGTACATATATATATCATGTGAGCAAGAAGGAGAACCTCTACTTACAACCCAAAAAGCAAGTATCTGCTTAGATGATCTTGAAGGAATTCTTACAACAATATGCACATAATCAACCATTAATCATCACCATTAATCGTAGAATACAACCAAACCAATATATACCTTCAACTTCTCAAACCTTTCTAAACTCCAAAAATATAGAATCCTTACCTTGGAGCTTGGAAATTTAGTAGAAGAAACTAAGAATTCTCCCAGAACCCTTGAACTTGAAGTAGAGAAATTTTTTTGGAGAGAAAACCTTGAGAAATAAGAGCTTGAACCGATAGAAAATTAATGAAGGATAAGGAAATGTGTAGAAGTCTCTAGATAATTCAATAAATAAGCCATTCAATCCCTCAAAATCGCATTTTCAAGAAGCACTTTCGCCCTGACTAGCGTCGCGGCGCCACCTTCTTGGCGCCGCGACGCTGCTGCCTGGAAGCGCTGAGCCGCTGCCGCCTGCGCCCAAGGACACCAGCAGCGCTGCGCCCCTGCACCTGCACCTAAAAATCTTCACCAATCCACCTAGAATCCATCATCTTCCAATGCCATGCAATATCAGTGCAACTAAACATCCAAATACATCCGCAAATCATCCATAAAAACCATCACATCAAGAACCCATCCATCTCCACAAACCATCAACAACTATAAAACATAACTCCAAAACAATAACCATACTTTTTCCTATTCCAATAAACATAACCGTAAGCAATAACCATCCCACATAAACTTCACCACCAAAACCATATGAAATATCCATTATAATGATAAACCATGAATATCTAATAACCATATTCCCTAAACACCATACCAAAGAATAACATCATATACAATAAAATGATAAAAGGTTGGAATATTACAATCTCCTCTCCTTATAAAAATTTCGTCCCCGAAATTTGCTTACCGTCAAATAAATTCAGATAACAATGTTTCATCTCTTCTTCTGGTTCCCATGTGGCCTCTTCAATCACACGATGCTTCCAAAGAACTTTGACAAGACTAATCTCTTTATTTCTTAACACTTTAACTTTGCGATCAAGAATTTGAACGGTACTTCCTCGTAGCTTAAATTAGGTAAAAGATCCAAAGATTCGTGCCGAAGAATATCAGATGGATTAGGAAGATACTTGCGGAGCATCGAAACATGAAAAACATTGTGAACTCTATCCAAGTCCAGTGGCAATGCATGACGATATGTTCGGTCTCCAATCTTATCAAGAATCTCAAACGGACCAATGTATCGAGGACTCAGTTTATCTTTCTTACCGAATTGCATAACCCCCTTGAGAAGAGCTATCTTAATGAAAACATGGTCACCAACCTCGAATGCCAAAGGTCGTCTTCTCACATTTGCATAACTTTTCTGTCTAGACTGAGCGGTCTTCATTTTCTCTTGGATCACTGCCACAACATCTGCTGTTCGTTGAACCAACTCTGGGCCCAACATCTTCTTTCACCTACCTCTTCCCAATACAAAGGAGATCGGCACTTCTTTCCATATAAAGCTTCATAAGGTGCCATGTCGATTGAAGACCGGTAGCTGTTGTTATAAATGGACTCGACAAGAGGTAATTTTGAGTCCCAACTACCAGGAAAATCAATGGTACAAGCCCTCAATATATCTTCAAGAATTTGGATAACCCTTTCTGATTGCCCGTCGCTTTGAGGATGGTAGGCGGTACTAAAGGCCAATTTAGTTCCCAAGGCTCGATGTAAACTCTTCCAAAACTTAGATGTAAATCTTGGATCACGATCTGAAACTATCGACACTGGTATCCCATGAAATCTCAAAATTTTCTGAATATAAGCCTCAGCATATTGATTCATAGAATATGTTGTCTTGACATAGAGAAAATGTGATGACTTGGTCAAGCGATCCACGATCACCCAAATAGAATTAAAGCCCTTCTGTGTCCTTGGCAACCTGACAACAAAATCCATGGTGATGTGTTCCCATTTCCATTGCGGTATAGGTAAAGATCGCAACAATCCCGCCGGCCTCTGGTGCTAAATCTTAACCTGCTGACAGGTTAGACATTCAGAAACAAATAATATGATATCTTTATTCATACCTGACCACAAGTAAAGGCGTCGATGATCATGGTACATCTTGGTACTACCAGGTGTACTGAATATGGCGCTGTATGTGCTTCAAGGAGTACATCTCTTTGAATGTCATCACACATAGGAACACATATCCTACCTCGAAAGGCCAACAACCCATCATGATTCAACCCAAACTCAGAAACCCTTGTTAGATAACTTTTTCTCTTCAACTCTAATAACCGATTATCAAACTGTTGTTCCTTCAAAATTCGATCAAACAAGGTTGAGCGAAGCACTAATGCAGATAATTGAGCTATTGAACCTTGAGATACCAGAGTTATCTCATTCCTTTGCAAATCAACCAACAATGGTTTTGAAATCATAGAACCCAATAAATAACTCGACTTGTGACTGAAAGCATCCGCAACCACATTAGCTTTACCAGAATGATAGTTAACGGTGCAATCATAGTCCTTCACAAGTTCCAACCATCTCCGCTACCACATATTCAATTCTTTCTGCGAAAACAAATAGCTCAAACATTTGTGATCCGTAAAAATTTCACAATTCTCACCATAGAGATAATGTAGCCAAATCTTTAAGGCAAAAACCACAGCCGCCAACTCCAAATCATGAGTGATATAATTTTTATCGTAGTCTTTTAACTGACGAGAAGCATAAGCTATCACCTTCCCACGCTACATCAGTACGGCACCTAACCCTTGCTTTGAAGCATCTATATACACAGTAAAATCCTCAGTACCACAAGGAAGTACTTACACAGGGGCATAAGTCAACTTAAATTTCAATGCTTGAAATGCTTGTTGGCACTCTATGGTCCATTCGAACTTGGTAGCCTTCTGTGTCTAACTCGTCAGTGGCACTGCAATCTTTGAAAAATCCGCTATGAACCGTCTGTAATATCCTGCCAACCCAAGAAAACTTCTAACCTCTGAAACTGTCTTTGGAATGGACCATTGCTTAATGGACTCAATCTTGGATGGATCTACCAATATTCCCTCTTTCGAAACGATGTGGCCCAAAAACGCCACCTACTCTAACCAGAATTCACATTTCTTTAACTTAGTATATAATTGCTTATCTCTCAATAGTTGTAACACAATTCTCAAATGCTCACGATGAAGTTCTTGTGTCTTTGAGTAGATCAAAATGTCATCAATAAAAACAATGACAAAAGTATCCAAATACAGTTTAAAGACACGATTGATTAAATCCATGAAAACTGAAGGAACATTGGTTAGTCCCAATGACATAACAAAAAATTCATAATGGACATACCTCGTTCTAAAAGCAGTCTTTGGTATATCTTCCTTTTTCACCTTCAATTGATGATACCCAGACCGAAGGTCAATCTTCGAGAACACTGCTGCTCCTTGTAGTTGATCAAAAAGGTCATCAATCCACGGCAAAGGATATTTTTTTTAACAGTTGCTTTACTGAGTTCTCGATAATCAATACATAACCTCAACGATCCATCTTTCTTTTTCACAAATAAAACTGGAGCTCCCTATAGCGAGGAACTAGGTCGAATGAAACCATTATCTAATAGCTCCTGCAATTGATTCTTCAATTCTTTCATCTCGGTCGGAGCCATTCTGTACAGAGCCTTAGAAATTAGAGCTGTACCTGGAATTAAGTCAATAACAAACTCTACCTCTCGATCATCTGGTAATCCGGGTACTTCCTCAGCAAACACATCAG
The DNA here is from genome assembly GCF_012295235.1 of Primulina huaijiensis. NCBI lineage: Eukaryota > Viridiplantae > Streptophyta > Magnoliopsida > Lamiales > Gesneriaceae > Primulina > Primulina huaijiensis. The sequence goes on from NC_133314.1 coordinate 4,835,761, forward strand.
GATAATCCTTCACCACATCAATATTCTGTAATTGCATATTACTCTCCTTTCTCACATCCAACACAAAAGCCAGAAAACCAATACACCCTTTGTGCAACAATTTAGTAGCTTGTAAACAAGAAATAACGGGAATACTCATCGAAGAACCTAGACCAACAAATACATCACTCTCATGGTCATCAGCTAAAAACTTCAATGTCTTTCCCACATAGTCAATCACTGCACGATAGGCAGACAACCAATCCATACCCAGTATGACATCAAAGTCAACCATCAGAATAACAATTAAATCAGCAAACAATAATCTCGTACCCATCTGTACATGACAGGCCTTAAGGATACAAGTTGGCCAAATTTCATCTCCAGAAGACAACACAATATTGAAATGTAAAGACATGACAGTAGGTTCAACAGATAAAGAGTGCATAAACACTTCAGATATAAACGAGTGTTTCGCACCAGTGTCAATTAATGCAAGTTCTTCCTTGCCAGTTATTAAAATATTACCTGATATTACCGAAGAATCAGGATTAGCACCTTCTTTTGTCATTGCAAAAATTCTCCCTTGTACTCTTCCTTTATCCGAAGACAGAGGGCATTTATGCGCTGTGTGCCCCACTTCTTTGCATCTGAAACATCGGCCACTGCCAACCAAACATTCTCCTTTGTGTGGCTTGCCACAATTAGGACACAATGGTCTCTCAGTATCCGAGGAAGGCAAATGAGATTTATTACGCTGCTCCATCTTGCCTTTCCCTTTGTGGCCGCCTCGAACATGAGTACTTGCACCTTGACCTTTCGCTTGGAAATTTTTTCTTCTTAACTGTCGCTGCTTCTCGATTTCTTGTTCGTCATGCTCGTCAAGCAATGCTCTCTCAACAATGTCTTGATATGTGATCACTTTCGACATGTGAACATCACTTCTAATATATGGCTTCAAACCACGAAGAAAGTGCTCTCCCTTATCTTTATCATTTTCAGCAATAAAGGGACAAAAACGCATCCTACCTCAAATTTCAGAGTATACTCAGTGACAGTCATTCCACTTTAATTCACGAACATTAACAGTAACCTTGGTGGCTTCCCACCAAATACGGGCCGCTTTCACCAACATAAAAACAACACAACTCACCTTATCTCTATCAGTGAATTTCAAATAATCAAAGATGGCCTCCAATGACTTGACCCACTCAGGAGCCACTAGTGGATCAGGACCACCAATAAATTCAGGAGGATTCATCTGCCTGAACCGATCATAAGAACCATCTTCAGTGCTTTCTGTCCTGCCTTAACCCCTTCCATGGCCACGACCCTGAGTCAGGGTGTGCATGCTCAATAATTGCTGAATCTGTTCACCATGGACCTTCGCCTGTTCTTTTAATAGCTTACTGAATTCGTCTACAACTTTCGCAGTCTTATCGGTAGTAGGGGTCCTATCATCTCCTTTGGTACTCTTTCTCTTGGGAGGCATTTCCTACACATAGGCTCACTTCAACATAACTAGGAAACAATGAGATATCAATGGAAATGAAATATAATCATTTCTCAATATTAAAATCAATAGATGCAGGATCGAAAACATACCGGATTGTCTTAGGTAGAAGAAGTCATATATGGTCCAAAGAAACTTTGCTTTGATACCAATTGAAACACTCCACTCCCATGACAATTAAACTTAAAGAATAACATGTGGAAGTATATATTTGTAAAAGAGAAAAATAAAAAAAAATAAATCTCGTATTAACAAAAACTTGACTAAACTTTAACATAACTATTTTTAAATTTATCGGTAAAGCATAATCCAAACATCATCACCAAAATATACAATTCATTCACATAAAGTGCATACTATTACACATATGACCACCCATGTTCCAACCCATCAAAATAAGTTTTACATGCCAAAAGTTTCCCTTCATCTTGCCATATGACTTCTTTCACACTGTACAATCCATTTCATTCTTTCTTCTCACCTGCATCACATGATAATAACTAGAATGAGATAAAACTCAGTAAGTAGAAAGCTATAAATAAAAAATACATATACATAGGTTTGGCTTGAATAACATGGCTATGGCAATGAAAAACAATACAATACCATCTTCAATGAGCAATAAATATCAAGGCAATAAAGATGGTATCTTGGCTTGAATTAAAAAAAAATGAATTGTTAGTTCTGTGATATGTGACCATGTAATAAGTATTTCTTTGATATAAATATCAAAACTGTGAGAGATACACATTCATCATGAAATTGGCCAATGATATGCATGTAAATACTATCAATTCTTTGTATTAATCATAAAAACTTCATTGAGGCAATTGAACAAACATTTTGGTAGGCAACAATGACTTACTAGCTCTTTTATCAATGAATTCAATTGTATTCCTTAATCAATGAATAAATAGCAATATATACATCAAGAATATATCAATTGAAGGAGCTAGACATCAATAAACATGGCTTTTGTACATATATATATCATGTGAGCAAGAAGGAGAGCCTCTACTTACAAACCAAGAAGCAAGTATTTGCTTAGATGATCTTGAAGGAATTCCTACAACAATATGCACATAATCAACCATTAATCATAGAATTCAACCAAACCAACATATACCTTCAACTTCTCAAACCCTTCTAAACTCCAAAAATACAGAATCCGTACCTTGGAGCTTGGAAATTTAGTAGAAGAAACTAAGAATTCTCCTAGAACCCTTGAACTTGAAGTGGAGAATTTTTTTTGGAGAGAAAACCTTGAGAAAGAGGAGCTTGAACCGATAGAAAATTAAGGAAGGAAAAGGAAATGTGTAGAAGTCTCTGGACAATTCAATATATAAGCCATTCAATCCCTCAAAATCACATTTTCTAGAAGCACTTTCTCCCCGACTAGCGCCGCGGCGCCAGGGCCTGCGGCGCTGCCACCTGCGCCCAAGGACACCAGCTGCGCTGCCCCTCCGGTGCTGCGGCGTTGCCCCTGCACCTAAAATTCATCACCAATCCACCTAGAATTCATCATCTTTCAATGCCATGCAATATCAATGCAACTAAACATCCAAATACATCCTCAAATCATCCATAAAAACCATCACCACAAAAACCCATCCATCTCCACAAACCATCAACAACTATAAAACATAACTCCAAAACAATAACCATACTTTTTCCCATTCCAATAAACATAACCATAAGCAATAACCATCCCACATAAACTTCATCACCAAAACATATGAAATATCCATTACAATGATAAACCATGAATATCCAATAACCATATTCCTTAAACACCATACCGAAGAATAACATCATATACAATAAAATGATAAAAGGTTGGGATATTACACGGTCTACTCAAATCATAAAAAACTCTTACTTCATGACCAAGAATATTGAATTTTTTTCATACAAAAACCATAAAAATTTATCACTTAGTAAGGATATAAAAATATTGAATATGACCTTTTAAAAAACCTTTTAAATTTACAATTTTTGTTGTTTTATTATCAAAATATTACCTTGTTAACTTTCAATGAAGCTAATTGATGGTTTTATATAATCGAAATTCAAGCAATTGTATATATAACAGAAAAATAATATTATTGAAAAAAAAATTAGCAAAATTATCTCATTGTTTACTTTGAGACTTGAACCTTTAAATAGTTTAAGTTTTTATTTTAGCTGATAAGTTGATATTTTTATTTTAGTTTTTTGTCAAAATACTGACATGACATTGACATTGTAACATGAGACCTCAATATTGATGATTTTATATAGTTGAATTTTCAAGCAATTGTATATAAAAGCTAAACATTATTATTGAGACAGAAAACTTTAATTGATTAAAGTTTGTTCTTTAATCCAATATTAGTTGCTATTTTACTTTTAGTATTTTTTTCGTTTGAATGCTAACGTAACACCGACATTAGATCGGACATTATATACATGACATCGAATATTGTTGTTGTGACACCATATTGCTAATTTGTTAGGGTATGCTTTGTCATTATTCTGACAGCAGAGAACTAATTTTTATTTTTTAAAAAAATCAACATATTGCTTTAACACCAAATTTTGTTGATTTATAGGATTAAAAGCCAAAATAGACTAATTTACCAGATGAATTTTCTTTATCAAAACTGAGAAAAGTTTCAAGAATTATCTTTAAAGTTTGGTCCTCTAATTAGCCAACATTTGATTTGGATGCAATAAATTTTTTTTTAATGTCATGTTATTAGTTCTATGAGTATGTTTTTTGTGATACGGTTTCACAGATCTATATTTGTGATACGGGTTGACTAAGTTCATACTTGATTCCATTGTAATCCATATAGGTTGAAAGGAGTCAGTTGGTGAACTAGGTTCATTTGTCACTCTTTATCCCATCCAACACTGAAGTAATCTCATTTTGAAGTCTTTTTAAGATCTTAATAAGCTGGACACTTTCTGATCTTTGGAACTCGGCAAGATGACCCATATAAATCTTGAAAATTCATCAATGATCACCAAAGTGTAATTCTTTCCCCCCTAGGATTTTACAGGTATTGTATCGAATAGATCCATATCAATAAGTTCCAAACATCGAGCCGTTGAATTACTTCTCTTGTTCTTGAATCTTGATCTGATATGATTTTCTTACTGAGATGCAGAAGAAACCATATCTTTGGTAAAATCAATGTTAGACGACCCTGAGACCAATTTTTTCTTACTTAGAAATAGCAATGAATTTGAAGTTTAAGTGATTGAGCCATTTATGTCATAACCAATTCTTATTACCATGTAATGCAACAAAACATGTAGAAACAATAAGATTATCATCATTCAACTAACTTTAAATATATTTAATTCTCTTAGTTAAATTAGCATAATATTTCAATTTGATGATTTAACAGTACATGTGTGTTTGCGAAATTCAACATAATAACCATGATCACATAATTGACTGATGTTAATCAAGTTGTAGCAAAGATTCTCAATTAATATTATATCTTAACAACTATCTTGTTGTGGATAATCATACCCATACCCACATTCTTATTCTTGGAGTTATCTCCAAAAGTGATTCTCTTGGTCTTGTTTGTCATATGTCTGGAGCATTTATTTCCCAGATACCAGGAAAAAATTTTGAGAAGCTTTTTCTTTAATACATGCAATCATTTAATAAAATTTTTGATACTCAAATCTAGTTGGGTCCATAACAGATTAACCCTTTTAGGATTCACATCTGAATTAGCCTAACATGCTTATTAGGGTGTGTATCCAAAAGAGTGTGTGCTTGTGCAAAACCATGTGACTGTGTGTTATGTGTTCTCTCTTTCGCAAAATGTTGTTTCAGTCGTTCATCTTTCCCATTAAGACTGTATATATTTTGAACATGTCGACAATTATGATAACGACTAGGTTTACCCTACATAGAGTAATGTCCGGTTGCAGTTGGTTTCTTGCGAGGCAAATTTGAGCCAGTGTAACAAGCTTAACTTTGTCTACATTTAAGCCATGTGCAATTAGACTTAGAAGTCTCTAGTTCAACATAACATAAACCTCTATGCTTGCTTTTGTTATCAAGATTTGCATTCTGACTAGATTGGATTTATGGTCGATCATGTTCATATCTTATGCAAGACCTCACAAAGTTTATCATCTTAGACTTACCTTTGTCTAGACACGAATGAGTACTTGCCTCAGAAGAACTACATTAATTGTTGCCAAACATTTTACCAGTTTTCTCTCCAGACTGTTTTTGCAGCTCATTCTTCGCATCCCATCATTCTCAGCAGCTAGCTGATTGAGTTTCATCCTTAGACCCTCAAGTTCCTTTCTCTTCGAGCAACTAGAGTTGGAAAATTCTTGGAAATTCATCATTCTCAGCAGCTAGCATATTGAGTTTCACCCTTTGACAGTCAAGTTACTTCTGCTGTGAGCATCTAGAGTTTCTTAACTTTTCTATTGGGCATATGTTCCCTGCTTTGACTTCCTGTAATGATTGAAAAAGTTTTGTATACTCGTTTATCATGTCATGTAATTTCGTGACAAGTTCCTCTCATATGAATTTATTGGAGTTGAAATCAAATACCATATTATTGGCAATTTCCAGCTCAATTTCCTCTGTTTTTGGTTCAACATCCTCCATGAGGCACTGAACTTGTTCTTCTTCACTGTCGCTGGAAGAAATTTCTGAGCTAAAAGTTTTTGAATCTGTATCATGCCACTTACACTTGCTTTCCTCAGCAAAGATCACTTTTTGGTCCTTGTTCTTCTTATAAGATCTTCTTTCATCTTTGTACCGTCTCTTTTCAAAGTTCTTCTTGTCATCTTTCTTGGGCCTTTTGCAAAATGCAATAAAATACCCAATTTTCTTACAATTAAAAAAATCCTGATTATTCTTGGCTTGATTTTTCTTGTGAATTTTAGGCTGATTGTTCATAATAAACATAGAGATGGGAAAAAATACCGAAATACCAAAATACTGAAAAATCGTACCGAAAAAAATACCGAAATTACCGAAAAAATCGATATACCGAAAATTCATACCGTACCGAAATTTTTGGTATCGGTATCGGTACGGAATTATTTTTTTTGGGTACCGAAATACCGAAAATAATTTTTTATTATTATTTTTTAAAAAATTTAAGTTCGATATACCGAAAAAATGTCGGTATACCGAAAATGTTTTCGGTATACCGACAAAATTTTTGGTGTCGGTACGGTATCCGGTATGAACTTTTTTCATATCAAAAATTGGGTATACCGAATGTGCGGTATACCGAATTTTCGGTATCGGTATCGGTATGGAAAAATTCCATACCGATATTTACGGTACGGTATACGATACCATAGTTCGGTATGGTATACCGTACCGTACCCACCCCTAAATAAACATGACAAATTTTTTAACAAATAAAGAAATTTTTTTATCTGTTCAACATACTTTCTGTTGGAAGATTCTTCACCAGATGTCGAAATTGGAGTTGTATCGTCTAGAGATGTGGTTGGTAGAGGAGTGGAAGTCTCTTCTTTTGTCTTGATCCCCAACTCAAACTTGTATACTTTTAATTCTGCAAATAGGTCATGCAACTCAAGTTTTTTGATATCTTTGGACTCTCGCTTGTCTATGGTTTTTATATCTCATTCTCTTGGAAGAGCTCTCATAGCTTTCAGTGCAACCTCTCTGTTGATGTACTCCTTCCCAAGAATGGCTACCTCAATCACGATGCTGCTAAACCTCTCATCAAGCTCACTCATGGTCTCTCCAGCCTTCTTCTTTATACTGTTGAATTTCTAAAACGCCACTATCAACTTGTTTTCCTCAGTCTAATCATTTCTTTCCCAAAGATTGGTCAGTTTCTCTCAAATTTCTTTAGCAGTAGAACAAGTTTTAATCTTACTAAACATATTTTTATCAAGATTATTATACAATATATCTTTGGCCACATTATCGAGATTGATCTTTCTCTTGTCTTTTGTTGTCCATTCCGACCGATGCCTTTCCACCATCTGTTGTGTACCCTCAAAAATTTCTGCCGCTGTATTGGCATTTAGAATCTTCATTGGACCGTCAGTGATGACATACAACATATTATCATTATGTACAACCAAATGTGCATGTATACGAATCTTCCAAACATCATATTCTTGTTTTGAGAACATCATAATTTTATTGAAACATGTCATAATGAATATACGAGTATCAAAGCTCAATAAAAATCTTATATGATACCACTTGTTGGGATCGAAACAGAGTTTAAGATGGGTGAATAAACTCTTTTTTAAGATAATTGCTAAAATCAAGATTGTTTTAAAAGTTTTTAAGGTGTCGAGGTACTTTCTTGACCGACAAGACTTTGCTGGACCAGTAAAGTAAATAAGTGCGAAAACAGACTGACTAGACTAGTGATATTTTATATATATTCAAGGCAAATGGCAGTTAACACAATGGTTTGATATGAAAATAGATAATATGAAGGGCGTAACATAAAGAAGACATAATTTATTGATGTTCGAAGATGAATACTCCTAAGTCACATCTTCTTTCACTTAATAAGTAATCCACTATAAGAATTTGGTTTTACGACACTTTGTAACAACTCACTTATATTATGACTTATCATTACCTAAATGGAAATTCTAAGTGATCACACAACAACTTCTTGTTGTTTAAGAACCCTAAGTTCACTAAAAACAACAACAATATCAAACAGTTAGCTTTGACAACTTGAATTGATTGAGTGGCATGGAAAGATTCTCAGATGATCTGATATAATATGCTAAGCGCGTTCTAAGTTGAGCAAATTTATATTTGATAGCTTGAGAGTGCTCGAAGATATTGGAATAATGCAGATTTGAATAATTGTTCTGTTGTTGCTTCACTTCTGAATCTGCATATTTATAGTTGAATAGCACTAACGGTCGGAAATACTTTTCACCATTCATCTTTACTAACTCTCCAAAGAATGGCCTTGTCGTTTTCAATCATCGTACGCACCGTTAAATGTTCATTCGGTGCTTCTTTTCTTTTGCGACTTTTAGCTCTAAGCTTTTAAAAAATCTGATTGAATTTAGATGGTTAGGAAATTTTCTATCAATCGAGAGTTAGTAGGATATTGTGTATAATATTTAAACCGGTACTTTCTGAACGGTTGGAGTAAAAATATTCACTTTGATCTGCTAAAGTCTGACCAAACGGATAAATGTAAGTCTTGAAACACCTTAACGGTCAGGTCATATACATATGATATTCTGAATTTTGCAGGTTAAAACACAGATAATATCTGAGCAGCTAGAGTTGGTCCAATGGTCGGAAGCCTATAATACAAACAAATTGGAAACTGGACTTGTGAAACTGCTTGATGCTTTTATTGTAATTATCAAAACTTAGGGTAATTTATATTCTATCATTGTATGTTTAGACGACACTTGTTTGATGAAGTTGTTTGAGTTGTTGAGGTCCTATTTTGAGTATTATATTAAAATATTATTTTTATTTTTTGGCTTGTGCTATTTAAGAGGAGTTCATGTCCAATTTTTATATGCCCAAAGTCTATTTTAAAATATTTTAAATCATTTTCTCATTGTTCTATTTAATAAATCCTTATTTGCATGACAATTAATGATGATTAAAATATCAAGGGCAACTTACGTTTCAGTACCCATTTTCTTTCAACTTGTGATCCACTACCATTTTCCCCAAAATATCCCTCAATCCTTATTTGTTAAATAATTGATTTTCTTTTTAAATTAAAGACCCATCATGCTTCCATAAAATAAATTAAATCTTTTACCTCTTCGATCGTAGTGTCACCGGGTTATATCCACCGTATTTTACAGGCTCCTCACAATCCAACCAAACAATCACAACTGATGGTTACTAACGCAGATTCTTTCAGCAGCACTTAGCACAACCCTAATTTGTTTCCTACCTTAGGGTGTACAGTAAAAGATAAAATTTTAAAAATAATACATGAGAGAGGCTAGAGCAAAGATTTCTTTATTCAAACATTCAAGCACAAACATTTATTATTACATAGTAACCTCTTGTAGAGGAGGAGAAACTTGTTTACTGAACTTACAAAACACATAAACTTGAAAGAAAATATTACAACTTATTGTAGAAAGAAATTGATGAAATGTTCGATGATCTCAACTTCCTTATTCCTGCTTTATTTATAAAAGGCTCTCCGGATTTGAATCTCGGACTTCAATTCTTTTTGAGCCTTTACAGCTTGCCTATGGACCACTTTTGGTAGTGGTTGAATGGTCTTTTTTCCTTGATTTGTCTTCTTCTAGATTATTAATCTAGAAATCACTCGTTCCTTGGCCCTTATCTCCCGGTATATCCAGTTGATATGGGTTTGTGTGATATCAGCTGATATTTCGTTTCCTGATTCTTTTAGTCTTTTGCGGAAATTTTTGAAAATTTTCAGCTCCTTTCTTTTGGCCTTGAGGCCTTTTCTTCTAACCCTCAGATATGCGAAATACATTTTCTTTAGGTTCTGAATTTTTTCTTGTGTGTTTCCCCGTTTTTAACTTCTTTTTATAGATGATTTTGGGGTTAAAGTTTCTTGTCCTTTTATTAGATTTCCTTTATCTTTAAAGATAAGGAATCCAATAGTCATTTGTTCTTTACCACCGATTATTCGAGGTCCCCGAGGAAAACGTGCTTGTGGTCCTTCACCACTTGGTCATGTTTCGGCAAGATGCTTCTTGTTTGATCGAGGTCTGAAGCCTTTGCCAAATTCTGGCTATTTCTAGTTGGGGCATTCTGGACAGATCTGTTCCGACCATCTTCCCACATGAGCTATATTACAGAATTTCCGGCGAGTTTTTTTGCTTGCCGGCAGCTTGCTATTCCACAGAAGATTTCTTTTCTTTTCAAATATTTCTTCTGCAAAACTTGTTGTTTTTCCTATCATTGTATTTAGCAGGAAATATCCGTTTATTGAATTATGATAAAACTTAAACGGAAAATTGACTTTGTCCATCTCAGTAAGACAGACCCAAATTCTCCATGCTCTCCTGGTAGAGATGTCATCTTCATTGAATGAAGAAACTATTGAAGTTTCATTTGTAGGAGGATCCTTGATGAATTTTTGGATATTTGTATCTGGCCTCCTTAACTTGATGAAATGAAAAGCTTCGTGTGAGTCTTTCCCTGCTGGTTCTGATGCTGCACTGAAAAAATACAACTCCAGAATATCTCCCCTGGACAAATATCGTTATTCGCCCAAGTTTCGTGAACAGCTTCTTGGATCCATTTAGGTAGTCCTGAAATTTCTGGGAAGCTCGGTGAAGTAGTATAAACTGAGGTAAGAGCCCCAAATTCATAACATGCCTTGACTTCCTTGGGATATAAATTAGGTTTCATCCATAGCCTAGGATAATTTCCTAAAAAATCAACCATGTTAGTAGCTGGGTTAGTGCCTACTCTTGTTCTTAATTTCTCCCTGTTTTGTTGGTAAATCTGAAATGGAGAAATTTCAGTTTCATTAGTATCAACCTTAGATTTGCTCTTGTCAGTATTAGGTCTAAGGTTGATCTCTCCCTCTTCAATCCTCGAGGTGAAGGGTTGACTTAAGGACTTGAGATAAGGATCTGAAGTCTCAATTTTTGTTTTAGCCGACTCATCTGGAAATGATCCCGACTTAACACATGTGCTAGGGGTATTTGAATCCCCTGCTCCAGGTATAGAGTCATGTACTCGAAAACTCTCCATTTTGGAAACCAGTAGTTTCTCAATACCTTGGAGGATAGGCCTTTGTATTACAGACCATAAATGAGTATATGCTTGTAATTATCCTGTAATTCGATCAGAGACAATTCTCTTATCGGCTTGTTGAAGCCTTCCCGCAACTTCTGCGTTTAAGGCCATCTTGTTGAACTCAGTTTGAAGCATTTCAAGGGACTTGACATCTTGGCGAAGAAGAGCTGCATTGCTATATCTTCCTCTACCCCTGAACTCCATCTATATTTAGTGAATAACAGAATGTATTCATCTACTAAACATATATCATGTAATTCAAGACTATACATAGCTTGAGTATATTTCTTTCTCTTCTCTGTATCTTGACTGTTAAAATAGTCTACTCCTACAAACTGTTCTTTAAATAGGGTAGCCATTCTTTATGCTATCTCGCTAAGAGATTCTCCGGTAAGGACTGATTCTTTTGTTTCTACCGAAGTCATGTCCCAAGCAATTTTCACTGATCCTATAAGACTCATTTCCAGAAGTTTAATGAATCATTCTCTATTGAGATCAAGTGTTCCTGCTGCAATTCTCATAGCAGATGTCCAATCGTCTATGAGATCTTATCAGTTTTTGAAATCTAATATATCTAGATTAAGCATAACCCCATAAGGATGTATAGGTTCTAGAAAAGATTTCTCATAGGGAGTTTGGTGCAAAGGAATTTGATTCCTTCTCGACCTTGTTCCCGCTGGGTGTGCTTCTCCACTAGTGTAAAAGTCTGGTTGGGGTTCTCTCATATTCTGAGATCCCACACTTTCTCTTGGTGGTTCCTATGAAGATGACTAGGTTATGGTAGGTTGTTCACCTCCAGCCGTGTTCATCTTTAAATCTAAAACTTTGAGATTTGCAAAAGATTCTGCAAGCTCTTGTAGATCCTTTAGACAAATCCTTTCTAACGTTCTCATCAGATTAATTTCTTATCTGAAACTGTTTTGATTAGATTGATCATATTTTCTTCTTCAGTTAAAGGTTTTGGCATTACCTTGGCCTTCCCTCTTTGATGTAATAAGGGTTCAGTACCAAAGAATGGTGGTAACCTTCCTTCTGAAGATTTCTTACTAGAACTTGGTTGTTGTTCTAGTTTCTGAATTCTTGTTCGAATATCCTTAAATATTCCAAGAATTTATTCCTGGTTTTCAAGGATTTTCTCCACATTCTGTTGTACATAAAACAATATGTTGCCGTAATTTTGTACCGTCTTTTGAATTTCTCTAAGATCTCCGGAGAGTTTAGAGGAATCCGGTACTATTTCTAAGAACCTGTTATTTTGAATCATAAGCTTGCCTTAAGACTCTGATAGGTTACTTCTTGATATCTAACCTTGGTTAGATCTTCCTGTTGTAAATATTCCAAAAATTTGGAATAGTTCTTGTAAAGATATAATCTCGAACAAGAGTTCGGATTCATGTAAATTTGAGAAAATTCTCCTCTTCAAACATTTAATTACTTGATAATAATAAATTTTGTGTTTGAAATAAATTTATATAAGGCTCTGATACTATTTTGTGAAGCACGAGATCAATTAAAAATCAATAAGGAATAAGGGTATTTTTGTCATTTATAAAAAATTTTCTCTCCCCAAGACGTAAAACATAAACTCTTTTATATTAGGTAGTGAATCTCAATTTACCCAAATATCAATGCCTCACATCTATCATGTATTAAAATAGATAGGAGAGACAAATCTTTTAATTTAAAAATATACAGAATTTTTAAAAAATTTCCCGTAAATAAATTTAGTCAAATTAACTTCTTCTGCACTCTTTATATTTCAACTGTTATATGAACCGGGATTTGATCTAGATGACTGAGTGCTAGGGGTTTTTAAGTAGCTCCTTGATCATTTGACCTATAATTCATAAAAAAAAATTTTAAGACGTGGAACTCACGACCGTTACTTTTCATAAAACACTGGTAAACCTAGAATTAAAACAATATGCTAGAATTTATACTATTCTTGTTCTATATATCATATCTTTATGGATTTATTTTACAATGCTAATTCCGACCTCATCATCAGTTTTTGCATTATCATTCTGAACTTGGTGTTCATAATTTCAGATCCCCGATTTTCGATATACCTAGTTAATGTTAGTTATTGAGCTGATCGATTGAATTATTAAACGATTAATTACTGTAATATAAAAAATAAAATGGAGCCGAGAAGAACAAACCTTGACTCAGAAATTGAATCCATTGGAAAAAATGAATTTGGTCTAAAAACGAGTCAAATATGTCCAGGTCTATGTTTCATTATGTGGTTTCTTCTCAATACTGTCATGTTCTTCATTGTCTGTTTTTTTTGTGTGTGTGTGTGTGTGTGTGTGTGTGTGTGTGTTGGGAAGCTTTATTTCGTCTATTTATTGTTTTGATATTCATATGTAGTTATTTATTCGGCGTCTGTTATATATCTCTGATTTTAAAAAGTATTCGAGTCGTAAACCTAGAGTGATTCTCGTGGTTTATAGCAAGCACAACCATCATATGTCGTTTGTCCGTGATTTTTCGAGTATTAAAGTAGGAATAACGGGTTACAAATTCATGATGTCCAGGTCTATGTCTCATTTGAACAAATGAGAGTTTAGGACTAATACCATTGCCAGTCGTCTAGTCGGGGATGAAGTTTTGAGATTTGAATCTTCTACTGTGTTGAAAACACAGCATTTGATGCTGTGCATTTTTTACCATATCAGATAAATTTAAAAAATTGTCAGATTAAACGAAATGATCATGTGATCATCTCGTGTAAAAAATGTAAATAACTTGGTGCTGTGTTGAACACAGCACAGTAGATGATTCAAATCCGAAGTTTTGTGGGTTTTTTTAGATGACCACATAGCTATATTGAATTAGAATTGTTAACGAATTTTGTAAGGTTTGTATAAGATTTAAATTAAAGTTCCAAGTTATTTTTGGTTTTTATTAAATGATTATTAAGAATTTAGCGACTTGTAAAAGGAATCCACCACAATAGAAGTCAAAACCAATATCATAAAAACTTACAAGAAAGGCAAAATAAATAAATAAAAAAAAGAAAACATATCATTTGACAAATTGGCATTCAAGGATTAGAAGTGCATGAAACGAATATGCGATTAAGCGCATAATATTTGAACAAGTTGCACAACTACACACCGATGCGTATTTTTCTGACATGCCATCACAGTTTAAGTTTCTTCTGGTGATGGCCAAATTTAGCGAACAAGTGAGCAAGCAACGCAAAGAATGAAGCAATGCACCACATTATCCAAGAAAAGACCAAGATTATATAATCCAAGAACTTCTTCTTTGGAAGATGGGTTCTGTCAGATTGAAGCAAAGCCCTGTAAACAGCTTCGGTTAAGGCAAATGCAGTAACGGGGTCGGATTCATCGGCCAAGATTCCTTGTTCCGTCAAACAGGGTATGTCATATGCGCCAGTAGTCTCTGGTATCCCCAAATATTCGCATAGCTTTAGCCTCCCATTGATCCTATCTTCTGCATTTAGGGTGTCTCCATGTGTTAAGATCAAGATCGGATTCTCGTCTGCGGGGAACAACCCGATTAGTCGTGGAAATAAGAAGCTACTTGATGGAGTTTGACTGGGCTTTAGCATGTTTTTGAAATGATAATCGGATATAAGATATTGATGAGTTTCAGGTTATATAAAAAAAAGAAAAGAAAACAACATAATCATAAGATGAAAATTCTCTCATCTAGATGATCCCAAGAAAAAGAAACTAAAAGTAAAAACTTACTAGCACTTTTAGCAGATGGCAAATTGTAAAGGTCCCTCAAGGCGTTAATAGACCTCAAATCACTACTTTCGAAAGCTTTGCTGACAAGTGATAGATTAGCCACAAGCATCACACAATTGACCTTTCTCTTAACATATCTTGAACTAGTTATCCCCATTGATCCGCCAAGTTCTTTGACATTTTCGTCCTGTTGTCGAAAACAAGGTTGGTTATGGCGAACCCCATCGGCCATCCAACCCGAAACCTCTTTCAACCCTTCTTCCATCTGGTCTTGATCTAATCCCCTCGTGTTGAAGACACAAAACCCGTTTCTTGGTGACCGCAAAACGTTGTGCTCTTCGAGGTACATCGTAGTGTAATTCGAAGATTCTCCTGATCATCATATTCGAAATTCCAGGATTCAACAAAAAAGGCTGTCTCCATAAGTCTAACGAGACGAAACTTTTAGTTAATCATTTTCTTAATTTTTAATGAAAAAGAATTTTGTAAATTATAGACTGTTATCTACTCGACATGGCTCTAGATTCCAAATGAATAAAGCCATTTGAAAACAAGAAATATGAAATCTCATATCTAGAGTTCGTCTAATCTGACCCGCTAAAGTTCACATTAAACAATCAAATGAAACCAAAATCCTTGATCCACCTACAAAATTAAATTTCATATCTAAAGTTCATCCCTCTAAATACTGAAAATCAAGTTAATTTCGTCCTCATGACTTTTATGAAGATGCAATTTTTTAAGAGCTTCATCCGCAGTACCAGAACTCAGCGAAACAGACGACATATTGGGGTAAATTACTTTCTGACAAATTTATACCAACATATATGTGAATCAAACACTACCAAGATCCACTAAAAAATGGTAAGTTTCTAAATTCCCACGAACCCAAGATCTGAAACCAGGCAGACCACCAAATGAAGGGAGAAAGTTGATATACCCGAGGTCTGAGCGAAAGGAATGAGACCAGATCTCCCAAGAACACTGTACATCAAGTTGATCAGAGAGCTTTTGCCCGAACCTGCCAGCCCAGTCAACAGAACGGTGACAACCTTCGGCACGTCCAATTCCTCTTTCTTGATTCCCCCAATCGGCACCCAGAAATCGCCAGCCCTGTAAGTCATCAACTTGTGCCTGAAATCATCCAGCCCTTCACCGGATACGAAAGCCAGCCTCTCCATTTCTCTGAGAACTTTAAGCCTCGGAGTCAACATGGACGGGTCGGAGATCTCAACCTTGAAACGCCCATTCTCATCGAAATCCTCCACCGTCCTCCACCAGCTGAAAGACGGGTTCTGTGCCGCATTCTGCTCCTCGTCGCTGCTGAAGAAATGGTGGTTCTTCATGTGGAATTCGATTATCAGATTGATAGGGGTTCGGGTTTTCTTGGAAGAGCTCCTCCTACAGCTGGATCTCACACATGAAACTTAATAATCTTCACATGGGGTTTTAAAGAATCTTCTTTTTTCCAGAAGTAGTTGTTTTGGATCATGAGATTCCATTAATTAATATAGTAGTATTACTACAGTGGAATCGTGCAACTGTTCCAAATAAATTCTTCGCTGGATACTTTATTGCTCGTCCTTGTCAAAGTTATGACGCACGCAAAAATAGGAGTCCAGTAAAACATGCATTCGTTAATTTTATAAGAAAATTTTTATTTGATTTGGTACGTTAAAAAATATTATTTTTTAAATCAATATATTATATAAAAAAATTTATTAGAGCATGAATTTTTTATTTAATCTGATTCATAAAAAAATATTAATTTTTTTGTCAAAAACATTATTTTTATATTACGTGTATAGATCAGTTTGGCTCGTCTCACGGCTATAGATCAATGATATCGTTTCCGAGAATACCTATTTGTTGAGTTAAACATGTATAAGTGAGAGTAGTGCTGATTGTCTAGGTGGGCTGTAAAAGAGTGACTTCATATTTTAATAAGAAAAATACTGTCTCTGTTGGGGATATGACCGACGGTAGGCCTAAGATAAGACTGATAACTAAAAGATATGAAACACCACTAGCAGATAAACACGCACCTCCCCGAACTCATGGCCCTAACAGCCCGACACATTAGCACCCAAGTAGGTGCACACTGCTGCCACGAGTACAAGAAAATAAAGTTGCGATTGCTGACAACTATAGTTTTTGCATAGTGGTAAGCGTTTGATCCTAACAATTAATATCAAAACGAGGTTATGTGTTCAAGTCTCCCAATAAACATATTTATATACTTCTTGGAGAGGGATGATGCCTTAAGCGCGTACGATTGATAATATTACTGTGATGGGTGACCTCTTTGGAAATTCTCGTGCGTCAAGTTGCTGACATTACTCCACATGATCTGGTTGGCGAGTTAGACTGTAAAAGAGTGATGTCAGATCTTAACACATAATATTGTTTATGTTAGTCATGTGGCCAGCGGTATAGAAAACGTAAGACTGATCTTTAGGGGATATGAGACAACATTAGGAGATAGACACACACTTCTCCGAACTCATGACCCTAACATTTCGAACAATTAGTATCCAAGTAAGTGAATTCTACGCTGTCATCATTATAAGAAAATAAAGTCGCGTCTTGATTAATAACTATAACTTTTGGCCTAGTAGTAAGTGCTTGATCTTAACAATTGATATCAGAACAACGTCATGAGTTCAAGTCTCTCATGAAGCATATTTCTATATACTTGGGTAAGCGGAAATGTTGGGTTAAGCACATATGACTGAGAGTACTACTAAGATGAGTGATATATTGGGAAGTTCTAGTGCGTCAAACTGCTAACATTGTGTCGTTTGATCTGGTTGGCTAGGGAGACCGTAAATTAGTGACGTCAGATCTTAACGGATAATACTGTCTATGTTGGGTACATGACCGATAGTAGAGAAAGGGTAGGACTGATCTCTTTGAGATATTAAATATCACCAACAAATAGACACGCTTTTTCTCGAACTCATGGGCCTAACACCATGACCCATTAACATTCAAGTAGGTACATTCTACGCTGTCATGAGTATAATAGAATAAAATTGTGCTTTGGTTAATAACTATATGTTTGTATTTGTAATCAACGCTTGATTCTAACACTATTGTGACGGTTAATCGGTTGATTTTTGTACATTCTATCGTCTAGCCTTCATCACGGTTATAAAACATATTATCTCTGTCTCAATTATATAGATAATATATTTTTTTTGTTTGTCCTATATATACAGGCATGTACTATATTAACAATATTTTTTCTACTGTTTTATAAATATTTAATTTGGGGTCTTGTAATTCTTTAACTATCGGAAATATAACAAACCATTTATAATGGGAAAGTTGAATTTTTTTTTGTGTAATTGATATTTCCAATTTAATTTATAATATTTATGGAAAAAGAAACAAACGTATATAATTAAGACGAAAATAACATATGATTTTTAATTTTTTATTCATATTTCTTAATGGTTCTGGTTACTGTTCATCAACCACACCACCGATTATAGTTACAAATCAATGGATTTATCATGTTAATAAAAATTAAATTATTTCGAAAAAAATAAAATAATGCATTTGATTTTTGGTAAGATAAAAACTTTTAGGACTTTTGGATATGAATTCTATTTTTCCTACTGATTTACTTTTCGCATAATATTCCATAAAACTCATGCACAAATAAAAGCATTTCATTATTTGGAATGTAGTGTAAAAACCATAGAACGCGCTTACAAAAATACCCTTTTTTTTAAAAAAAAATTATGCACAAATGCAATTTTTTCACTTATTCATTCATTAAAATTTTTTATTCATTGTTACGAAAAACTTTTTTTTGACAGCAAAACTTGTAATTTTACTGAGATAGATCAATTGTTACAAGATTTACTACCCACGAAAGAAACTCGCCATTCATCCACACAAAAGATGAATGCTAGTAAGAAGAAAAATGAGCAATGTTATGAGATACATTATTAGCCAATCTATTCTCATGAATAAAATCTGCAACTAGGGGTTCTTTTACAAGGTCTATGATTTCTAAAACACGTAGACCCCCATAACCAATGTCTTCCTTAGAGTTTGTGACTCTTGTACTGCCAATAAGAAATATGTCGTTACTTGAAATCATGGAACTATTTGTCATATAGTATCTTGATACCTTCCTCGATGGCCTTTGGTTCTCCCATAAGCACTGAAATAGGTTTTGGTATTTGTTTACCAACGGCCAAAAGTAGTCTGCCTTCATGTGAGGCTCGAGGCCAAAGAAGGCGGGGGGTGATCGCTGGTGCTATGAGGTTGCACGGACAATGAGCGGCTCCTGGCAGGCTTCTAGGCGGATGGAACATGAATGAATCGATCTTACACCGGAAGGAGAGGGATTCCGAGACTGTTCAATGTAATGGACTGTACAGTTGAAGAGGGCTTAAAAGATTTGATATGTACTACTCATACCACGAAGGTGCATCTTTTTTTCGGTAACTCATCACATAAGAACTCCAAAGTTAAGCGTGGGTGACCTCCTGGGAAGTTTCCTAGGGTGCGTGTGAGTGAGGACATAAGCACGCTGGAAAGATTCGTCTTGGTACAGTGAGGACAGTCGTCGAATCTGGGGCGTTACATTGATTGTCTTGGAGTACTCCACCCACACTGTATCGATTCAGGTTCTCATTGACACATGCATCAACATTCAGCTTGATATCAGTCTTTTCTGGTTTCTTCCATCCCTTAACCGAAGATTGCTTTTTAGTAGTCATTCTATCAGCAAGTCTAGCATCTTGGAAGACTCCAAGTAATGGTCAATTCATTCAAGAGCCTATCATTACCATGAAGGATATCTAGCTTTTCTTTCCAAACGGCCCAAGTTTGTATAGAAAATATTTCGAACTCACCTCGTGATAGTTTGAAACGTCTACTACTCGTTTTTCTTTAAAATATACTAGAATTTTTTTTCTTTTCTATGCTCTCAGCCGATTATCAGTGTACATACATATATATTAAAATATGTTGCACCATTTAAAATAACTCACCAACTAATTATTTGAAATTCTAAAAACGCAACTCAAAACATAAAATCGTAAATCCTCAAATCAAACCTAAAACTAGCATTTTTGAAAATAAAGCATATGCATCTTGCTCCTCTCAAAAACTCAAAAGAATCAAAAGTCATAAACACCATAAAATCTTTAAAGTAATCTTTCGGATTATGTGCACCATCAATCCAGCTAGTTCAACTATCAAAACCTCCATCATCGACAAAATCATGCTCATCTGTATCATTCACACCTAGTGAATCCATTAACTCAGCAACCCTTAACCATGATAACAAGTAGTATATATACATTCGCAAGCAATAGTGAAAGATACTTTTAATAAAATAGCTTTTCATGAACATGTATAACTTTAAATCTTTTTTCCTTTTATCATATCAATTTTCCATTTAAAAATATACGTATAAGTTCACTTTTATTGAATTCAAATCGTAAATTGTTACTTTCGTATCAGCTGTAGATCGACGGATCCATCTACGTATAACCATGGTACCAAGCGACGGGAACATCAGCGACAATCTCACCCGTCAACTGAGCCTTGGCCTTACATTTCATCAAATCATCGTATTAGTCACAATCAAGTCATCTCCTTCAACTTTCATTATTTTCATCACTTATAAAAATTCATGCAGATATATATAATTTTTCTTTTAAACCAAACATGTAACACGTCTTTTAGCATTATCGTTTTACATCATAAAATTCTATAAACTTTCAAAATAAACATTTTAGCATTCATTATAGTATTCAAGGCACTGCTAGGACGACTAACATTTTTAAGGTGTAAAATGACCATTTTTCTCTTGAAACCCTAACTTTCCAAATTTATCCTTAGACATTGAAACGACCATCCAAATCCATCCAAACTTAACATAACATATTAAAATACTCCCATAAATATTTCATTGACGTAAACTTAAACTCCTCGCATGAATTCCCAATTCGTTTTTAAAACTTAAACGTACGTTTCGATTTTAATCCGAATCGATTCAAAACTTAACCAAACTTGAACCATAATTTATTAACACCTAATCATACCTTATACAACCCAAATCAAACAATTTAGAACCCTCGAAGAAGCCTAGAACCTCGCTGGAAATTCTGCACGATTCCGAACCAAACCCTAGCTTTAACCAAGTTCAAGCCATTCAATTCTATCCCTTAACCACCATGTCTAGACCCTAACCAACCTTTTTAGGACCATGACCGGCCCCTAGATACCCTGCTGGATCGATCTTAAAGAGCCTATAACCCATAGCCCCCCCCAAGCCTCATGCTACAGCCCTTTCCTTTCGAACAGCCTTCCCTCGATCAGCCTAGGACCATGACCCGACCCTATTAGGACCCTTGAACACATCCCAAACAGCAGCTAGCAACCGCTCCCTCCTAAGACCAAAAACACAAACCCTAGCCCCTTTAAAACCAAATTTTCGTTTAGCATGTTTCCCTATCTTTTCCATCCCTTATCCATGCTCCTATGGACCTTTAAACATGTTGAAAAACGTTCCTTCCCATAGCCCTATTATCGCAGATCCTTTGTGCATCATAATCATGAATTTAGAAACATAAAAACTTGAGTTTTGTTCATGTTTTGTCATAAAAACAAAAATAATAGGAAGTTCATATTTTTTCATGCAATCATGTTAAATACACATAATATGGTATGAAAGATGAGTGACGGAATATTAAGGCGTGCCTTGACGTATTTTACGCACAAAAAAAATCTTTGACGCGAGGGATGCTGGCTGAGAGATAGGGGAGGAAGCTTGCTGGAATTTCCCTGCAATATTAACGTGACTTTGCCTCAAAAATGTGTGTGTGTGTGTTTCTGATGGAGGTGAGAAAACTAGGACCCTTGCTTGATGTAGGCGTGAGTTTTAAGTGTGTAGGTTAGGGTTTTGGGACCTTGTTTTTTAAATAAAACCCTTGGTACAAGTTTAGACCCAACAAAATTAGTATAATAGGTTCATTAAGCCTATTAGATAGTAGTTAAAATATTTTGTTTAGAAAAGTTTTCGAAAATATTATCCGAGTTCCCAAAAATTCTTTATTTTCGTAAAAAAACGATTACTGATTTAAAATACGACTCGGCGGGTAAAAACATCTCAAAAGTTATCATTTTCAAAAATATCATTTAAAATATACCATATATTGAATAATTAAAAATAATCATTTAATAAAAATATTTTCTCTTTTATGTTCTTCAGTCTCCGTTCCTCGATCGCATCTCCAATAACCTTTAAAACACAGTTTTATGCATTCTAGTAAAAAAACATATTTTAAACATGTAAATATGCATACCCCATTGAATTCACGCAATTAAAACAAGTTAATTAAGTATTTTCCATTTTTTCTAGATTTGCATGCAGTTGGATTTCCATTTTTGAGGTGTTTTAAGGAGTTTAGTTGGCTTCGGGTCGAAATTTTGAGGTCCAGGGATAAAATGGTCAATTAGGGTCTCTAGGGGAAAAATGGTTATTTTGCACCCGGATCGAGTTAACAGTCCTGACAGCGTCCTGATCACAAAATTACATGTTTTAAATGCATATGTTATCATGAACATGACTTTTTATGGAAATTACGAAAAAATACGTTGCATGCTTGATTTTAAAAAAATTTACGTATATGCATGATTTTTATAAGTAATGAATACGATGACATGTTTTTTAAGGAATGAAGTTGGTTGTGACTAATACGAACACGAACACGAACACGTAAGGCCAAGGCTCAGTGGATGGGAAATGCTATCGTTGATGTCCCCATCGCCGGATACCGCGGTTGTACGTAGATGGATACATCGACTAGAGTTGATACGAAAGTCACAACTAATGATCTGAATTCAAATAAATAAAATGAACACGTATATGTTGATATGATGAGATATGTTATGGATGCATTTATGCTTTGGCATGTTATGTTTAAGTTAATGGTTTTAAGATCATGAAGTTTATTTTAATTACAGTACTTTCACTGTTGCATTTTATCTATAAGTAAAAAGTACTAACGGCTCAGGTGTGTTGAGTCTTTACACTCACAAGGTGTAAATGGTGCATGTGAGCATATTTTTGATGAGGAGATTGGAGGCACTGAAGACTGAGTAGGCTGAGCTGGGGGTGCACATGTTAACCTGAGGACCTTGCATTCTTCTGCATATTATGATCACGAGTCATGGGTGTAAACAATATTTTAAATGTTTCTGCATCTCTTTTTGCGTTGATGATTTTGACAGACGTTGAGTTGTTTTAAAATAGTAGAGTAGGAGGTTGATTTCATTTTAAGATTTAATTAACTGTAATTATTTTTATTCGGTCGTTGGATGACATTTTAAAATGCATGATTGACTGCTTTTATTTAATGCATGTGTTTGAGTATTTTTGAAAGGAGCTTTTAAAAAAAATATTTCTGTAGAATTTTAAGCAGTAGACGTTTCAGTTGATATCAGAGCAAGGGTTTTTGTAAAGTGTTGTGCCACCGCCAGCTTAAGAAGCTTAGTCGTCAAGCCTCAAGTCTATAAGTTTACATGTTTTAAATGTTTTGAAAGTTTTATACAATCACATGCATTTTTACATGATATATGTTTTTTCAGTACATGTTTATCTTTCTATATGTATTGAGAATAGATGCTTTAAAAATTTTTTTTATGCATGTTACGACATAAAATAAGAAATTATATGATTTTCATGTATGCTGGCTTTGTGGTGAAATTGGACATGATTGAGAATTTGGCTGATGGGCGTTAAGAAAGGATTGAAAATGATTTGACTCTATTGATTTTTGGTTAGTTGTACTAATGTTCTATTTTTTGGATCATAAGTTAGCCATGGAGATTATGAATGCTTTTGGGACATTATTTTATAAGAAAATAATGATGATTCGTAGTTAGTAGTTGAGTTAATTTTTGAGAATTTCATATAAAGAATGATGATTCGAAAACTACGACGATATCTAGAAGTATAAAAATGTATAATTTGGGATTTTAGGTATTGATGGAAATGTAAGATTGATTATGATAATTGATTTTGAGTTTAATAAATTTAAGATTATTGAACTTTATGTTACAAAAAACCTATAAAATGGAATTAAGAACGCCAAGAATTTGTAGATAATTGTAGAATTTTTGAAATTAAGGACCAATTGGATAATTTTCGAGAAAATTATGAATTAATTTTGCAATTGTTAAGAAATTTGGGGACTTATTTAGCAATAAGTGAGAACTGAATGATTTAAATGATATGAATTTTCTATGATTTAGGCTTGAAAGGATAATTAGAACCTTGAAATATCGAGGTTATAATGTTATAAAAAATGGTAATTAAGGGAATTGTAGGATGAATCAATATTGTGCTTGAAAATCTAAGCGTTAGTGGAATAATGTTATGGAAAATTAAGAATTTAAAGTGATGACAATTTAAGATAAGTTTGATCAATTAGTTAAGTTATAGAATTAGACATTAAGTTAACATATTTTTGGGAACTTAAGTTTGATGTATCATAAGTTTTAGTCATAATCTTGACAGTTAAAATAATACCTTTGTTAGGGTTAATTTTTTTTAGAAAGTTGGGTATGATTGATGGTTAGATTACTTGAGAGGCGTATGTATGAAGTAAGATAGATATCATGTCTTGGGGAAATTAAAAATGGTTGTTCTTAAAAGTCTAATAATATTATAATATTTGGAAGTAAGTATATATGTATACCCACAAAAATTTAGATGTTATGCTTTATAAGAAATAAAGGCACTTGAGGAATATTTGAAAGTCATTAAGAAACTTGGGATTATGTGGATATGTGTGTTGTAATTATGTTATCTAAGACTATTTGGGTTGTGTAAGCTTGAATTACAAGTTTATCAGATATGTGTTTATATGAAAATTTTGGGCGAAATAAAAAAGAAAAAAGAATTAGTTGTGTTCAACATATGTTAACAATGAACAAATATTAAGATATTTTTATCGAGTAAGCAATATAAAATATTGATATGTGGATTCTAGAATTCTACGGATTTTAAGTGAAGTCCAATTATTAGAGTTAGTCTAACTCTAACATGTGATAACTTATTAAGTTTTATATGCTAGTACTAATTAAGCACTAAAGATACGACATTCGTTCCAATGAGAAAAATCCAAGTGTCTTAGGTCTCAACTATATTGTAATTGTAAAGAAAATAGCTTAAGCATGTAACTGATGCTAGAAGGGTTTTATTATATAGGTAGAAGATCGATATTGTATATTTTGGGTTTTATGGATTAAAACTACTCGAAATTAAGATTTGCTGCAATTTGATATTTGGGATGTACTTGTAAATAGTTAAGTCACGTTAGTCTGGTGTCATAAGATAAAGATTCGATTCAAGGATCTTAGGCTAATATTATTATGGGGTTGAGATAAGGTTTAACTATTAAGTGTATTACCAAAGATAGAAGTCGATTAGTAAATTTTAGTGCTAAGATCTTTTAAGTCGAACTGCATAAATGTTAATATTTGGATTTAAAGCCTTAACATATTCTGAGTTCAATAAAATTTAAGAAAAGATTCATTTGGGATTTTAATGTTGAAATATAATAGGTTAATGAACAACTTGGGTATAGTACAAAGAAAGTAAGGTTCCATAAGTTTGGACCTCCATTTCTAGTACTGTGAATTGCGAGAAAAGTCAAAATTCGAGGTCACAGTAAAATATAACTAAGTTACCATAGGTCGTTTTAAGTTACGATTCGCAAACGAGGATTTTGAAGGTAAATTTAATTAGGATTGAGGAGACATAAGGACATTCTAACACTTATTTTATCAGAGTGGCGCAGCGGAAGCGTGTATTATTGAGATACTCGAATTAAGAGTCTAAATTTTTTGATTATCGAGGATAAGCGAATTTCGGGGACGAAGTTCAATTAAAGGGGGATAGACATGCCCCAGATTTGACGACTGTCCTCACTGTACCAAGACGAGTCTTTCCAACGTGCTTATGTCTTCACTCACACGTACCCTAGGAAACTTCCCAGGGGGTCGCCCATATCAAAATTCCCCAAAGTTAAGCACGCTTAACTTTGGAGTTCTTGCTTAACTTTGGAATTCTTATGTGATGAGCTACCGAAAAGAAAATGCATATTCTTGATACGAGTAGTACATATAAAATCTTTTAAGCACTCCTCAACTGCACAGTCGCATACCTGGACAGTTTCGAAATCCCTCTCCTTCCGATGTAAGCTGTAGGTTGATCGATCCATCTACGTATAACCATGGTACCAGGCGGCGGGATCATCAGCGACACTCTCACTCGTCAACTGAGCATTGGCATTACATATCATCATATCATCATATTAGTCACAATCAAGTCACCTCTTTCAACCTTTCATTATTTTCATGACTTATCAAAATTCATGCACATATATATCAATTTTCTTTTAAACCAAGCATGCAACACGTCTTTTAGCATTTTCGTTTTTCATCATAAAAACCCATAAAATCTCAAGATAAACATTTTAGCATTCATTACAAAATTCAGGGCACTTCCAGGACGTCTAACATTTTTAAAGTGTAAAATGACCGTTTTGCCCCTGAAACCCTAACTTTCTCAATTTATTCTTAGACCTTAAAACGAAATTTCAAATCCATCCAAACTTAACATAACACCTTAAAATACTCCCATAAACATATCATTGACGCAAACTTAAGCTCCTCGCCTAAATTCCTAATTCGTTTTTAAAACTTAAACGTGCGTCTCGATTTTAACCCGAATCGACTCAAAAATTAACCAAACTTTACCAAAATTGAACCATAACTTATTGACACCTAATCATACCCTATACAACGAAATCAAACCATTTGAACAAGCCTGTAACATCACTGGAAATTCTGCACGATTCCGAACCAAACGCTAGCCCTAGCCAAGTTAAAGCCATTTAATCCTAGTCCTTTAACACCATGTCCAGACCCTTACCAACCCTCTTAGGACCAAAACCGCAAACCCTAGCCCCTTTAAAAACAAATTTTCATTCAGCATGTTTCTCTATCTTGTACAGCCCTTAGCCATGATCCTACGGACCCTTAAATATATTGAAAAATGTCCCTTCCCATAACCCTATCATGGCAGCCCCTTTGTGCATCATAATTATGAATTTAGAAACATAAAAACTCAAGTTTTGTTCATATTTTTCCATAAAAACGAAAATAATAGGAAGTTCATCATATTTTTCATGCAATCATGTTAAATAGACATAATATGGTATGAAAGATGAGTGAAAGAATATTAAGGCGTGCCTTTGCGTATTTTACGCAGGAAAAACAATCCTTGACGCGAGGGATGTTGGCGGAGAGATGAGGGAGGAAGCTTGCTGAAATTTCCCTTCAATATTCACATGAATTTGCCTAAAAAAATGTGTGTGTGTGTGCTGCTGATGGAGGAGAGAAACCTAGGACTCTTGCTTGATGTAGGCGTGAGTTTTAAGTGTGTAGGTTATGGTTTTTGGTCCTTCTTTTTTAAATAAAACACTTGGTACAAGTTTAGGTCCAACAACTTTAGTATAATAGGTCCATTAGGGCCATTAGAACAACTCCAACCATGCCTCTACAATGGTGTTAACACGATTGTAGTATTGAAATGTTTGCTCAAATGCAACTCTACATATAACGCTGGAATAGGTTGACTCCAATTCTCATTCCAGATGTGGCGCAGCTACATATATTTTATTTTTTTTATTTTTTTTATTTTTGAAATGTTTTATATTAGTTTAATTTTTCAATTAAATAATAAAACTTATAAATTATTATTAAGAAAATTAAATAAATATTAAGTTAAATTTTAGTAATAAAAAATTTAATACTTTGATTTAAAATTAATTAAGTATAAAAAATAAATTTTAAAAAAACCCAAATTAAATTATTAATGCGTTAAAAACGGTACAAATTACAAACAACCAACAACAATATGAAACAACAAATAACAACAACAACTAATAAACAACAAAATTATGAAACATAAAAAGATTACATAAAAAATAGATGTTTATTAATAAGGTAAACCAGAACCCGATCCTCCAATATCTCCAAAATAAGATCCAAAGTTGTTATTATCTCGACATTCATCTTCAAGTCTTTTTTACAAAATTTTTTGTTGTTGAGTTCTAGTGTACTCACGCACAGTTGGATCAGTAATTTTGCTCAAATCTTTGTATAAAATTCTGTCATCCATTTTTCTTTCCTCCTGTTCAAGTCTACTCTTTTGAAGATCTTAGTTTTGTTTTCTTTCGGCAGTTCCTTGTTTCAAAACATTCAAAAGCTCGCGATGTTGTTCTTTCATTGTACGTTGAATTTGAGAAATGTCTTCATCTTTTTTCTTATTTAATTTGTCTTTTTTAACTCCAATTGGTCTTTGAGAGCTGTCACCGATATTGTCATCACTTAAATTTAGTGGAAATGTAGAGAATATAGGTGAACTTGATTGGGGCGATTCTTCAAGTGGAGTATCAGATTGTGATGTATCTAGATTAGTAGCACGCATTCTAGATTTCTTAGTCGAATGAATTTTGTCTCCTGAATTTTTTTAACAATCCTTAACAATATTTCACACATGATCGAATGGAAATGCTTTGTTATCTTTAGTCTATTTCACATACTGTACTTTTGCGCGATTCATCTGCATAAAAGAATAAAAAATTAATTAGAAAATTTTGATTAATGACTTGTAAAGTTATTTTTTTAAAAATAACTCACGATATCTTGTTCCGATGCACCACTCGGATTGAGATTTTCAATTTGTCGAACACATCCTCTCAAATGTGCAACACAAGTGAGTATGCTTCTAATGCGTTTCTCAATTGATCTTTGAGGACGCGGATGTAAATCACTTCTTTTTTCTTTGCTGTACTTCTCTGCAACCTGAGACCACAGTTGACCTCTCGATTGGTTTATACCTATTATAGGATTCTGCGAAATATCAAAATAAGTATGACATAAGAACTTATCTTCGTCAACAGTGTAGTTCTTTCTTGAACTTTCGTCCATCACTCTCAATATAAGATGCTTGTTGTGTTAGATATGTTTATGAATAGATACAAGCTTATTTATAATATTTAGAGTTATCCCTTGAAATATGTAAAGGAAATGGTGACCTTTGGATGAGATTTCAATAAATCTCATCCATTGAGATCTCATCCATATATCATCTGTTGGATGATATCTATTAAAATTTTATCTACAAAATCTTATCTCATCCTTGAAATATTTGGTGATATCCCTGAAAATATGAATTTGATTTGAATTATCTACAAAATCTTATCTCATCCTTGAAATATTTGGTGATATCCGTTCGATGAGATTTCCAATTATATCAAATGTTGAAATCTTATCTATCAAATTTATCCATTGGATGAGATTTCATGTAGATGAGATTTCAGTAGATAGAAAATCTTATCCATATTATCTTTAAAACTTTTATATAAGGTTATATGTTATTGTAAACAATTAACAACACAACCAAAAAAATGAATTCTTCTTCAGGTTCGTCTTCATTGTCTGATAATGAAGATGACATAACCAATTATTTTGTTAACGATGCTGAAGCCATTGATAAAGAAATTCAAGGAAAAATTGTTAGTCATATTCATACACGCAAAATGATGATGCATGCCTATATCAATCAACAAGTTAACAAAGGCACGAGAAGAGGATCAATTCTTGGTCATGTTGTAATTCGTCGCGATAGAGAAATAGCCGATCGTAATTTGTTCAATGACTATTTCTCTGAGAATCCCATATTTCATGAAGGTTATTTTCGACGACGATTTCGGATGTCCCGTAATCTATTTCTTCGAATCGTTGATGCTGTCAAAAATCATGATGGCTATTTTATACAACGGAGTGATGGTTTGGGACGACTTGGGCTATCAACTAATCAAAAAACAACAGCTGTAATTCGATTATTAGCATACGGCTTACCTGCAGATGCGGCTGATGAATACATCAAAATAAGAGAGTCAATTGTGATTAAATGCTTGCACTACTTTTGCAGAGCAGTGGTGGAAGTTTATGCAAACCAGTACTTGCGATCTCCAAATGCCAATGATGTTGCTCGACTCTTATATATTGGTAAACAACGAGGCTTCTCGGGGATGTTGGCAAGTCTCGATTGTATGCATTGGAAATGGAAAAATTGCCCTACTGCTTGGACTGGACAATATACAGATCGTAGTGGGTCACCAACAATTATTTTAGAAGCAGTGACTGATTATTATCTTTGGATATGGCATGTGTATTTTGGTATTCCTAGTTCAAATAATGACATCAATGTTTTGGAGGCATCCTCTTTGTTTCCGATTTGGCTCAAGGAATTGCTCCACCTGCTCATTATACCATCCGTGGAAAAGAATATGATACTGGCTATTACTTAGCCGATGGTATCTAACCTAAGTGTTCAACTATTGTTCAAACTATTCGTGACCCACTTGGACCGAAAAAGAGATATTTTTCTATGAAACAAGAGTCATGCAGAAAAGATGTGGAGCGTGTATTTGGTGTTCTTCAATCTCGATTTGCGATCGTGGAATCTCCAGCACGGTCTTGGCGTAAAAACGATTTACATTACATAATGAAAGCTTGCATTATCGTGCACAACATGATTATTGAAGATGAACGTGATCTTAGTGCACCGATTCAAGATGCAATGGAAGCACCGACTCCAGACGTTGAAATGGTGGTCAATGAAGAAAATGCAAGATTTTAAGAATTTCTCGTTCGTTATAAAAAAAATAAAAAATAGAGATGCTCACTATGAACTACGAAATGCATTAATTGAGCATTTGTGGGAACAATATAGTTCTTCGAATATTTAATGTTGTGTTTGTGTTGTATTATTCATTTAATATTAAATGCTAGTGTTTTTTTTACTTCCAATGACTTGTATATTTTTTCAAAGAATATTTTGATTAATTTTTTTATATGACATAATTATTTAAAATAATTTAATATTTCATGCGAAATGATTAATTCCAATTTTAATATATAAATTATAAGCTTTAATTATTATCGTATTATCAAACTATAAATATTTATTAGGAAATGTAAATATTAATGTTGAAATAAAAAAAATATTCTGAGAATATTCGATTGTAGTGCGAAATGTAGTGTAATGTGTTGGAGATGGTTTTGGTGTAACACTAATGTAGCACAAAATGTAGTGCAGAATATGGTGCAATGGGTTGGAGATGGCCTTAGATAGTAGTTAAAATATTTTGTTTAGAAAAGTTTTCGAAAATATTAGCCGAGTTCCAAAAAGTCCATACATTCGTCAAAAATCAATAACCGATTTAAAATATGGCTCGGCGCGTAAAAACACCCCAGAAGTTGTCATTTTCGAAAATAAAATTTGAAATAAACTATATATTAAATAATTAAAAATAATCATTTAATAAAAATGTTTTTCTTTTTATGGTCTCCGGTCTCCGTTCTTCGATAGCGTCTCAAATAATTTTTAAAACACAATTTTATGCATTCTAGTAGAAAACCATATTTTAAATATGTAAACAAGCATACCACATTTAATTCACGCAATTAAAATAAATTAATTAAGCATTTTCTATTTTTTCTAAATTTGCACGCAGTTGGATTACGTTATTGGATTTTGGACTTTACGTAGTTGCTCACTCATCCACCAACAGAAGTCCATTGTGCAAGCCTATTTTGCTACTTTCATCAATTGGTAGTATTTTTTATCCTTCTAGAGTCGTTTGACAAACTCACGGAAGAATAATGAATGGCATGTAGAATCATACTTTAAATGACAAAATGAACAACTCCCACAAACCGACACATGATGGGAAATCAGATTCTAGTTTGTAGTTATGATATCACGTGATACTCGCCACCAAAAAATACGTACCTTCGGCAGTAGGGAGAGTATCCAAATAAAAGACCACCATTTTTGCATTTAATGCTTAGACTAGTTGTCCGGTGTTAACAAAAGTCCTCTTTGTAATTGATAACCATCTCGCATTGAGTAGTGACCTTTGGGTTCAAACCGCCAAAATCTTGTATCACACGAGTCTTGGTCCAGGAGGAGGATCTTTATTATTTCTTCTGCAATAAAATGGTTGAAGTTGTTCTTGATTAATGTGGTGTCACAAACTCCATTCTCAATCAAGAATTCCACTGTCGCATCTATTTCCATGCCCCATTTGGAATACCTATTTTCGATGTCAAACTTGGTACCCAACTATCCACAAAGATTTTAATTGATTGTCCATTCCCAACTCGCCAAAGCAATCTTTTCTAGAGAATTTCCCTACTCCAAATAAGAGATATCCAAATAAATGATGGATTATTACCTATCCCTGGATTCATGATATCTCCAAAAAACTTAACTCTAAGCTCTTACCTGAGGTTATTGTCCCACCGTACCAGTCGGATCAGATCAATTTGGAATTGCTATACAAAATACATAATTAATTAAAAAAATTAAGATTTGTGGTGTATTACTTAATATATTTATTTTTTTGATAAGTTTGTTTGATAAATAATTTCTTTAGGCATTTAATTGTTGTTAGAATCAAAATTTCGGAGTTTGACAAATAAAGTTTTTGAAGGTTGCAGAACTGATCCAATCAATTGAATTAATTCGAACTGAAAATACCTAAACTGAAGTCGCCCGAACTGATAATTAATGAGTTAAATAATCGGAGGCAATCAAACTGATCAAAGCTATCTGAATCTGTAAAGATAACTGAACTATCAACTGATAATCAGTTTGACACGTCGTCAGCTAAAGCACAGCTACCGACCGACAAATCGTATCCAACATACTGTAACTATCAGTTTGACACGTCGTCAGCTAAAGCACAGCTATATAGTCAACTGATCGGCTATATAGTCAACTGATAATCAGTTTGACACGTCGTCAGCTAAAGCACAGCTACCAACCGACAAATCGTATCCAACATACTGTAACTATCAGAAGGAGCGCTGCATAGCAAACTGTCACAGTGTAATATTGTCAGAAGAATGTTGACATATTCAGAAAGGACAAATCAACGGATAAGTATTAATTAATGCATTCAATGTTACCATTGAAAGCAAAGCCTATAAATAGCCGATGAATTCAGCCGAGGCAAGAACTTTTGAACAATTACTCTGATTGACTTTCGAATTCAGTTATACACGATCAATTAAGATATTCATACAAAAAAGCTCACACTTCACAGAAACATTCATAGCTTTCAGGCTATCATCAGAGCTAAAACACTAGCACATTAAACTGTTGTATTCGAACTTCTAAGATCAGTTGTGCTAAGATAGAAAAATCAATTGTATACTGATAAATTGTAAATGGAACTAAGAGTTTCAATTTGACAATGTTTAAGTCCAAACTGAAGTGGGTTATTACAGCTTCTGTAATTAATTAAAGTCTTTTAGTGAAAAACCTATCCTTGTGATAGAAGGAGTGACGTAGGAGCATTTGAATCCTCCGAGCATCCATAAAATCTTTGTGTTCATTATTTCAATTATTCGTTAAGTATTCAATCTATCAGTTGGTTTATTTTCGCACTTATACTAGTTAACTGATTGATATCGACAACAAGATCATTGGAATAAGTTTGTCACTAAACTTATTCATTATTTCGAAAAAGAGTCAATATCTCAAAGTGCTTATTAGACCCCCATTTCTAAACACTTAGACCCTTCAAACTAATCGTAACAAGTGGTATCAGAGCAGTTTCAATCTTGTCTCTCAATACTTTCTGGTATATTCTGTTTACACAACTGTTCATCATGTCTTCATTCAACAAAATTCCTATGTTGTCAACATAAGAATTTGATGATTGGAAAATCAGAATGTAGGCTCATTTAGTTGTTCAAGATGACGATATATGGTACGTTATAACTGACGGACCCATGAAGATAATGAAAGTTAATACAACTATTGCTATAACTGATGGAGCATCTCACCGTATTGAAAAACCACGAGAAGAGTGGACTTCTGAAGACAAGAGGAAAGCAAATCTGAACAATGTAGCAAAGGATATTCTATACAAAACATAAGATAAGATCACATTAAGCAAAATCAAGATTTACAAAATATCCAAAGAGATTTGGGAAAAGTTGATTCAGTTATGTGAAGGCAACGAGCAAACAAAGGTAAACAAACTCTCAGTTGATGTACAAAAGTTTGATAATATCAAGATGAAGACTGGAGAGTCAATGAATGAGTTCGATGAACGAGTTAGCAGCATCATCAATGAACTTAACACACTTGGGAGAGTGTATTCAAATAAGGAAATTGCATTGAAAGTTATTCGTGGTCTTCCCAAAGAATGAGATGTTTAGACAATGGCAATGAGAGAATCCAAAGACCTGAACAAGGTGGAACTACACAATTTATTTGCTGATCCCAAAGCCTACGATTTTGGACTACAAACTAGAGAGGGAGAACCATCAACTCCACCAGTCACAACTGCCCTCAATGCAATGAAACTTGAACCAACTGGTTCAGCTGAAATGTCTGTAGAACAGTTGAGCAATGATGAAGTGTCATTGTTCATCAAGAAGTGGTAGATTCATGAGAAAGAACTAAGGTTCATTCCAAAGACAATCTCAGAAGAATATCTCCAAAGAAGAACCAAATGCTTGTTACAACTGTGGTAAAACTGGGCACTTCATTGCTGACTATCTTAATCCAAAAAATAATAGTTTATGTTGAGCTGAGAAGGGAAAGAAGTCACTCGAGCACATGAGGAGAGCTAAGGATTATAAGAGATCATTCAGAAAGAAGCATGAAGTTCTACTAGCTGAAGAAAGCAAGTCCAAGTGGGCAGAAACTGACAGTTATGAATCAGAATCTGAGAGCTCGAGCAGCTCCAGTGATGAAGAAGAAGTAAAGTGACTGATGGCTGATGATACAGAACTGGAATCAAATAGTGAGCATGTATTTGATTTCAGTTCAACTGATTTTACACGGAAAGAACTTATTTCCACATTACACGACATGTTCAATGAGTATCACAAGCTCGCTCTCTCATTTGAGAATGCCAAAGCAAAGCAAACAAATTCCCAAAATAATAAAACTGAAAATGATGAATCAGTTGAAATGTTGAGTCTTAAAAGGGATATTACTAAGCTGAAAGCTGAAATGATTGAGAACCAATCTATGATTTAGCAGCTGAAACTTGAAAATTAAAAAAAAAATGATCTGATTCAAGCTTGGAATAAGTCATCAGTCACATTGACTGAAATGCAAGATTTACAGAAATCAGTTACTGATAAAACTGGTTTAGGCTTTAACAGTCAAGATGAATCTTCTACAAGTAATACTAAGCAAAAGCCGAATATGTGCAAAAGGAAGTACATGCACTTTGTAAAATCAGCTATGATACATGAACATTCAGAACCAAGTAAATCAGTTGAACAACCGATTGAAAATAAGAACAAGGCTAAGAAGTATGGAATCGAATACATCCCTACAAATTCAAATGTTTCGCGAAACTGGTCACCTAACCAGTTCAGCTATAAAAACCAGAACTCTAAGAGTGGCTATTTTAATTATTATAACAGTAAGCCTGTTCAGAAAATATATCGGATGAACAACCAATTGAACAAGGTTAAAACTCATATTGTTTCATCTGTACACGACACATCAATCACACACAAGCCGAGAAAAACTATCTGGAACACAACAACTGGAAAGTCAGTTAGACTAATCCAAGTCTGGGTTCCTAAAGGACTAATCAGTTTAAGACCCAAATAGATGTGGGTACCAAGGTTATTCATTTTGTGTGATTGCAGGTGACATGTACATCAACAAAAGATTCAATTTGGTATTTGGACAGTGGATGCTCAAGACACATGACAGGAGATGATGATTTGCTATCTAAACTAATTAAATATTATATTCCAAAAATCAGTTTTGGAGACAACTCAAAAGGTAGAACCGTGGGTGAGAGTAAGCTTATCTACGGTAACATTATTATTGATGATGTTCTACTAGTTGATAATTTAAAATACAACTTGATTAACATTAGTCAGTTGTGTGATAATAATTTTTCAGTTTAGTTCAATAAGTACACTTGCACAATCAAGAACTCAAGTACTCAACTGATAATATCATCATGATACGAATTCGATGTGGTAATACTTACAAAGTAAGTTGAACTATTAAACCTAATGAACCATTTTGTTTTGTAGCTTCCAATTCATCTAAGAACTCGTTATGGCATAAAAGGTTGAACCACTTCAATTTCAAATCCATCACTCATATGAGTAATCATGATCTTGTAACTGGTCTACATAAGATTGAATTTTCAAAAGATAAAATTTTTTCAGCATGTCAGTTTGGTAAACAAGTAAGAACTTCTTTCAAAAATAAGGGAAGTAAATCTTCCTCCAGATGCTTAGAATTGATGCATATGGATCTGTTTGGTCCTATATCAGTCATGAGTTTAGGGGGAATGAAATATACCCTGGTAATTGTCGATGATTTTTCAAGATTTACTTCGCTCATTTTTCTCAAATCAAAAGATCAAACTGCTGCACAAATGATTAAGCTTTTTAAAAGACTTTTAAATGAAAAATCAGTTTGAATTAACATAATAAGGTCTGATCGAGGGTCTGAATTTGTCAATCAAAATCTATCTCAATTTTTAGAAAATACTGGAATTAAGCATGGGTTCTCAACGGCTAGAAAACCTCAGCAAAATGGTGTAGCGGAAAGAAGAAATCGAACTCTTAAAGAAGTACCTAGAACAATGCTTGTTGATCTCGGTATATCTGAGAGATTTTGGGCAGAAGTATTAAACACTGCATGTTATTCTCAGAACAGATTAATGATTAATAAAAATAATTTAAAAACGCCATATGAGATCTGGCTTGGACAGAAAAGTGTGGTATCTTACTTCATAATATTTGGTTGCAGATGTTTTATTCATAATGCTGGAATCAGAATTTTGGAGTTTGATAAATTAAGTGTTTAAAGATTGCCCGAACTGATGGACTCAACTGAACGCTACGTAATTGAATATACGTAACTGAAGTTGTCCGAATTGATTATTAATGCGCTAAAAATCGAAGGCAACTGAACTGATAAAAAGCTAACTGAAACTGTGTAGTAAACTAAACGATCAGTTAAGACTGATCAGTTACACAGTCAGTTTATCAATCGGATATGAAAGTCAACTGATAAATCAGCTTGACACGTCATCAGTTAAGGAATGTATCTATCAAGCGACAATTTGTACAAGAGAAGAGTGCAACTTATAGTGGGAATACCGCATATCAAAATGCCACAGTGTACGATTGTCAGAAGAATGATGGCATGTCTACTAAGGACAAATAAACAGATATAATAATTTGAACGCATTCAATATTACTGTTGGGAAGCAAAGCCTATAAATAGTCGAGAAGATCAGCTGAAAAGAAAACTTTAGCGCGCACATTCATTCTTGAGAAAAAAGATTTCAAATTATTCTCAGTTACAAAGAGCTCATGCTTATCAGATTTATTCATAGCATTAAGGCTATACTTTGAGCACTAGCACAATCATTCATTGTTATTACATTTGATCTATCTTAGATCAGTTGTGCTTAAGAAAAACATATCAGTTGCGTACTGATAATATCGTATTGATACTAAGATTTTCAGTTTAACAGTGTTAAATTCAAACTGAAGTGGGTTATTACAGTTATTGTAATCAATCAAAGTCTTTTAGTAAATATCCTATCTTTGAGATAGAAGGAGTGATGTAGGAGCATTTGAAGTCTCCGAACATCTACAAATCTTTGTGTCTTTCATTCTTTAACTATTCAATTTGTCATTCAGTTTGTTTCCGCACTATTTCAGATAACTGATTGACATTGACTTCAAGATTCACGAATTTAGTTTATCACAAAACTGATTCATTATTTCGAAAAGAATCGAAAATAATAAAGTACTTATTCAACCCCCTGTTAAACAATTTTATTCACCCAACCGATCCTAACACACAATAATGGCAAAAACTACCTAAAAAAATTTGATGCTAAATCTGAAGAATGAATATTTATTAGTTACTCTTCAGTTAGCAAATCTTACAGAGTGTTTAATAAGGGTAATTTAAATGTAGAAGAATCGATTCATGTTGTATTTGATGAATCTGCACTAACCGATAAGCCAACAGATCAAGTTAAACTAACTGATCGCTTAGCAGAAATCAGCTTGTAGGATGATATTGAAAAAGAAGTTCACATAAATCGAAACATCTTTCAAACACCAGAACCTGAAGTGGTAGATCAAACAGTTGAACAAGAAGCTGTTCCTAATAATCAGTTGGTGGAACAACACGATGATGTTGAAATACCAACTGAAACTGAAACAAATATTCAGTTACAAACTAAAACATTTACAGAAATTGATCCAACTAGTTCCAACTACAGATGGAGTAAATCACATCCACAAGACTTGGTGATAGATGATCCATCTGATCCGATAAGAACTAGAAATCAAATGTTCAATTTATTTTTATACTCAGCATTTGTTTCTCAATTTGAACCAAAGAAAACTGATGAAGCTCTAACAGATCCAAACTGGATAAATGATATGCAAGAGGAGTTGAATCAGTTTACCCATAACAATGTCTGGACTTTAGTTCCAAGACCTTTTTCAAAATCAATTATAGGTACAAAATGGGTTTACAGAAATAAACTGAACGGAGATGGTTCAATTGTGGGCAACAAAGCCAGGTTGGTTGCACAAGGATACAGACAAGAGGAAATAATTGAGTATGATGAAACTTATGCACCAATTGCTCGACTGGAAGCAATAAGAATATTTGTAGCCTACGCATCTTTCAAGAACTTCAAAGTCTACCATATGGATGTCAAAAGTGCATTCCTAAATGGTAAGCTACAGGAAGAAGTTTAAGTTAAAAAACCACCAGGTTTTGTAAATCACTCATTTCCAGATCATGTTTATCATATCAACAAAGCATTGTATGGTCTCAAACAAGCTCCTAGAGCTTGGTGTGAGACATTATCAAAATTTTTAACTGATCAAGATTTTACTGTTGGAACAATTGATACAAACATTGTTCAAATTTTCAAAGAAAGATCATACTTTACTCGTACAAATTTATGTTGATGACATTATTTTTGGGTCAACTAACCTTAAGTTATGCGAGAAATTTGCTAAGATGATGCAAGATAAATTCGAGATGAGTATGATGGGTGAACTGACATTCTTTCTTGGTCTACAAGTGAAGCAATTGGAAACTGTTACATTTATCACTCAAACCAAATATACGAAGGAACTGCTTAAGAAGTTTGGCATGGAAACATGTTCAGCTGCAAATACTCTCATAGGCTCATAATTAAATTTTATAAAGATGAAGAGGAAATATTAGTTGATATGACACTTTACAGAGGTTTAATAAGCACTTTACTTTACCTAACTGCTAGTCGTCTTGATATTGTGTTTGTTGTTTGTATGTGTACTAGATTTCAAGCAAATCCTAAACAATCACATTTTTCAGCTGCCAAACATATATTGAAATATCTTAAATGAACACAAAATGTGAGCTTATGGTATGCTAAGGCTCATATTTCAATCTAGTTGGATATTCAGATACAGATTATGCAGGATGTAAACTTGATAGAAAAAGCACCAGTGGATCATGTCATTTTCTGGGAGATAGACTGATTTCCTGGTTCAGCAAGAAACAAACATCCATAGCAACTTCCACAACTGAAGCAGAATATCTAGCTACTGCACCCAACTGCTCTGGATTCAGCAATAACCGAGAGATTATGGTGTCATTGCAGAGGATTCACCAATCTTTTGTGACAATACTAGCACAACTGCGATTACCTACAATCTAGTTCTTCACTCAAGGACAAAACATATCGATGTCAGACATCACTTCATCAGAGATCATGCTCTCAAAAAGGAGATCAGACTGAAATACATTTCAACTGAACAACAGGTAGCAAACATATTCACAAAGCCACTACCCGAGACGAAGTTTTCTTATTTCCTAAATATTCTCGGATTAATTGATTTATTTTAATCTTTTTAACATTTTTATATGTTGATTCATTTCCAAGATTAAGTGCAGGAAATAATAAAGCATAAAACGAAATCAGCATTAAACATAATAAAATTTTATTGATAAATTTGAGCTTTTACAATGGATATTTCCCTATCTATTGCCTGTCTCCAGCTAGTCAGCCAGATGCTTAACCCGTCGATTGTGGTCTTCAAGAAGTCCTCTGAGAACACGATCCTTCTCAGAACCTTCTGCTTCTTGAAGAGCGTCAGAAGATAGACACCTTCATCCTTGAAAATGTCGGCAGCATGGGCGACTCAGAGACGCCGTTGATACTTGTTCTCTGTTGCCACTTGTTTTCTCATAGCAACAACCCCTTCTTCTTGGAAGGACTGCAGATTCTGGAGCTTGCTCCAGGTAGACAACGTCTTTTCGAAGACACTGTCCTCCATCTTCGGCTTCCAAGCAGCCACTATGGACTGCTGGAACTCTTCTGCCATATTTGGTTGTCGTGAACTGCGTGCCTCATACATTTTCTATTGCTTTGATATTGTATTATCTGCTTAAGATTTTCATGTGATTTTGTGACCAACTAGTTTGATCTTATTTATAGATAGACTCGAACCATATGAAGGGTCGCAATAATCATTATTGCCAGGAGAACACCTGTCAACCATCGACGATTCATTATCCGAGGATGAGATCATTTAACCATATTTGATGTATGTATTTAGGGGGAACGTCGAATTATAGTTAGTTAGCTGATAAGACAATTATCAGTTAGTCTTGAACTGAACTGACTTAGTTTTCAACTGACCATTCAATTCTCGACCCAACTGATTTTATCGTATATCTATTCTATTTTATTAAAGTTGAGGACATGATAGTAACTATTTAGGAAACACACTAACTTTTTCTTCTAGCTTTACCCTTATTTGATACTAATATTACACGTTTGTTTTTTGTTTTGGTTTTTTTTTTAAATTTCAACACACACTTTTATATTTATTTTTTATTTCAACAATTCAAATATCAATTTATTCCCTCCATAATTTGTCAAATTTCACTTTAGTTCATCGATAATGATAAAAAAGAATGTACACACACGCATCGCGTGTGCAGAGTAACTAGTGTTAACTGATTATCAATTCAGTTAAGATTCCACAATAAGTTTTGTGACTTTCAAGATCACTTCATTAATTATGATATTCATTGAATATTATTTGAAATTCAGTTTCAAGTCGTTTAATGGATTTACTTTCTATATTTACATATAAATTAAATGTTATTTATTTAAATTAATCTCGGACTGCCACATGTACAAATTTGAAAAGTCACAAACATATATATTTGTGTCGCCTATCTTCAGCTCATTTCATTCACCTTCTATGCTCTCAAGCATTCAACCACTCAGAGCATTTTCTTCGCAGAATCTACGCAAATGGCAAGTCAAACCCCTGCTTTCATTTTGAACGCAATGGCCATCGACTTCGGCTCTGTTCTATCTGTTTCAGATGAAGCTGTTAGGAGCGTATTTCTTAAAATCAAAGCTGCTGGTCTGAATAAATTTTTGGG
The DNA here is from genome assembly GCF_012295235.1 of Primulina huaijiensis. NCBI lineage: Eukaryota > Viridiplantae > Streptophyta > Magnoliopsida > Lamiales > Gesneriaceae > Primulina > Primulina huaijiensis. The sequence continues at coordinate 4,877,340 of NC_133314.1, forward strand.
AATGGCAACCCAAGTCATTTACCCGAAAGAAATTCAAGAAGTTTATGCCAACAACAGTGTTTCTAATGATGGCAAAACCACTATGACCATCAACATTCAAGTGCTGATTATGGACGAAGAATCCTTCAACAACCTCTTCTAACTCCCAAGGTCTGTCTCACTTCTCGGAGGTAACAATAGCTGACATTGAAGAGATGCAGACTCTTCTATCTGCTGATGGGAAGAAGATCAAAGCATCGGACCCCAAGAAGGAACTAAAGCCAGAAATCCAACTGCTGGCTGATATCGTTGCAAAAGGCGTCCTCGCCAAGGCAGGTTCCTTCGCTGCCCTCACATTGGAGAAATTTCAAATGATGACTGCCGTCATGAAGGGCACAAGATTGAACTGGTCAACCATCATTTTCAATATTCTGAAGAACATGGTTCAGTCATCCAAGTAGTCAAATGGTTTCGCTCTGCAGCTCATCTATTTGCTGAAAAACTCTGGTCTCATCAGTGACTCAGCTGAAAAGACATCCAAGTTCAAGGTGTTCAAAGCCAAGAATGTTCAGCCACCCAGAACCAAGCTGAACATCTCCCCAGCGAAATTTGTAAACATCAAGTAGGAGATTGTGATGATGGCTACTCCAAAATATGTAAAGGTAGCCAAAGCCAAGGAGATGGCTAAGAAACTGACAATAAAGAGGAAATTTTTTGTCAGTGAAAGAGATTCGGAGAGGACACCGTCTCCAAAGATTGTGAAGAAACCTAGGTCATAGAAGACCAAGCCTACCATTTTTGAAGCCATACCAGCTGCTAGACTTATGCCAACTGAAGCCAAAACACCCTTAGCTGTCAAACAAATTCAATCAGTTCCAGCTGCACCGTCAGTTGAAGCGATTCAATTGAAGAAGCCAACTGACCACCCACTGAAGATTGTCACCGAATCTGGTGAAAAATTGAAGATTGTTGGTCACCACACACCTCCTACCACTGTCACCAGACCAACTGTTCTACTGATCGAGCAAAACTTGCACTGTGANTTATGGACGAAGAATCCTTCAACAACCTCTTCTAACTCCCAAGGTCTGTCTCACTTCTCGGAGGTAACAATAGCTGACATTGAAGAGATGCAGACTCTTCTATCTGCTGATGGGAAGAAGATCAAAGCATCGGACCCCAAGAAGGAACTAAAGCCAGAAATCCAACTGCTGGCTGATATCGTTGCAAAAGGCGTCCTCGCCAAGGCAGGTTCCTTCGCTGCCCTCACATTGGAGAAATTTCAAATGATGACTGCCGTCATGAAGGGCACAAGATTGAACTGGTCAACCATCATTTTCAATATTCTGAAGAACATGGTTCAGTCATCCAAGTAGTCAAATGGTTTCGCTCTGCAGCTCATCTATTTGCTGAAAAACTCTGGTCTCATCAGTGACTCAGCTGAAAAGACATCCAAGTTCAAGGTGTTCAAAGCCAAGAATGTTCAGCCACCCAGAACCAAGCTGAACATCTCCCCAGCGAAATTTGTAAACATCAAGTAGGAGATTGTGATGATGGCTACTCCAAAATATGTAAAGGTAGCCAAAGCCAAGGAGATGGCTAAGAAACTGACAATAAAGAGGAAATTTTTTGTCAGTGAAAGAGATTCGGAGAGGACACCGTCTCCAAAGATTGTGAAGAAACCTAGGTCATAGAAGACCAAGCCTACCATTTTTGAAGCCATACCAGCTGCTAGACTTATGCCAACTGAAGCCAAAACACCCTTAGCTGTCAAACAAATTCAATCAGTTCCAGCTGCACCGTCAGTTGAAGCGATTCAATTGAAGAAGCCAACTGACCACCCACTGAAGATTGTCACCGAATCTGGTGAAAAATTGAAGATTGTTGGTCACCACACACCTCCTACCACTGTCACCAGACCAACTGTTCTACTGATCGAGCAAAACTTGCACTGTGAAATCCTTAATAAAATTATAGTTTTGTATGCTCAATTTTAATCGCAAGTGCACGATGTCAAGTAATAGTATAATGTACGTGAGTACGAGTATCGTTCCACTGAGGACTGTGTTTGACAATTATTATTTCAGTTATTAAATCTTTAGCAACGAAAATTGATTGATTGCTTATTAATACTATGCTTAAATAAATATGCAAATAAACTAATTCAAGAATTTAATACTAAGAATTTATATCTAGAGTTGTTGATTAAAATTCAATGAAAAATGGATTTGTTGGGAATATCGGTTCACCTACCCCTCGTTAATTAATTAATTCGTTCGCTAGTGATTTATCCTTCCGACAGGATTTCCTATTTCATTGAACACACTCTCTCGAGCTATGCCAAACTAATTCTACTCAGTGAAGTAATTAAATGTCTTTAATTATTTATCAAAAGTGAATCGCATGTTGATCTATGAAATCCCCTAGTTTTCGACCCTTAGGACTATGACTATCGGCACGTATCCAATTTCATATATCTATGCAAATTGTAGAACCACGGATTATACTACTCGTTCCTATCACAAGCAATTCTCTCGAACTCACTCGCAATATAAAGACGTTGTTAAAGTTATCTACGCTCTAACAACACGAAGAAAAACAATAGTATAATCAAGAATAACGCACTAATCGAAATATAAATTAATTAAATCGAAGTTTGGGGTAGGATCCCCTTTAATCCCAACAAATATTTAAAGTTAGCTACTTGAATTCATATTTGAAATACACAAAACAAAGTTTGAATGATAGAAACTAGATTAGAAATACTAGGCGTGACGAAAAGTCGAGGAACGATGCCCGGAAATCTTCAATTCTTCACTCCCCACGCTTTTTCTCCTTCCTCAAGCGTTTTCAATGCTCAATAATGTCTGAATGTCTCAAAAACCATCCAAAGATCCTTTCCATATCATCCACATCCCCAGATTAAGGTAACGAATCGGCAAGGAACATTTTCCAAAAATAGGTGGCGCTCGGGCGGTAGAAAATTACCGCTCGAGTGCCACACATTTTGTAAATTTCTTGGAGAATGCGGCAGTCGCGCTCGAGCGGTAGAAAATTACCGCCCAAGCGCCGAGTCTTCTGTAAATTTTCTTCTCGGAAAGCATTTCTTGCGCTCGAGCGGTAAAATATTACCGCCCGAGCGCCATCCTCTCTGTAATTTTGCTGCGCGGATCACCTCTTGCGCCCGAGCGGTGAAATTCTACCGCTCGGGCGCCAGTCTTTCTGTATGTTTTTCTCCTCGGCTTGCATCTTTTGCTCTGATTTCAGTTTCCCGGTCATTTTCCTGCAAATCCATCACGCCCTAGTGAGAAATGATCAAATGCATATGCCTACTCTAAAACGAACAAAATGTAAATGAAATGTACGCATGCACAATGCAAACACACACAAACTAATGCAATAAAACACGTAAAAACCACATCTATCAACCCCCTCATACTAACCTTTTGCTTGCCCTCAAGCAAAATAGGTTACCCACCACAACCAAGACATGAAACAAAACACAAAGTAAAAAGATTAAAAATAACTACGATGGCAAAACAGCAAACTGACATATCGTGCCTCAATGGGTATTAGAACTACATCCAATTAGTCCACTCACAGCACTAATTAGCCCCCATTTCAAAACACAACACATTTTTATTTTTCAGAAGATGTGGTCGTGTGTGTGTCTTGGATTTTACTAGATTGTGCTTCAGAGAGTCTAATTCGCAAATCATATGGGTCGCCGAATCAACAATTCAACGCAAGTTTCTCTCTCCTGATTTCTGTTTCTATTCGGGACCAACCAGTAAACACAAAAAGTGGTAGTGTTTCATAGTTTGAACAACAACATTTATGGAGTTGATAGCCAGAAGTGCTCAAGTGGTTCAGATAGCTCGGAGTACGTAGATCATTTTCACTATGAGTTTGTCAGAAATTTTATCTGACATTCCTCAATACCTTACGCCTCTTTCTTTTTAGACTTGGGATCGAATTTCATCCCTTTTTGGCTCCCCCACACCTTACATCTCCAAATTTTTTCTCTTTTTTTTTTCTCATTTAGCACATAGATTTCTCATGCGTACTCCCTAGGCTTGGAATATAGGGTATGTTTATTTATTTGGCCTAGGGAAGAAATTGGTCCTATGCACGATGGGGATGAAGGTTATTTGAGATATACTTTTGATTTTCTACTAGAGTTCATGCCACTGGTCAGTCACTTATTTCAACAGAAATTCAATCAAGTTCTGCTCACATCTCATGTTTTCCCGATTTCCCTTACAGATTATTTTGAACTCAACTGTCATTCACACTACTAGCAAAATCCACTACATGTGCATAGAAAATTTTAATTCGCCTGGGGATTCATAACGAGTGATAAGACAAAGTGACATGCAGTTCATCTAGCCCAAAATCATCATTGGCTCCCAATTTACTTGTTTCACCATCAACTGACACACATGCAAGACAAATACGAACGACCACACAACGAACCGACCCCCTCATACTAATTGTGTGCAATGTCCCCATTGCACAAAAAAAAAACAAAACACAGAAGTGCACACACGAATGGAACATAGCAGAATATGCAACTACATGCTAAATTAAAATAGCGGTACGAAATAAAACATAAAGCGGTAAAAGAAACTCAAATAAAAAAAAAAGAAAAAGAAAGGGGAAACAATGAACTCCCCTGATCACAGCTCCGCCTCATCGTGCTCCGGTGGTGGCACTCCGGTGGCATCTCCTTGCGGAAAGTACTCATACTGGAACTGGTAGGGAGGAACGAACGGCGGGAGTGGCGGAATGGTCCCTAGATCTACGCCCCCGTGGAGGAGCATAGTGCGCATCATGGATTCGAGGTGGCCAAGATGTGTCGCGACATTGGTGTTGACCTGCTCCTGATGAGTCATGAAGGCAAAGATCTCGTCCATTTTGTCATTCTGGGTGCGTCTGCGGGGCTGTGGGCGACGAGGGGCGGTGGCGCTTGAACCTCCTACTTCCTCCTCCTGAGTGGGGAAGTCTATCTGTAGTTTCGCCTTCTTCCGCCGCCAGTCATCCACACAAATAGGCTTCATGGGTTGTAGCCACTCCTCATCGTCCCGGAAAATAACTCCCGCTCGGGCACACAATTCGGATATGATGGTAGGGAAAAATAGGCTGATGTGGCTGTTATTTATGCTCATCATGATTTGAGAGTGTAATAGCTTGCCCACGTTAATGGCGTAGTCCTGGGATAACGCGAAAAGTACCACTGCCCGCTCTTTCTGCACCTCACTCTTGTGGGAAACTGGCATCATCCTTCTGGCCAGAAATAGATACCACAGGGCAATATCGGTCCGCAAATATTTTTCGTCGAAGCAGCTCGGGGGTCCCCCTAATGGTTTTTAGGTTTCCATGGAAGGCACAAAGTATAAATGATAATTGAGTAGTTAGGGTAAGCAACTAATGCCTCGAATTCGGAGTCGTCAACGTCGGCCGTTTCTAATAGGGCATTAATCGTGAATGAATCGAACGACACAAGCCGACCTCTAACAAACGCTTTACCATCCGTTCGTTCACCGGCATACGCATAGAATTCCCTAACTACAGACACCACTGCCGCTCTAGGTTGCTCGACAAATTTTATCTATCCTCGTTTCTCTAATCCCCCAAGAGTCTCCACGTGTCTATCCTCGAATAGACGACGAAATCCCCTTTCAGCAATGGGGTTTCTATGCACCTTAGCATGTTCAAATCGATCCCGTGCCGACTCACTCACAAAGCGTGTTCTATCAAATGAGGAGGAAGAAGAAGAATCGGGAGAACCTTTCAATTTCTTTGGTGCCATAATGGTGTTAATGATGGAGAGGGTGAGTGGAGTGAAGAAGCTGACCGGGGAGAGGTGTTCTTGCTTCCTAAAGAAGATTGTGCCTCGTTGCCGGAGAATTGAGTGGAGAAGGAAGTACCTGCACAACAAAAATCGAAGAAGGGAGCGAGAGTGATGTTAGGGATTGAGAAAATTCAGAGTGAGAAAGGGGAAAGGGGATTCGCGCTTTTATCTGCAGGCGCGCTCGGGCGGTAAAAAATTACCGCTCGGGTGCCAGGTTCTCTGGAATGTTTCCGCGAAATGAGTGATCGCGCTCGAGCGGTACAGAATTACCGCCCGAGCGCCAGGTTTTCTGGAAATTTATATATATATATTTTTTCTTTTGTTTTTGTTTTTATTTTTTTAATAAAAGCAAAACAACAATAAAAGAAAATAAAACATACTGACAAGAAAGGAAAATCAAATTAACTGCAAGAGAAGGGAAAGAAAAGTAGTTCTCAATTTACAGTCGAGAGCTAGACTGTCGGCCGGTCTCAGTTTGAATTGTCTTGGAACCGGGTGATTCCAAGTTGTGGCTCAATTATGCCACCCATGTAGTGTTTCAATCGCTGGGCATTGACTGTGAATGTCCCATCTTTTCCATCGTGCAGTTCCACGGCTTCCGACGGGTATACTTTAGAAATCACAAATGGTCCAGACCATCGTGACTTCAATTTTCCAGGAAACAGTCACAACCGGGAGTTGTAGAGTAGGACATTGTCACCTTCCTTGAATTCCCTCTCGATGATCCGCTTGTCATGGGCCTTCCTTCTTCGTCTTCTCCTTGTATGACAGTGCAAGATCATACGCCAGGTTCCGGAATTCCTCTAACTGGTCTAGTTGCAGCAGACGTCGCTCACCTGCGTGAGTAAAATTAAAGTTCAATGCTTTTGTGGCCCAGTATGCTCGATGCTCCAACTCTACAGGTAAATGACATGCTTTACCAAACAACAACCTATATGGTGTAGCGCCTATAGGTGTTTTAAAAGCAGTCCTATATGCCCAAAGAGCATCATCTAATCTCACTGACCAGTCTTTCCGACTGACACCTACAACTTTCTCCAAACTCCGCTTTATCTCTCGGTTCGACACTTCCACTTGACCACTCGTTTGGGGGTGATATGGGGTAGAGAGCTTGTGTGTGACACCGTATTTGCTCAAGAGTTTTTCAAATAATTTATTGTAAAAATGGATGCCACCATCACTAATGATTGCTCTTGGTGTCCCAAACCTGTTGAAAATATTTTTCTTTAAAAATTTCAGGACCACTTGAGCATCATTAGTGGCATACGCTTCTGCCTCCACCCACTTAGACACATAATCAACCGCAACCAAGATATATTTTTTCGTGAACGAACCAGGAAACGGTCCCATGAAATCTATCCCCCATACATTAAAAACCTCACACTCAAGAATATTATTTAATGGCATTTCATGACGGTTAGAGATGTTACCTGACCGCTGGCATTTATCACAGGTTAGCACATAAGCACGAGCATCTTTAAAGAGGGTTGGTCAATAAAAGCCACATTCAAGTACCTTAGATGCCGTCCTTGTTGGTCCAAAATGACCACCTACCTCACGGTCATGGCAATGGTTGAGGATTTGCCCAAACTCCTCCTCTGCAACACACCTTCTTATCATGGAATCTGCACAAAACATAAACAAAAATGGTTCCTCCCAAAAATAGTATTTCACGTCAGAGAAGAATTTCTTCGTTGGTGAAACGATAGATTTGGTGGTGGTGTGCCTGTGACTAGAAAGTTAGCGAAATTTGCATACCAAGGACAGTGTCTCACCTCAAATAGCTGCTCATCAGGAAACCAATCATTTATAGTTTGATCTACACAATCATCACTAATCAGCTCTAACATGGACAAGTGATCCGCTACCACATTCTCGACACCTTTTTTTTCTTTTATTTCTAAATCGAATTCTTGCAATAATAAAATCCACCGAAGTAAGCGTGGCTTTGCATCTTTTTTAGCAAGTAAATATATCAATGCCGAGTGATCTATGTAAACAATTACTTTGGACAAAACAAGGTATGAATGAAATTTGTCAAGTGCAAATACTACCGCAAGTAACTCCTTTTCAGTGGTGGCATAATTTAATTGTGCTTCATCGAGAGTCTTACTTGCATGGTATATAGTGTGAAATACCTTGTTCCGCCTTTGGCCGAGGACGACACCAACCGCAGTATCACTGGCATCGCACATGACCTCGAAGGGTAAGTCCCAATCTGGAGCCACCAACACATGAGCCGTCACCAATCGCTCCTTCAACTCCTCATATGCCTGTACACAGTCAGAATTAAAATCAAAAGGCACATCTTTCATAAGTAAGGAAGAAAGGGGTTTTGCAATTTTAGAAAAATCTCTGATAAACCGCCGATAGAAACCGACAAGTCCGAGAAAACTTCTAACTCCCTTTATGGATGTCGGAGGGGGTAAGTTCTTGATAACTTCCACTTTTGCCTTATCCACCTCTATCCCATTCTCCAAAATCTTGTGCCCTAGGACAATTCCCTCTTGTACCATGAAGTGGCACTTCTCCCAGTTAAGCACCAGGTTCGTCTCCTCGCACCTCCTCAACACGGATCGCAAATTCTGCAAACACTCATCAAACGATACACCAAAGATAGAAAAGTCATCCATAAATATTTCAAGAAAGGTTTCAATCATATCATGGAATATAGCAGTCATGCAGCGCTGAAATGTAGCAGGTGCATTACAAAGACCAAAAGGCATACGGCGAAAAACAAAAGTTCCATAAGGACAAGTGAAAGTAGTTTTCTCTTGGTCCTCAGGTGCAATAGTGATTTGATTATATCCCGAATACCCATCTAGAAAACAGTAAAACTCATGCCCCGCTAGTCTCTCCAACATTTGATCAATAAAGGGAAGGGGAAAGTGGTCCTTACGGGTGGCATCATTCAACTTCCTATAATCAATACACACTCTCCACCCCGTAACAGTCCTTGTGGGAATAAGTTCATTGTTTTCATTTGTGATCACCGTAATCCCACCTTTTTTCGGCACACACTGAACAGGACTTACCCATGCACTATCAGATATAGGATAGATAATACCTGCATCAAGGAGTTTGATGGTTTCTGCTTTCACTACCTCTTGCATCTTTGGATTCAATCGTCTCTGAGGTTGCACAAGGGGTGAGTACTTGTCTTCCATCAATATCTTGTGCATGTAGACTGAGGGATTTATCCCTTTGATATCCGCCACCTTCCATGCAAGTGCACTCTTGTGCGCTTTCAACACTTCCAGCAGTTTGTCCTCCATCACATCTGTCAAATGAGAGGAAATAATAACAGGAAGTTTATTATTCTCACCTAGATAGACGTATTTCAGATGTGGAGGTAATGGTTTAAGCTCCAGCGCTGGTGGCTCTGCTAGACTTGACTTCTGAGGGATCAAGTCTCTTCGATCTCATAAGTCCTCTAATCTCATCCTTATTGGCCTCTTCCATGGCTGGTTGGCATTGAGGTATGCCACTATTTCGGCTTTCTTTGCATCCATTTCGTCTGCTCTCAATTCAGTAGTGAGAGTGGCTTCCAAAGGGTCCCTAAGAACATCCTGCACATAGTTAGACACAAGAGAATCAAAAGCATCAATTCTATAACAGCTATCAGAATGCAATGTATGCTTAAGTGCGTTAAAAACATCAAATGTAATCTCTTCCTCCCCTACTCTCAATCTCAACTTCCCTTCTTGAACATCAATCAAGGCCTTGCCAGTTGCAAGGAATGGTCTCCCCAAAATCAAGGGCATCTCCATATCCTCCTCCATGTCGAGCACCACGAAATCAGCAGGCAAAATAAACTTATCCACTTTCACTAGCACATCCTCAATAACTCCCCGTGGATACTTGATAGATCTATCTGCCAGCTGTAAAGACATCCTCGTTGGCTTAGGTTCCCCCAATCCAAGTTTCCTAAACATAGAAAAAGGCATCAGGTTAATACTTGCACCAAGATCACATAACGCTTTACGAAAAACAACATCACCAATCATGCAAGGAATAGAAAAACTCCTTGGATCCTTAAGTTTCGGTGCGATCTTGTTTTGCACCAAAGCAGAGCAATTTTCGGTTAGATTCACTGTCATGTGATCCTCCAATTTCCTCTTGTTTTCTAAGATGTCATTTAAAAATTTAGCGTAACTCGGCATTTGCATCAAAGCATCGGCAAAAGGAATATTAATATGCAATTTTTTAAATATCTCAAGAAACTTACCGAATTGCGCATCCAGTTTGGCCTTTTTTAATGCTGCAGGAAACGGAGGAGGTATAACAATTTTAGGTTTTGCAGTGGGTGTTGGTGTAGTGTTAGAAGACTTACCTTTAGATGTCGCAGTATGCTCATCCAATGTTTGAGTTTTCTCTTTTTCTCTGGTCTCTAAAACTTTCCCACTCTTCAACTCGATGGCCTTTACTTGCTCTTTTGGATTTGTTTCTGTGTTACTTGGCAAGGTGCCCAGCTCTCTACTTGCTATCATTTTGGCCAACTGTCCAATTTGATTCTCGAGCCCTTTTATCGATGCATCTTGGTTTTGAAGTCTAGTTTCAGTGGATGAAATAAACTTAGACATCATTTGCTCCAGGTTGGACTTTTCTTCTCTAGGAGGATCAGATCTGTACATCGGTTGTTTTTCATATGGTTGTCCTCCCTGTGGTCGATTCTGACTGTTTTGGCCACCCCATGAGAAGTTGGGATGTTGCCTCCATCCAAGATTGTATGTATTCGAATAAGGGTCATTCTTTGGACGGTTGTGGAGTCCTACTTGATTGACCGGTGCCTCGTTTTTCACATAAAATGGATTGTCATCTTGACAGTCCTTCACAAAACGTTCACCTCCACACTTTTCACAGAATATCTCTTGAAGACGCATAGCTGTGCCACCCATGTTCAAGCCATCTAGTTTCCTGTTCAACACGTCAAGTTGTGTAGTAATGGCAGAAAAATCAGTTACCTGATGAACTCCTGCACTTCTCCGCTGGTTGTTCCTTTCAGATTGAGGATGATAACTGCTAGCAGCCATTTCCTCCAACAACTCATATCCTTCTTCCGCAGTTTTTCTCAACAAGTTTCCACAAGCAGCAGCATCTATCATAGTACGGTTAGGAGTTAGCAAACCATAATAAAATGTTTGAACGACTAACCCAAGTGGTAATTCGTGATGTGGGCATCTTCGTAGTAGATCCTTGAAGCGTTCCCATGCCTCATATAAAGACTCCTGATCGAATTGAGCAAATGTTGTAATGTCTGCCCGCAGCTTCATGGTCTTGGATGGAGGAAAGTATTTAATGAGAAATGCTTTCGCCATGTCCTCCCATGTAGTGATCGAACCTACAGGCAAACAATTTAACCATGCTTTAGCTTTATCACGTAAGGAGAAAGGAAATAAACGCAACCTAACAGCATCATCAGAAACTCCATTGAATTTAAAAGTATCGCAAATTTCGAGAAAATCGTGCGTGTTTGGATCATCTACTGCAGTTCCTCCAAATTGGACTGTATTTGAATCATCTGAATGATAGCTGGCTTGATTTCAAAGTGGTTTGCCCGCACAATAGGCCTCACAATGCTGGGGCGTGCCCCATCCAAAGAAGGCTGGGCATACTCTAGCATTGGTATGCGGCGTGGCATCTCGACATGTCTATCTTCATGGTGTTCCTCCTCATGCTCGTGCTCGTGCCTCTCCATCAGTTCCTTCAGTCTCTGCTACTGTCTTCTCCTGCGGAAAGTTCTTTTAATTTCAGGATCAAACTGCTCAAGCTCCACGTCAAGTGACTTTGGCATGCACTGGAAAAGATATCTGCAATCAAATATGGAGTGTTAGCTAAAGAAAAATAAAACAATGCTAAAGAAAATAATTGAGAATAAAATTGTAGATTAACAGTCCCCGGCAACGGCGCCAAAAACTTGATCGAGCAAAACTTGCGCTGTGGAATCCTTAATAAAATTATAGTTTTGTATGCTCAATTTTAATCGCAAGTGCACGATGTCAAGTAATAGTATAATGTACGTGAGTACGCGTATCGTTCCACTGAGGACTGTGTTTGACAATTATTATTTCAGTTTTTAAATCTTTACCAACGAAAATTGATTGATTGCTTATTAATACTATGCTTAAATAAATATGCAAATAAACTAATTCAAGAATTTAATACTAAGAATTTATATCTAGAGTTGTTGATTAAAATTCAATGAAAAATGAATTTGTTGGGAATATCGGTTCACCTACCCCTCGTTAATTAATTAATTCGTTCGCTAGTGATTTATCCTTCCGACAGGATTTCCTATTTCATTGAACACACTCTCTCGAGCTATGCCAAACTAATTCTACTCAGTGAAGTAATTAAATGTCTTTAATTATTTATCAAAAGTGAATCGCATGTTGATCTATGAAATCCCTTAGTTTTCGACCCTTAGGACTATGACTATCGGCACGTATCCAATTTCATATATCTATGCAAATTGTAGATCCACGGATTATACTACTCGTTCCTATCACAAGCAATTCTCTCGAACTCACTCGCAATATAAAGACGTTGTTAAAGTTAGCTACGCTCTAACAACACGAAGAAAAACAATAGTATAATCAAGAATAACGCACTAATCGAAATATAAATTAATTAAATCGAAGTTTGGGGTAGGATCCCCTTTAATCCCAACAAATATTTAAAGTTAGCTACTTGAATTCATATTTGAAATACACAAAACAAAGTTTGAATGATAGAAACTAGATTAGAAATACTAGGCGTGACGAAAAGTCGAGGAACGATGCCCGGAAATATTCAATTCTTCACTCCCCACGCTTTTTCTCCTTCCTCAAGCGTATTTAGTGCTCAATAATGTCTGAATGTCTCAAAAACCGTCCAAAGATCCTTTCCATATCATCCACATCCCCAGATTAAGGTAAGGAATCGGCAAGGAACATTTTCCAAAAATAGGTGGCGCTCGGGCGGTAGAAAATTACCGCTTGAGCGCCACACATTCTGTAAATTTCTTGGAGAATGCGGCAGTCGCGCTCGAGCGGTAGAAAATTACCGCCCGAGCGCCGAGTCTTCTGTAAATTTTCTTCTCGGAAAAAATTTCTCGAGCTCGAGCGGTAAAATATTACCGCCCGAGCGCCATCTTCTCTGTAATTTTGCTGCGCGGATCACCTCTTGCGCCCGAGCGGTGAAATTCTACCGCTCGGGCGCCAGCCTTTCTGTATGTTTTTCTTCTCGGCTTGCATCTTTTGCTCTGATTTCAGTTTCCCGGTCATTTTCCTGCAAATCCATCACGCTCTAGTGAGAAATGATCAAATGCATATGCCTACTCTAAAACGAACAAAATGTAAATGAAATGTACGCATGCACAATACAAACACACACAAACTAATGCAATAAAATACGTAAAAACCACATCTATCATCTACCAATTGCTCGACCGAAAGGTGTGGTGATTAGAGAAAAGGTAGATTCAACTACCACAGGGCTGAGTATCTCTCATGCCTTGACTGATCCAAAAGGAAAGGGTAAGGTGGTTGAAGAGCTCAGGCCAACTAACCTAATTCAAACTCACTTCGACCTCATCTGGAGTGAAATAAATGAGTTTGCTGAGTCCAAGTTGGAAAATTTTGATAAATGGGTCAAGTTTCGAACTATGGTGTTTGCTAGGTGACTGAAGAAGAAATCAGTTTTAAAGAAATTCATTGACCTGGAAACAATGGTCTTGAAGACAGTCAAGGCTGTCACTATTGTCCAAGCACTGGAGAGGAGGACATATTTCTTTGATCTAATGCGCATGCAGAAGCAGATTGAAATAACAGCTCAGTTGTAACTGAACTACAATCCAATCCAATTGCTTATGATGACAGAGCCGTCTTCCAACAGCTGGACTTAGATCTAATATCTTTACAAATGAAGATCAAAGTTTGGGAAATGGATCAATAATTGTGTATACTGGTTGATTCACGAAGTCCAACATCCGCATAGCAGGCCCAACCAACTGAAACAGTCAAGGAGTTAATTATTGAACAAGTTTCTGAGCTGATTCAACAATCTATTTCTGATGTACCTTCATCATCTCAACCAGTTGACAATCTCTATACACAGATGTTGAGTTGTCATTGGCCAACATTGACGAAGTAATCCGATCAGTTGCCACTGACATCCAGATGAACTTAGAATATGTTCAACCATCTGAGAAAGATGCAGGACAAAGCTCAACAGAACTACTAGCATTGGAGGCTATGTTAAAAGAAATTGAAGATGAGGTTCAGTCAGTTGTTATGACCGAACAACAACAATCTGATACTGCTCAGTTGCACTCTAATCAAATAGCTAATATGCAACAGCCAACTGATGTTCCGTCCAATTCAACTGATCCTCAGCTCAACACTTCAGTTCCAGACGTTCAGCATGAAGCAGTTGAAGACTTCATAACTGAATTAGAATAGGCTGAGACTGAATCCCATACCTTAGCAATGGTACCTTTCAGAGAAAAAGACAAAGGCAAAGCTCCTGAATTATCTGAAGCCTTATCTCCTGAAGTATCCATTGATACTGATATCATGATCGAAGGTATTCAGTCCAGTCTACACCATTTGATAGCAACACTCTGAAATCAAATCGACTCAGCTGATGCACACACTCAAATTTAATTCCCTCAAGGAGAATACCATGAAAAACCTCAAGCAGGTTACAAAAGATATCACTGCATTATTTCTCCTTGTAGATCAACTACATAAGTATTGAGTGGCAGTTCCAGATCTTTTCCAGACTCAAGACATGCTTATCAATAGAATCGACTCCGTGCACACAAGTATGTCAAAGCGGATGGATTTGATGCAGGAACAGATGCTGAATGCCATATCTCAAGTCAGATCAGAAGTCCGCCTTCTTTCTAACCTTGCTGTTTTTAAAAAAAAAAAAAAAGAAGAAGAGCAATCAGATAAGTAAAAGAAAAGACCTAGTCAATCAACTGATCAAGGACCTTCTGACAACAAAGCTAAAAAGTGAAGAGCAGTCACTTCAGTTAGGTTTTATTGTATTTGTACGGATCTATACATTTGAATATTATTTTATCTACAATGAGATTTATCAGTTCTTGAATTCTATGTTTTCTCAAACACCAAAAAAGAGGAAATTATTAGAATCAAAATTTCGGAGTTTGAAAAATAAAGTTTTTGAAGGTTTCAGAAATGATCCGCTCAACTGAATTAATTGGAAGTGAAACTACCTAAACTGAAATTGCCCTAACTGATAATTAATGTGTTAAAAAAATCGGAGGCAATCAAATTGATCAAAGCTAACTAAATCTGTAAAGATAACTGAACTATCAGTTGGAACTGATAAGTCATACATTCAGTTCAACTGATCGGCTATATAGTCAACTGATAATCAGTTTGACACGTCATCAGTTAAAGCACAGCTACCAACCGACAAATCGTACGCAGCAGACTACAACTATCAGAAGGAGCGCCGCATAGCAGACTGCCACAGTGTACTATTGTCAGAATGATGTTGACATATTCAGAAAGGACAAATCAACAGATAAGTATTAATTAATGCATTCAATGTTACCGTTGGAAGCGAATCTTATAAATAGCCGAGGAGTTCAGCTGAGGCAAGAACTTTTGAAAAATTACTCTGATTGACTTTCGAATTCGGTTATACACGATCAGTTAAATATTCATACAGAAAAACTCACACTTCACATAAACATTCATAGCTTTTAGGCTATCATCTGAGCTAAAGTATTAACACATTACACTGTTGTATTCGATCTTCTAAGATCAGTTGTGCTAAGAAAAAAAATCAGCTGTATACTGATAAATTGTAAAGGGAACTAAGAGTTTCAGTTTGACAGTGTTTAAGACCAAACCGAAGTGGGTTATTACAGCTTCTGTAATTAATTGAAGTCTTTTAGTGAAAAACATATCTTTGTGATAGAAGGGGTGACGTAGGAGCATTTGAAGCCTCCGAACATCCATAAAATCTTTGTGTTCATTATTTCAATTATTCGTTAAGTATTCAATCTATCAGTTGGTTTATTTCCGCACTTATACTAGTTAACTGATTGATATCGACAACAATATCATTGGAATTAGTTTGTCACTAAACTGATTCATCATTTCGAAAAAGAGTCAATATCTCAAAGTGTTTATTCAACCCCTCATTCTAAACACTTAGACCATTCAAACCAATCCTAACAATTGTTGAAAAATATCGATTCCATTTTGGTTCCAATTGGTTCAATCCAGTTTCAATTTTGAATTGATTTATACTTCTAATCTGATTAAAATGTTAAAAATCTATTCCATTATCTTACATGATTGGTCTAGTTCCATCACCAAATAATTCAGAACATGTTTAATCCGCTCAAGAACCAGTCTGATACGGTCCAGTAACATGCCTACCTCAAAGATAATAGTGGTCATTGAATCCACTACAATAATAATGCCCTGAGTGTAAATGGCACGTTTGGACTCATGCCTACGCAAGAGTGACGGTACAATAGGTATCTATAGTAATCATTTCGTATTTGTCTTTTTTTTATTAAAATGATTAACTCAATTTATTATAAGAGTCGAATGTATCTCATTATAAACTCATTATAAATATTCAATTTTTCCTGAAAATAGTATTATAATCATTTCTCGTTCAAAATGTGACGTCATCGTCTCGTCTTGACCTGGATCCATTAGTGTTGGGAATCTAGAGACGACTTTTACAGGTTTAAGATGCTGTTCGTGTGATGTAACACTTTTTGACGAGTCAAATTTTTATAAACAGCCAAGCATACGGAAAAAAATAAAGAACAGCAGTTGTTTTACGAAGTTGCCGAAAGGTATAATGTCTTCAACGTGAGCACAACCAACTCCCAAGTAATGGCTTATTAAGTTGAATTGATGCACTCCTTTAAGAATTCAGATTATAAAATTATTATTAATCTAAATTTCCATAAAAAAAATTAGTTAATCATATAATATCTGAGTCAAGAAATCACATATAAATACGGTTTCATTTCTGGCCTGCCATCATGTTAATATTTTATTAAATTGGTATTCGGTTATAATTTCGAGTGATGTCATTATATAAGACTTGATCAAACATGTATTTATCTTAGCTATTAATTCTCAATATCTATAATTGGTTTTTAATGCATATATGTATTAAAAACCAAAGCATATGTTTTTATAGTTAAGTATTTGTGTTGTATGGTTAGTCAAGAATATGTTTTTATTATTGAAATGGAAGAAATTAAAGCATTAATTTGTAATTAAAATAGTAAGCATGCACATTGTGTGTGATATAATATATGAATATTTTAAATGTAGCATCTATTTAATATATTTTTTTAGAATTGAGCGCTTGCCGCTTTACCAAAAAATATAGCTTTTAATAAAACGACAAACGCTCGATCTACAATTGGTATCATGATAGATTTTTCTTGAACTTTGATAATTATATATTTATAATGACATCTTTTAACAAGATCTCAATTTTTTCAAAGGAATATTATGAAAATTGAAAAATACATATGCATGCACACTTACAAGTACAAGATGATGACATGTGGTATTTCATCACACACGGTCCGATGGAGATCCTCGAAGCTAACACTGTCACATCCATATCAGAGGGTGAGCCACAAATGTTTGAAAAACATCGGTCAGAGTGAATTGTAGAAGACAAAAAAAAAAAAGAACAAACTTGGACAATGTGAGCTGAAACGATCGACCTCTACTTTTTTTTAAAAAAAATAAATCATAAACTCGAAAATACTAATTAAAATAACCTATTATACTATAAATCATGATAATTTAACATTTGAAATCTCGAGTGCATAAAATAAATCCCTAACTCGTCAACTAACCAAAAATCTCACGTCAACCTTTAAAAAGATCAACTAACATGAAATTAAAGCATAAAAATATCTATAATAAATTCCTTAACATAAATCCTTTAAATCTTTTATCTAACAAGTTAGTGCGGAAACATAAAGATCCCTCGGGAGTGTACTACTGCACTCGATCCACTCAATCGTCAGCGCCTCCCATAATATCATCATATCATGCATCATACAAACCTAGTGAGTCTAAAGACTTAGCACGTTCTAAACATGAGTAGCAAATACTACCTATATAATCACACGCATTGAAAATCATATTTTTATTTAAAATAGTTTTTAAACATAAATAAATCATTTAAAATCATTTAAAAATTATTTAAGCACAATTAAATCATTTAAAAAGCTTTTAAGCATAAATCATATATCATAAATCATTTTAATCGTAAAGCTTTCAATCCTTTATCATTTGGGTGAAGTTTAATCTTTGAAAGTGACTAGCTTTTATCCTTTGACCGACTGATCAGTCTTCAGCTCCACATGGTCCATGGGGGTGGGCACTAGGCTCCACCATAGAAATACGATCGTCGGGCTCACTCGGAGGCCTTCTTCCATAGACGGGCTCTCTCTAGGATCTTTTCCCAAAAATGAGCTCCCTCTGGGGCCTTCTCCCGTAAATGGGCTCCCTCTGTGGTTTTTTCCTTCACAACATCCCCACAAAATCATATAACATTTATCACAGTCAATTCACATCCCTCAAAATATTTTTCCTTTTCTTTTAAAATCGTAACATATCATAGCTTTCCAAAAATAACATTTTAAACAGTAATAATTACACAGCTTTATCATAAATCATAAAATATCATATCTTCATAAAAATCATCATTTTAAATCATAGAATATCATTTAACATGCATTATGATCCTCCGGGACGCTGCCAATCTTTTACGTATTTTTCAAGTGTAAAATGATTGTTTTGTCCCTAGACATAAAAATTCTCGATTTTATCTTTTTATTACTTTTAATGACATGGGCTTATCCTAAATAATTAATTATACTTAAATATAATTTTTCATAAGTTTATTCAGCTTAATTTGAGGCTTTTCGATTAATTCTTTAATTAACAATTCGTGAGCCGATTAAATTCCGAATAAATTCAAAACTTAATATTTTCTTCCCAAATTTTAAACATAACCTGATAGGATCGATTAACGTAGCAAGAGTGTTTAGAAGGGGGGTTGAATAAACACTCTCAATTAAAACTGATCTTTTCGAGTTTTGAGTTCAGTTTGGTGAGAAACTGATTCTCGGAATCTTGCTGGTCAATGACAATCAGTTAAACTAAAGTAGTTGCTGAAATTAACTGACTGAAAGATAGAATACAAAACTTAAATAAAATACACAAGGATTGTTTCTGGATGTTCGGAGATTTCAATTACTCTTACGCCACCCCTTCTATCTCAAGGATAAGATTTCCACTAAAAGACTTTGATCGAATACAAGATTTGTACCGACCCACTTCAGTTTGGACTTATCACTGCCAAAAGCTGAAACTCTTAGTATTACAAAATATTCTCAGTGCGTAACTGATCTTAGCACTATCAAATTTAACGATTATTACAAAGTGCTAGTGAGCTCAAATTGTACCCTTGACTGCTACAAATAAATCAAGTAAGGGTGAGCTAAGATTTTGATAGAGTAACAGCAAGCTTTGAATAGAGTGATCTGTGTCTATATTTTTTCAGCTGTTCTTCTGTCATATTTATAAGCTTCCCTTCCAACGGTAACTTGAGATATGTTTGAATCTTTGTATCCGTTGATTGCCACTTCATCATTCCTTGGGCATTGTTTGCTTCATTTATTGTAATGCGGCGTCTTAATTGCTTTAGCCGAAGTGCGTTGTTCTAAGCTGTATTGATTGAAGTGCGGCGTTTCATATTCAGTTGCAATCTGCTATGTCTCTTTGTCGGTTAAGTGTTCTTTCCCGAGACATGTTTAGTTGAAGGAAGCATACGGCTGAATATATCAACTGATCGGTTTCCAACTGATCAGTTTTCTTTATTAGATCTGTTGATTTCAGTTGTTAAGTCCAGTTGTTGAATATAATTGCGCGTATCAGTTGGTTGATCAGTTTGTCAAACTCCAGAATTTTAGAGTTTGGTTCATATTTTGTCAAACGCCGGAATTTCGTTTCCAATAATATATCAACTGATCAGTTTTCTTTATTAGATCTGCTGATTTCAGTTGTTAAGTCCAGTTGCTGAATATAATTGCACGTATCAGTTGGTTGATCAGTTTGTCAAACTCCAGAATTTAGAGTTTGGTTCATATTTTGTCAAACGCCGGAATTTCGTTTCCAATAATATATCAACTGATCGGTTTCCAACTGATCAGTTTTCTTTATTAGATCTGCTGATTTCAGTTGTTAAGTTCAGTTGCTGAATATAATTGCACGTATCAATTGGTTGATCAGTTTGTCAAACTCCAGAATTTAGAGTTTGGTTCATATTTTGTCAAACGTCGGAATTTCGTTTCCAACATAACCTTTTTTATTACCTAAACTACCCTTGTGAGCCATGAACCACACCCGTGGACCCATGGTTCCAATTTTATTATTTTAAATTCGAAATATGATCTTTCAAGGAACCTACCGAGCCATCTCCTTATTACTCGAGCCACCTCGAGTCAAACCCGAGCCAACCCACCTAGGCACCCTACTGACCAACCCTGACCCCTAACTCACGCACAAGCTTCCTGGAACAAGACCCTTGTTGCGCGTATGCTTCCCTTCTCGCCCAAGACTCCTAGTGACACTAGGACTCTTCCATCTGAGCCACCACCGAGCCCACCTGACCATAACCAACCCTGGACCATGCATAGACCCAACCAAGCCCAGCCCAGACCCCTGACCAGCTCCGTGAGCCTCCTGCAATTGCCATCAGCAGCCGCACGCCTCAATGCTTTCTTACGTTTCCCACGAGCAAACATCACACCCACCTGCACCAACCCCTGGCCCGATGGTGTGCTGTCGTTGGACCACCAAACATAAATTCCTACGCTCTAAATAAAATTAGTGTAATGGTGAGTAGGGTCGAATCCACAGGGAACGGGGGATTATTTCTTTCGAGTAAAAATGCAAATAAAAGGGAGGATTTTTGAATATGAATTTAATAAAATAATAAACTAAATTTATCAAATAAAAGAAAACAATAAATTTAAATGACAATCTATCAAATAGAATAAAGCGAAGAAATTAATATGAGAAAAATCCGATTCAAGGAAGTTCTACTATTTAATTATATCGCTGTTCATCGGCTAACAAATAATTTATTCAAGTTGTTCCAATCAATTAACCTTAGAATTATAGGGATAGCCGCTAAAATTCTTGTGTTTTCCTAAAATAATTGACCGAACCCATCATCCCGTCAAAACTTATCTATAACCAACTGGGCACGATAGCGTTCCATATTAATTAACGATAGCTTTTAGATCTGTGAAAACAGTTAATCCTGAAATCTAACAATCGAGATAGCTACAATTGATAAATCCAATTTTGTTGATTTATTTAGATTAAATATATTATGATAGCACAACACATCTAATATATGCTACTCGTGTACCAATCATTCATGACAATTACGGATCACTGAATTCATGGTTACATGTAGAAAATCCTATATCGAATTAAATTGTCAGATTAATCGATATGCAATATTCATATAATTAAATTATAAATCGACAAATACTTGAAATAACAAGAATATTAAATCTAAGAACGAATACCTCACAATGATAAATTAAACATTAAAAAACAACCCTTAAACCAGACTAGAAAATTGGAGAGAAAATCCTTGAGCCGTTTTCTTCTTGCTCTTCACGTGAGTTGTTGGAGAAGAGGTTGGAAAATTCTTTCTTTTTTCTTTGATTGTTTCTTTGGCCTCCTTCACGTGAGTCTCTTTTTTGGATTGGAGGAGAATTCTTCTTGTGCCGCCTCCAAGTCTTGTGTTACGTGAATAGTGTAGGCAAGAAGGGAAATATTTTTGGGTCTAGTAAAATAAAAATAGAAAAGCCCAACAATCTAAAAAATAAAACCTAATAACTAAAATTTAAAAGATATTAGGAAATATTCTCCAACAATATAGAGTTTTTTTCATAAAAAAACTCCATTTTTTATTTCTTCCTTGATATGAAAATTCTTCAACTCTGACTAGGCAGCCGAGGAGTAGTCATAAGACGTGATCACGCCTTGTCCAAAAACCACTTCTGAATTTTTCTGCTTCAAATATTCCACTAAGATCATATCGACAACTTTAATTGTGATATAAAATCACCCTTTTTAGCCCAAATTTATTGCAAGCGCAGAAAACTTCCTCCTACAATAAAATCACACAAAAATGTGTCGATTAAGCCCGTTGGTAGTGGTAACAATGAGAGATATGACAACAAAAATGCAAACTATTATGAGCCTATCACCGACCCCAGCCCATCTCCCTAGGACCTTGATGGACCTACCCTGAACCACCCAGCCCCAGCAACGAGCCCCCTCGGCCGTTGCAGCCGCGCGAGGTGTCCTTGCTCTAAGAGAATCCTCCTAGGCTGCAACCAAGGAGTCCTAGCCATTCTAGGACTCTTCTTAACCCTGACCCACGTCCAGCACAGGCCCCAACCCAAGCCTTGGCCAAGCCATGAGCCCCCATGCAAACCATCGAGCCCCATGAATGCTTATGCACGAGAATTGCACATAGAAACCTTGGCTTCTCTCATCCTTTGCGATGCGATGATTCCAGCCTTGTTTTCCTTTTAATTCAATCATGTTTTAACCATATTTCATCGTGTAATGGCAGCGTGCTCGTTGGAAATCATAACGTGTTTCATATTTGCGTAAAAACATCATATTTTTGAAAATAAAGGTTCTACCGTAAAAATATTCAAACAATTTTTTTTTTCATTCATAAACAATTAAATCATGCATATTATGATTTGTATTATGTTTAAAAGAGTTTAGAAAACGTGTCTTTGCGTTTATAACGCTCGAATAAACGATCGTTGGCGAGGGTGTGACGTTGGATGACTGGACGACGAAGACTCCTATATTTTATTCCTTCCCTAAAACTAGATTTTTCTATTGTGTGTGCTGTGTGTTTTTGGGTAATGGAGGTGAGTTATGGTGTTATGAAAGCCTAGGAGTCCTTTTATAATTTAATTAACATGATAATGGGCTTGAGTTTTGGGCTTGCAAGCTTAAGGACAATTGGGCATATTTTAAATAAGCAACTTGGGCCCAATAACACTTATTTAATTAAATAGTAAAAGTTTATAAAATTAGTTTCTCAAAAATAATATTTTTGATCTATTAAACTCCTTGTTTTCCCAAAATCGACTTCCCGGGAAAAATCGAGCTCGACTCATAAAATAATTCGAACTCTAACATTTTTTGAAAAATTAAATCATTTTTAATCATATTAGGAAGCCTTGCAATTATTTAGTGAAAAATATTTATTCTAGTCTTGGTCGTCCCCGGTCTCCTTTCACGTGCCTGTTATCGAATATTCGAGTAAAATCTTTCAATTTTTTGAAATCATGTCATATAATCAGCTAATCATGCAATCATATCTCTTTAATCATTTAATTAATATCATGCAAGCATTTAAAATCAATTAAATAAAACAATTAAGCAATTTAAACAATTTGCATGACGTCGGTTTGGTTTTTCGGACGTTACATGAGCAAAGAAATCCTGTACAAGACCCTTGACAAGAATATGTTCAGCAGGATCAAGACATGTACAACCACTACAAAGATTAATGTGTATGACAAATTATTTGTATATGTGACTCAAATGTTTTTCTATAATAAGTAGTTTTATATATCATTATTATATTATTATTGTTGTTTTTGTTATTGTTCTTCAAATAATTGCTTAAATTTTGATTAAACACCTCAAAATTTTTGGGATATTACAGAATGTACTATCTAATATTGATTTTTTTTTATTCTTATCTAAAATCTAATGTTAAAAAATATGTGCAAACAATGGTTCTTAATTGGACTTCGATGGACTTTGTACATCTTAACATTGAAATTTAGAAGAAAAGAAAGATAGTAAAAAAGTCAAAGTTTCTTCTCCATCTCCGGATTCTACTTCTTCGTCTTCGTACAAATTTCTTAATCTCCGGATCTTTCCCGTTCATTTTTTCCTCTCCTCTTGATCGTGTCCTTTTCTTTTCCATATATATCCATGTCTCCCTATGTGATATGTCTATCATGATGTATATTTGTGAAGTAATTTATTTGTCTTCGTACAAATTATGCTCTAAACTAGCATAATTCAAGTAATTTATTAACACAAATTAAGTGCAAATATCGCATTTATAATTTACCCTAACTTTTGGTAAATGATATGTAACAACATCGAACTGTTTTAAGATCTAGTCTCTTTTATTTGTATTACCAGATTTTCGATTGTTGGACCAACTAGAGCCACTCAACATATCAACAAGAGTATAATATGCAAAATATCATAAGATCATCCCAAGAATCTGCATCAAGCTGGACAGCTAAAATGGTTTATATCCAACCGTTCAAGTCTAGTCGGTCAGAGTTTAGCAAATCATAGTGGATACTTTAAACTCCAATGATTCAAAGACTATCATTTAAATCAATCAAACCACAAGTATCCTACCGACTTATGATTGACAAAAAATTTCTCAAAGTGTCTAAAGTTAAATCAACTTTTTCACAAACTAATCGTTCATGCAATTGTCTTTGATAAATAGTTAAAAGGCATTTAATTATTTTACCATGTTGATTTAGTTTAACATAACTTGAAAGTATATGCTGATGATGTAACGCCCCGAAAATTTAAAGGTTCACACAAACAACATGCAAATAAGTTATTAAATTCTCTTGTATTTTAATTAAATGTTTTAACTGCATTAATTAATTATGTTGTGTATTTTACATGTTTAAAATATATTTTTCTATATGATTTCATTAAAATGTAATTTTAAAAGTTTATTCAAGTTGCGATCGAGGAACGGAGACCGAGGGATGAAAAATAGAAAATATTTTTATTAAATAGTTGTTTTTAATTATTTAAAATGTGGGTGATGCTTTTTCTTATTTTTGAAAATAAGGGGTTTTGAGATGATTTTATACGTCGGGACGTAATTTTTATCGGTGTTGGATTTTTAACAAAAACACGAACGTTTTAGCAACCCGGCTAATAAATTCACAAACTTTATTAAACAAAACTATTTTTAAAATTCTAATTAAGCACTAATAGGCCTAACTTACCTACTTAATGGGCCAAAGCCTAATTAGTGATTAATTAGACTATAATATGTTAAACCCCACCCTTAACCCTACACACTCACGGCCACACACCCACAAGCAATTCAAACACTCCCCATCAGCCAATATACACGACACACACACCACAATTTTGAAGATAAAGTTCGAAATTTCAAGGGGAGTTTCAAGCCTAGGTCGTCGTCGCCGTTCTTCGCAATCGTCAACGGTTTTTCGTGCGTAAAATACGCAAAGGCACACCATATTCTCCTTTTTACACATCATTCACACCATAGTAATTATTTAAATTCAGTTTGCATGGAAAACAAGTGGGAACTTGAAATATTTTCGGATTTATGATAGATGTCAATTTTTTTGGCTTGTTTTTGATTCCAAATTCATGATACTATGTGGTTATGACGCTGCCATGTTAGGAGTATAATCAAGGGGGTTTATACGAAGCTTTAGGGTACTAAAACTCAAAAAAAACACTGCACACGAAAACAAAAACAAGTTGGAATAACTTTTCTGTCATGGACTTGAGGGGCTCGGCTCTTTGAGTTTAGTTGCTGGGTTTGGTTCGGTTGGGGCCAGGGCTTGGCTATGGCCCTTGAGGGGTCAGTGGAAGAGTACTAGCCATGCTAGGACTCGAAAACCAGGGGCTGGGAGGAGTCCTTGCCAACAAGCACTCCACCCGAGAGCCACACCATGGGCTGCGCAGATTTCAGCAGCTGTGCAGGGAGGAAGAGGCTTGGACAGGGGGCTTTGGGCTGGGCTAGGTTAGGTCCCTAGGCTCCTAGAAGGGTGCTAGAGGGGTTGGTTCAGGGCCTGGTTGGGTTGGGTAGGTCCTAGCAACAGAAACAAGAGTGCATGTTTAGATGGGTTTCTCGGCCATGACAAGTTGCTGAGATGTGGCTTCGGTTTTGGAGCTTGGGGTTGGTCTGGGCTTGGTCTGAGCGTGGTCCAGGGTGGTTAGGTTCATTAGGGGTCGAGTGGTTCACAGCTGGTAGAGTCCTAGAGGGAGGAGGAGTCCTAGTGCACCAAAACACCCTACACGTACACACACATGCAAACGGGTCTTCTGTCCAGCAAGTTTTTGAGCGGGCCAGGGGTGGTTCTTTGGGCAGGGCTTGGTCAGTAGGGTCCCTAGGTGGGTTTTCTAGGTTTTGGCTCAAGGTGGCTCGGGCGTGGCTCGAGTAAATTATGAGATGGCTCGGTGTGTTCGATAAGGTGTCAAAAAACGAAAATTAAAAGACTAAAATTGAATCCATGGGTCCACGGGGGTGGATCATGACTTGGAAGGGTAGAACAAATAATAAAAATGTTATGTTAAAAATTTGGGATCAAAATAACGAGTTTTAGATTTATTCGGGATTTAATCGCCGCACGAAACGTTAATTAACGAATTAATTGAAACGTCTAGTTTTAAGCTTCATAAAATTATGGAAAATTTTATTTAAGCTCAAATAATTATTAAAAGGCTAAGTTTTCAATTTATGAATTTTATATTAAGGTTTTGGGTTAATTCGGGATTAAAACGCAGTAATACGTCTTATTTAAATATTTATTTAAAAGTCATCGTTTTAGGCTAAATAAAAATATGAGAAAATTCATGTAATCTTAAATAATTATTTGGGACATGTTAGAGCCAATGGAATTAAGAAAATGTCAAAAACGTGAAATTTTACGTCTAGGGGTAAAACGGTCATTTTAAACCTAAAAATTTAGTAAACGTCATGGCAGTGTCCTGAATGCTGTTTTATGTGCCAATATGATTATTTCAAATGTTTATGAATTTTTATGACATGGATTTTAAATGTTTACGATTTATTATGTCAAAATGTTATTTTATAAAGTTATGAGTTAATATGTTAAAATGTTTATTTTAAATGTTTGAGATTTAAATGCATATTTTAAATGTTTATGATGTTGAAATGTTTATTTAAAAAGATTTATGGATTTTTATATGTTGAAAGATTTCTTTTAAAATATTTATGGATGTTTATGAGGAAACGATAACGTTAAAAGATATGTTGCATGCTTGTTTTTGAAAAGAAAAGGATATTAAATGCATGATTTTTATAAAGTGATGATAATATGAAACGTTTAAGGAAGTGAAGTAATTGTGACTAATACGATGATATGTTGGAAATGTCGTGAGGGTTATGGTCCCAGTGGGAGCCCGACGATCGTGTTTCTTTGGATACGGATATGTATATGTATACGATAATATGTTAACACGTAAGGCCAAGGCCCAGTTGACCCGTGAGAGTGTTGCTGGTGTCCCCGCCGTCCAGTACTGTGGTTACATGTAGATGGATCCATCGCCCAACACGTAGACGTAGACGTAGATGAACACGAAAGTCACAATTAACGATCTGAATTCAACGAAAAGAAAATGGAATACGTATATGTTGATGATAATATGAATATGTTGAGGATGACATGAATATGTTTATGAAAATTTTTATGCAAAAGGATCATGAAAATGTTTTTAAAGTTTATGCATCATGAAAAGGTTCACAAAAATGTTCATGTTTAAAGTTTATGCATCTTCATGAAAACGATATTTTAAGTACAATTATTTTTCACTGTTGCGTGTGGTTTTATACGTATTACTTGTTATCAAGAATATGACGTGTTGAGTCTTTAGACTCACTAGGTGTGATTGATGCAGGTGTTTATGATAAAAATGTTATGGGAGGTCTTGATGGTTGACCTGACTGGACTGAAGGTGCACACGACCCGAGGATCAGCGCTTCTAGCTTTCCGCATTTATGATTATAATTTATGTTAACGATTTTTACAACTTTTTATTTATGCTTTTGAGGGATTTTGAGAGATTATAGTATGGGTTGTATTTCTCGAATATATAGTTGATTGTTTTATTTTAAAATGGTTTCAAAATATTTTATGGTTCGGCCGAATACAATGTGAGGTTTGAAAAAAAAAAATTTCTAGCACATTTTAAGAAAAAGAAAGACAGACGTTTCAAATGAATTAGGGGATCTTGTCAAAAGAATATACGACTGTCGAGATTAATTATTTTAATTAACCAAGGGTAGGTAAATTCAAATTTCCAACAAATTCACTTACTCTTGATTTTAATATTCTCATTGATTTGATTTTATTGTATAATTGAATTATATTTTCTTTAAATTTTTAGTACATAATTTCACGAAAAATAATCGCTTACACTTGGCTAAAGTTTAATTTCTAAAAATAATAATTGTGAGATATGTTATATATGAGATTATACTTATACTTTGTACACTATATTATAAATTGACTCGTGTACTTGCGAATCATTCAAACATAAGCTTTTATTTGATTTTTATTGGAGATTTATAATGAAAGAAAAACTCGATTATGCTGCTTCGAGCTTGTGCCGAGATTTAGGGATTTAGGTTTCTACGTCGATATATTTACAGATATAGGGTTCCAAATTTTATTTTTTTTTATATATAATGAAGCAATAATTTTTTTAAAAAAAATGCTAAGGACAAACAGTTTTTATTTGACCCTAAATAACAAGGTAATAGACTACAGTTTCCAAAAAATCTTTTACCCAAAAATAAACATTAATAGACATCAGTTTTCAAAAACCGTTGTTTTTTACCATAAAAAAAATCTCATAAACAACAGTTTCCTAAAATCATTGTCTTTGATCCAAAAAAAATACTAAAAGACAACGATTTTTCGACACTGATACCTTTAATAAAAAAAAAATCTTATAGACAACGATTTTCACTAAAATCATTAAAAACTAGAAGACTATTATGTAAAACCATTTTCTTTGAAATGGTGTCTCTTTAAAAATTTCTTGTAGTGCTTCCAGCTTTTTAGTTGGACCAAACACTGTAAATACATAGCATGTAAGGGATTTTCAAGTGTCAATGCTACCGACATAATCAGAATCAACTTATCATTTAATGGCTTCAAGATTTTTGTGTGCTCCACCATAAACTAAACCCATACCTTATTATTAGCATTCAAATATATCAATACCTATTTGACAGCATTCCAATGAGTCTTTTTGGGGTTAGACATGAACCAACTGATCATGCTAACAACATAGGACTAAATAAGACCTCGTAAAAACCATACCATACATTAAATATCCTATCACATTAGCGTATGTTACTGTTTCTATTTATGTCTTCTCTTTATTTATTTCTGTCACTTACGTTGCCATTAGTCTGAAACGTTGTGCCAAAGGTGTTAAGACTCTCTTTGCTTCCCAAGTTACAAATTGAGCCAATACCTTCTCGATGTATCCACTTTGAGAGAGATATAACATATTCTTTTCTCTATCTCTTTTAACTTCCATTTGCTCTAGTTCCAAATCCCACCGAGTATTCATTGCCAAGATCAACCCTGATAGATGCATGTTTCCCAACTTTGCGTGAACCCTTATGCTGCTAGTCCAGCTTTAAATCTTGGTTTCCCAACTCCTGTGATTCCATCCTTCTTTCTGAATACCCACTCGCAACCTAAAATTTTATGATTCTTTGGTCTATCCACCGGTTCCTAAGTTCCATTTTTCTCAAGTGATTTGATATCTTCCTTAATTGCATCAATCCAATGCTTTTTATCTCTGCAACTCACAAATTACTCATAATTTCTTGGTTCAAAATCATCTAGATTCTTACCTGTTGACAAAGCATATCAAATAAGATCTGCATAAACTAACCTCTTAGGTTGTTTGATTATTCTTCTTTGCCTATCTTGAACCAAGTTATATTATCTTTATGCATTTTGTCCGACTGCTTGGTTTGATCCTCCTATTGTATCTCATATTCTTGAGATTCAATTCCAATTTCTATTACTTACACCTGATCAACGTTCCCTCTTTCTTGTCCTTGAACCATATTTGTCATTTGATTCTCATTGAATATCATGTTCCTGATAATGATCACTTTCTTGTGTTCAGACTCTAAACCCCACAACTTATAGCTCTTGAAACCTTGCGGGTATCCCATGAAAATACACTTTAGAGACCTCGGTGCCATCTTATCTTGTGTCTAAAATGAGCATAAGTTATGCAACCAAAAATATTTAAATCACCATAATCGGTTGCCCTCCCTGTCCAGAGATGTTGAGGTGTTTTAAAGCTGATGGTTGATGGGAGACACCTATCGATTAGGTGACATGTTGTGTACACTGTCGCTGCCCAAAATGTTTTTTGTAGCCTTGTAGATGATATCATACATCCAAATCTCTTGAGTATATATTGTCCTATTCATCCCCTCGGCTAAACTGTTTTGTTCTGAAGTTTCTCTTGTTGTCTTGTATCGTGCAACTCATTCTTGTACACACAATTTATTAAAATCATCCGAGATAAACTCTAATCCGTTGCATGTCCTCANTCAAATAATTCTAGAATACTCTAGAACATTCATGAGAATTTGTGTATGTCACGTCCCGAGACCGGGGTTAGTCGACACCGACGTTATTTTACAACAACACAATTGAAATCAACAAACCTCGTAATACAGTATAAATCGAAAATGTTCGCAGAATTTGGGGCCTAACAATGTTCATCACATGAACTGAAAAACCATCGTAAAGCAAGTTCTCGCTGACCCTGGGAGATCTCGTGTACGTTCTCTTCGATGTAGTTTCATGCCCCTAAGCAAAAGGCCTCAAACGAAAATGAAAGGCGGAGTGATCGTATCTGCAGTTCTTTTTTTGATTTGAAAATAAAAATAAAATAGAAGGAATAGAAAAGAATAATGGTTTGTTTTATTACTAGTAATCAATCATAAGATTGTCTTTACAACGTAGATTTTTAAAACGATAAAAATATGCGGAAGCGTTTACAACTTGAATTAAAACTTATCTAAACGAAAACTAAAATAAACTTCTTGATCCATCTTATTATCAACCCCAAAACTAGTCTTGTTCATCTTACTTGATTTCCTATTCTGACTTATCTATCATGGTAGATTGAGGGTTGAGTGAAATGATCGTCACTCAGTAAGCGGGGACCGTTCGAACACATACATAACAAATACGCATGAATTTCAAAAACCACATATCATATCATGCATAACATGATTCTCATAACATGTCATAATTGTAACACCCCAATCACTTCTCGTCGCTTATATTGTGAATTATGGTATTTCTAAACTTTATTGATGAATTATCATAATGTTAGTTTGTAAGCTTTCTTCAAGTTATGGTTTATGAAATGATAATGTGATAGTGAGTATGTTTTTTGCATGTGCATGAATGAATAGGAGTTATTCTTGATTTTTTTTTTGGTTGATGATATGATGGATTGTTGTGTAACAATAATATGATGTTATAGATGGTAAAAATGAAGTACAATAAAGGATAGTGGAATTAGACAATTGGTTGTGCCATTTTAGTTCGATAATGGTGGCAGTAGGTAAGGGTTTTATCATAATGATTTAATATTGATCTAAATGATGTCACGCATCTACCATTAGAAAGCTAAGATATAAAGTTACAACTTCTATGTTTTGGGTTTTGTCCAAATCTTTGTGGAAGATGAGCCAAAAGCGCCCTGAATGTTTAGGTATGAAAAGTTTATGTTTAATGTTTGGGAAGAAAATATTAAATTTTGAATTAATTCGAGATTTAAATGCTTCACGGTTTAGAAATTAAGGAATTAAATCAAAAAGCTCGAGTTTACGTTAAATAAAAATATTAGAAGCCAAATTTAAGCTAAAATAATTATTTGGATAATCTCGAGTCAATAAAAGTGAGAAAAAGTCAAAATCGATAATTTTAGGGTCCAAGAGCAAAACGATCATTTTACACATGGGTAGTACAAAAAGGTTGGCAGTGTCCAGAAGGATCATTGAAACGTCTACTCATTTTAAAAGTGCGGAAATATTATATTTTTTTAAAATCTCGCATTTATAAATTTACATTTAAAATAATCATATTTATTTGACCATAAAAATAGCGCGGTTTAAAATAACCAAACTCATCCAAAATCATACGTAAACATAAACGAATAAAAATCTTAAAATCATCATCGTATAAAAACATTCATCTCCTTTCAATTTCATAATTCGTAATGCGGAAAACATGCGGTCCTCGAGTCGTGTCGCCGCACCAGGTCTGCCTACTCAGAGTTCGGCACCTCCAATCTTCTAAACATTTAGCTCACGTGCATCATACACGCCTAGTACGTCTAAAGACTCAACACACATGTACCAGGAATAACAAGTACATATACATAACACACAGCAGTGAAAAATATCATACTCAACATATCTTTCACGAACTTAAAAAGTTTAATGCCAACATCCTTTCATGAACTTTAAAAGTTTAATGCCAACATACCTTTCATGAACTTTAAAACATGAACATAAACATGTCGCATAAAATTATGTCGTGTCAAATCATGTCATCTCATATCATCATATACGTGTCAAAACTGCTCATCGTGTCATCAAAAACTTAAACATTTTCTTTAAATTGAATTCAGTTCATTAGTTGTGACTTTCGTATCAGCTCTATCAATGGATCCATCTATAAAAACGTGGTACCCGGCGGGAGGGGACATCAGCGACAACATTACCCGCCCACTGAGCACGGGCCTCACCTCATCATATCTCATGTCATCGTATACATATACATTGTCAGTCACAAACAATTCCCATCCTTCAAAAATATCATCATTTTCATCACTTAATAAAAACAAGCATATGCGTAACTTTTCCTTCAAACCAAGCATGCAACGTATTTATCATAATTGCGTAAAAATCATAAAAATGATGTATAAACATTTAAAATATCATATATTTGTGCTCAGGGCGCTGCCAGGACCAAAATCTCACCCCCGAGTTCAAAATGACCATTTTGCCCCTAGAAACCCGAAATTTATCGTTTCACCCCTGGACTCCTAAAATTGACCCAAAGCTTACCAAACTCCTTAAAATGTCCAAAAACATTTTTAAAAAGTATTCCTAGACATAAACTCGAGTCCATTTTACAAGTTAACCGATTCGTTTTAAAACTTGGACCGGAGTCCCGTTTTAACCCGAATTGACTCGAAACTTAACCGAATTTTTCCCAATATTTTGCCACACTTTATAACCATCTAAAAGACCCTAAGACCTCAAAAATCCAGCCCTTAAACCCCTCGGTCAGCCCTTGAAGGCTGCTCTAAAATTTCCTCAGCACCCTACTCTATCCTTAAACACATTACCCAAACACATTAGTGTACCTAGACCAAAACCAAGCGGTCTATCCATGACCCAACCTCATCTCAGTCACCCTAGGACCCTACTGGATGCCCTTGACTCAAGCCTACTGCCCCATGCATGTTGGTCCCACTTGCGGTAATTTGAGATAATAAAAACCGAAAATAAAGAATAAACTGGACACCGAGATTTACGTGGAAAACCCCTAAAAATTATTATGGTAAAAACCACGGGCAAGATGAAAAGAATTTTCACTATGATATTTTGTGGTGTACAACCCACTCACTGTGTTTCCAAAGAGAACATACTCTCTTAATAAAGGGGAACAAAACACCTCACAAATATTATAGAACTAAGCACTCAAATGCTTATAAGATGAGAGAAAACTCGAAGAAAAGATGATTTCAGAATGAAGGGGGAGCTCTATTTATAGAGCCTCTTGACCGTGTGAAGACGCGTTTTATACGCGTCTTCTGTCTTCTCACGTAATTCCCGTGAAATTTCCTTGAAGCTTCCTCCAACCACGTTTTCAATTCTTCAAAGTATGCAAACCAAATTTTGTCAACTTTGATTATTCCACCAGACATGCATTTATTGCATGTCTTCTACCGACATTTCTCCCACTTGGAGATTTGATTGAGAATCAAACACATCTCCACATATCCTTTCAATCTTGCCATTCTCTGCTGCTTACGTTTCCGCTAGACCACTTGAGGATCTACACCACTCAAACTTATCAGTGTTCACTGGCTTGGTTAGAAAATCAGCTATGTTATCCTTTGTATGGATCTTTTGCATATCCACACTACCTTCTTCTACTACTTCTCGCACAAAGTAAAATTGAACTTCAATGTGTTTCGTCATGGAATGAAAGGCTGGATTCCTTGCGATGTGCAAGGCACTCTGACTGTCACAAAACAAAGGAACATTATCTTGTTTGTGCCCGATCTCCTCCAATAACCTTTTATCCATATTGCCTCCTTACAAGCTTGAGTAGCTGCCATGTATTCTGCATCCGTTGTAGATAACGCCACAACTGTTTGCAGTTTTGAAACCCAGCTTACAGCTCCTCCTGCTGCAAGTGTAAACACATAACCACTAATAGATTTTCTCTTATCAGGATCACCTGCATAATCTGAATCGACATAGCCCCTGAGTGTAAAATCCGATCCTCCATAACGTAATGCAGCATTCGAGGTACCCTTGATGTATCTAAGAATCCTCTTTACAGTTCTCCAAAATGCTGGTCTCAAGTTCTTCATATCAAATTCCCTAGCCAACTGTGCCTTCAATCTTTGGACATGATCTTTGTTGGGGCCTGCAACCAACATATCGTCCACATACAACAGCAAAATAATATAATCATCACCAGACCTCTCGAAATACGAACAAGGATCTGCACTCAGTCTGTTGTATCCAAGGCTCATGATATAGAAATCAAATCTCTTGTATCAACACCTCGGCGTCTGTTTGAGACCGTACAGAGATTTGTTCAACCTGCAAACCAAGTTCTCTTTGCCTTTTTCCGCAAAACCTTCTGGCTGGAGCATATAGATTTCTTCTTCAAGATCTCCATGAAGAAACGTCGTTTTCACATCTAGCTGTTCTAGATATAGGTCAAACACCGCACACAATGCCAACACTATTCTGACTGTTGTCAGCCGAAGCACAGGAGAAAATATCTCATTGAAATCAATGCCTTCTCTCTGAGCATACCCTTTTACCACCAATCTAGCACGATACCGCTCCACTTGGTTATTGCCATCACGCTTGATCTTATAGACCCATCTGTTTCCAATGGCTTTCCTCCCTCGTGGTAGTGTAACAAGATCCCAAGTTTTATTTCTGTCTAATGCCTCCAACTCTTCTTGCATTGCTATCATCCACAGAGATACATCCGAACTTTGAGTAGCCTCATGGAAACTCGATGGCTCACCATCCTCTGATAATAGACAATATGCAATGTTACTTTCAGTGACATAATCTGAAAGTCAACCTGGTGGTCTTCTGTCTCGAGTTGACTGCCTCATATTTGAAACCTCAGACTCAACTTGTTCTTGTTCTTCGTGCTCTGGTACTGCTTCACAAGAAACTTGACCTTCGTCCGTCTTATTTTCCACCTGAAATATAGTAGTTTCTGAATTCGGTGTGCCTTTGTCTCCCTTTACTTTATCTTCCTCGAAGATAACATCTCTGCTGATGACAAGCATGTGAATAGTAGGATCCCACAAGCGAAACCCCTTAACTCCATCAGCATAACCCAAGAAGATACATTTCCTGGATTTCGAATCCAAATTCGATCTTTCTTGCTCATTGTACAGAACGTACACCGGACTTCCAAATGTATGCAAATGAGAATAATATGTCGGCTTCCCAGTCCACATCTCCATCGGAGTCTTCAGATCACTCGCCACTGAAGGAGAACGATTGATAATATAACAAGCGGTTTTGACTCCTTCCGCCCAAAATGACTTGTCTAGACCCGCAGTCCTCAACATAGCTCTTGTTCTGTCCAACAAGGTTCTGTTCATCCACTCTACCATTCCATTTTGTTGAGGTGTGTAAGCCGTCGTGAATTGTCTTTTGATGCCCTCATGTTGACAAAATGCATCAAATTCGTCACTGGTATATTCTCCTCCATTGTCGGTCCTCAGACACTTGATTTTCTTCTCAGAATCAAGTTCAACCCGCGCTTTGAAATCTTTGAAGATCTGGAAAACTTCTGATTTCTTCTTGATTGGATACACCCAACATCTCCTAGAGAAATCATCAATAAACGAGACAAAGTATCTCGCTCCTCCTAGGGATACAACCGGTGCTTGCCAAACATTCGAATGAATCAGCTACAATATGCTTTTGCTCCTGGCAGTAGAAGTGCCAAACTTTACTCTGTTTTGTTTACTGATAACACAATGCTCACAAAAGGGTAGTGACACTTTTTAAGTCTCCGTTCTGAGAGAATTTTCAACCCCCGTTCTGACATATGCTCGAGCTTCCTATGCCATAACACTGTTAATTTTTCTCCTGAACCATTTGATGCAACAGCTAGTTCTGCCTCCTTGTGTGTTTCTCCCAAAAGTACATACAGATTTGCAGCGACCTTTTCTGCCTTCATAAGCGCGCCTTTCACAATTTTCATGATCCCATTCTCGATACGAGTTTTGCACCCGATGTCATCCAATTGCCCCAAGGACAAAAGATTTTTCGTCAGTACTTTCACATGTCGTACCTCCTGTATGGTGCGAATGGTGCCATCAAACATTTTAATTTTGATAGTACCGACCCCAGCGATTTCCAAGGCATGATCATTTTCCATGAATATAGATCCTCCTGAGACTGGTTCATAATGGTCAAACCATTCTCTCCGAGACGTCATGTGCCACGTCTCTCCTGAATCCATAATCCATGTGTCACAAAATTTGTGCCTGCCTTCTGCAACAGTTGCTGCTTCGCTGAATAAAATTTCACCACTGCCTGAAGTAATGGCCATATTTACTTGAGAACTCTTCTCGATACTCGTACAGTCTTTCTTGAAGTGCTCTTTACCGCCACATTCAAAGCAGTAAATATTTTTCTTCTTACTTCTCGACTTTGATCTACCTCGTCTTTGGCTCCCACTGGAGTCACGTTCCATAAATCTTCCTCTTATCATCGGTAAATCCTCTGCCTGCTTCGAGCTTACCAACCTATCTTCCTTGTTTTTGCGTCGGCTTTCTTCTCCGAGAACCGCAGTTAAGACATCGTCGAATCTTAGAAAGCCCATAAGAATATTGTTGGTTATATTGATGATAAGTTGATCATATGAATCTGGTAGACTTTGAAGTAGAAGCTCCGCACGTTCATTTTCCCCTATTTTATGCCCCATGGAAGTGAGTTGGTCAAATAGAGTATTTAGTATGTTGATATGATCGGTCATCGATGAGGATTCCGCCATCCCAAGAGTATAAAGTCTTCTATTTAGGAAAATCATGTTGTGTAGGGACTTGACCTCGTACATCTTTGTCAGATTATCCTAGATAACTTTGGCTGTTTTTATCTTACAGATACTTGACAAAACTTCGTCTGCTATAGCCAAGTGTAGATTGACAACAGCGTTGTCATTCATCTCGTTCCACTTTCCATCATCTGTAATCTCTATCGGTCTATCTCCAATAGCCGTCAAGCAATTCTCCTTTCTTAAAACTGCTTGTATCTTTATTTTCACAGCATAAAATTGCTTCCGTTGAACTTTGCTATCTCGTACCTGCCCGCCATTATGTCTACAACAGTTTTAGTAGACTGGACAAAATAATCTCGCCTTAAATAAAAAATCTCAAAAAATCTTTTCTGATGTATAAGATCAGTCTAGGCTGCAACCACAGAGCATACTCAGAATTTTAAGAAATTTTAAACCAAGGCTCTGATACCACTTGTTGGTCTCACTTGCAGTAATTTGAGATAATAAAATCCAAAAATAAAGAATAAACTGGACACCGAGATTTACGTGGAAAACCCCTAAAAATTATTAGGGTAAAAACCACGGGCAAGATGAAAAGAATTTCCACTATAATATTTTGTGGTGTACCACTCACTGTGTTTCCAAAGAGAACACACTCTCTTAATACAGGAGAACAAAACACCTCACAAATATTATAGAACTAAGCACTCAAATGCTTATAAGATGAGAGAAAACTCGAAGAAGGGATGATTTCAGAATGAAGGGGGAGCTCTATTTATAGAGCCTCTTGACCGTGTGAAGACGCGTATAAAACGCGTCTTCTGTCTTCTCACGTAATTTCCGTGAAATTTCCTTGAAGCTTCCTCCAACCACGTTTTCAATTCTTCAAAGTATGCAAACCAAATTTTGTCAACTTTGATTATTTCACCAGACATGAATTTATTGCATGTCTTCTACCGACAATGCAAGCCTCCAAGGCTCACACACACAAATCCCCCAAAAGAAACCACCACGCATCTAACTACTCATCTCCCGATTGATCTTGCCTTCCAGCAAGTTCCGAGCCTTTCCAAGCCCTGTCTCAGATCCTCAAGGATCTCATCCATGGCTCAGATCAGTTCTTGTGTTGCTGGATCGGCCCTTGGCACGCTATCTACCCCGAAACCGAGGACAACTCCTTGCTGCCTTCCACCCCTCCTAGCTTACAGCCCCTATAGCTCAATCCCAACCTAAGGACAGCATACTCTCGACATAAGGAGCCCCTCAGCATGCCACACAACAGCCTCCTTGCATCAATATCAAAGAAATAATGAATAGCAATAAAGAAAGTGCAAGTACATAATTATGAATCGAAAATTCTTCCTGTGCTAAGATAAACCGGAATCATCATGCGTGAATGCATTCTCCAACATAAAAAACATGCATGATGCAGCAAGAGATAATACAAAGCATGCTTGGAGATGATTTGGTGAACAAATCAAGAAGAGGAGGCCCAAAAATATTTTTCCTTTGCCAAGAGAGTGTGCAGCCGAAGATTTCCTTTGTGAGAATGGTTTTGATGAAACCGAGTGACTTTTGGATGGAAAAGGGGTGGGTGTCAGTTGTTGGGGGGTTATGGGTAGGTAAAGAGGTGTTTGAATTAAATAATATAGTTAATTTGAGGTTTAGCGGGCACGCATCTTGTCAATTAAATTTTTAAAAGATGTTTAAGCCCAATGAGCTTAAAAGTTGACCCGTTAAATTCAAACATACTCTCGAAAAATATTTTGTGTTGAAAAGCTTTTGAAAATATTAGTCGAACTCTCAAAAAGTCTCCCGATTCGATAAAATTTACGTACCGTTAAAAATAAAATCTTGGGGGTAAAAATACCCAATAAATCCCAATTTTTGAAAAATACTCTTAAAAACACCTTATATTAATTAAAAAAAATAAATCATGTAATAAAAATAATTTTCCTAAAAATTCTCCGGTCTCCGTTCCTCGTTCGGACGTGAAATGCATCTTAAAAATCTTAATGCACGAACTTTTAAAATTTCATGAATTAAATCCTATCATGCATTAATAATGCATAAAAATAATTAAAACACGATTTAATAAAATAAACATGCATTTCATGCTTTAAAAGAATTTAATAAAATACCAAAGAAATTTAATAATTTGCATGCATGTGGTTCACGTGGACTTTTCGATTTTCGGGACGTTACAATCATAACGCATGCTAAATGATATTTTGAAACGTTTATGATGAAAATATGATATTTTATGATTTATGGTAAAGCTGTGAAATCTTTACTGTTAAAATGATATTTTTTTCAAATGTGGAAAGGATACGATATTTTATGATTAAAAAGAAAAGGAAAAAAATATTTTGAAAGATGTGAATTGACTGTGACATAAAAGATATGATATATGATTTTTGAGAATATCGTGAGGGAGAATACCCCAGAGAGAGCCCGTTTACGGAGAAGGCCCCAGAGAGAGCCGACAATCGTATTTCCATTTTATGTTGGTGTCTTGTTCCCGTCTCTATGCGCAATGGTGAGCTAAGACCGATCAGTCAGCCAGAGGATACAACAAGACATTTTCGAGGATCAAACTTTACTCAAAATGATAAATGATTGACAGCTTTACGATTTAACGATTTATGATTTGGTTATGCTTACAAGCTTATTTTGAATAAAAGTATGATTTTTATGCATGTGCTTGTGTATATATTATTTGCTACTCATGTTTAGAACGTGCTGAGTCATTAGACTCACTAGGTTTGAATGCTGCAGGTGATGATGATATTGAGGGAGGTGCTGACGCTTGAGTGGATCTAGTCCGGCAATACACTCTCGAGGTACATTATTTTTCGCATTAGCTTGATAGTTAAAGTTTTAAAGATATTGTTAATGATTTAATTAGAGATTTTTATGCTTTATTTTGAAGTTCAATTTTGGGTTATTTTTAAATGTTAACGTATGATTGTGGTGGTTGACGATTTATGAAATTTTATGCATTTACGATTTTTGAAAAGTTGTGTGGTTTTAAATTAAGAGTTTCGAATTTTATAAAGGAAAAAAAACATTTAGTAGCATTTTAAGGTTAAAAAGTAGTGAACGCTTCAGAAACCCTTGAAACGCTAGCCTTTAACAATTAGCCATGCACGACTCCTCTCTGACCTTGTCCAGCCCTCGTGTTGTCCCTTAACGACACTTTTCGTAGCCCTTTAGCTTCTTATATTGGCAACGTATCCGTTGGAAATCATAACACTTTCATATACGCATAAAAATCATCAAAACTTTGAAAATAATCAGCAAAACGTTACGTGATTTGTACTCAAATTTTTTTCAGGCTAAAGCACATAAATCATGCATAATATGATTTGAATGGAGCAACAGAAAGCTTTAGTAGCGTGCATTTGCGTTTAAAACGCTCGAATATTCGATCGTTGACGTGGGTTGCGAAGAAGGACGAACGGATGACGAAAATCCTTAAACTTTCCTCTCCAAATTTTCGAAAATTTGTGTGAGTGTCGTGTGTGAAGTAGAACTTGGCAAGTGTTTTATTTTCTTTTTTAAGCTCATCCTTGATTTTACACAATTCTAAATCCTTCTTGCTTAAAATCACTTCAAGTTTGGCAACAACAGACTTTAGCTCAGTATTCTCTTTTTAGAGAGTTGTGTTCAACTTGTTTCTTTTGATCCAGTCAGCATACAACTCCTCATACGGTTTTTGTACACTTTCTAGAGTGTTTCCTTCATCGTCAGTTTCCAAATATTTCTTAGCACTTAAATTTCCAGAAGTTATAGGATTAAAGCACAATGATTCTGGAGAGGTGTTCCGGTCAGGTGTTGTAACAACGGAGGCAACACCTAGTGGATTAACTTGTAACCAGTGTTTTTCTTCCAAAAGTGTAGTTAACGAAGTGTGATTTTCTTTTTCATTTGATTCTTGCTCTTCATCAGATTCCTCATCACTCAAGGAGACATTCAGTCCTTTATTTTTGCGAAGTCTATTCGTGCATTCATTTGCATAGTGTCCA
The DNA here is from genome assembly GCF_012295235.1 of Primulina huaijiensis. NCBI lineage: Eukaryota > Viridiplantae > Streptophyta > Magnoliopsida > Lamiales > Gesneriaceae > Primulina > Primulina huaijiensis. The sequence continues at coordinate 4,918,450 of NC_133314.1, forward strand.
AAACCATTGCATTCTCTAAATTGCAAGGAATCAAACTTTCTGGAATTAAATTGATTCTTACTTTCATTCCTTTGCCGAAGTTGCCCTTTTTCGGGAAACTTCTGAAATTTTCCAGGAACAGTTAGACTAGGAAACTTAGATTGTTGTCATGTCTTCTTTTTGTCTCTTATTATTTTCAAATAATCTCCTAATTTCTTCATGATATAGAAGATGAAGTCTTATCATAAATCCGACTCATCGACTTCTTGTGACAGTTGAAGAAGATCTTCGTATGAATCAGTAGATACTTGGAAAGCAATTTTCTTACCTTTGTCCTTCTGCAAATTCATATTTATCTCGAAAGTACAAAGTGAACTTATCAAGTCTTCCAGTGCGATTTGAGTTGTATCTTTTGCTTCATCAACTGCACAAATCTTCATATTGAATTGCTCCAGCAGAGATCTAAGTGACTTGTTAACCAGACGTTCATTTGAGATTGGATCTCCAAGGCTAAATGGTTTGTTGGCAATATTTCTGAGGCGGCGATCATAGTCAATTATTGTTTTAGTTTCGTTCATCCTCAGATTTTCAAATTTAAATTTTAACATTCTCAACTTTGTCTTTCACACACTTTCATATCTTTCACAATTTTTTTGAAGGATTTCCCATGCATCCTTAGAAAATACGCAGTTGGTAATCAAAATGAACATGTTTAGATCGACTGATGTGAAAATAGCATTTATAGCCTTTGAATTGTGGTTCAATACTTGTACTTCATCAGTTGTCCATTCATTTTCTGGCTCTGTTAGACTGTCACCGTCTTCATCTATTCGTTTCGGAGGAGTCCAGCCGCTCACAACTCGGTGCCATGATCTCTCATCTATGGACTTAACATATATTCTGATCTTAACCTTCTATAGATTGTAATTGGATCTAGCCAAGACCGGTGGTAATAGCACAGTGTTTGCAAATGACGCATCCATTTATTTGTACCTGTTTAACAAAAATAAACATTATCTCACTTAGTAAAGCAAAGTGGAAGCTCTGATACCACTTGTCGAGATTTCTGTTTAACATAAACGGTAAAAATTTGTGTGTATTAGATATCAATATTGTCCCAAATGTTATAACACCTAGTAAAAACACACAGCGAAATAATATATCACACAAATAAATAATTTAAATGAAAATAACTCAGAGACAATTATGCACATGTATAAATATTTGTGCAATGCCTCGAGGCAAAATAATCACTAGAAAAACAAATCGAGTTTAAAAAACCAATACTGATGATTCTACGAAAAAATATCTTTTTTAACACGTTAAGGAATCAAATTGCATCCTAAAACAAATAACTAGACTTAAAATGAAATCAGGGAATGCAAAACGATGTGTCGAAAAATTGGAGCAACAAAACAAAATCTTCAATCGACACTTTCACAAGTGTTGTTTTCAAATTTCTCCAACAACCACGACAACACGTTAAAACAACGACGATCTTCAAACGGCGAGACTCTGTGACTTGATTTTTCTCTCTATATCTCCGCGTCTAAATATTTCTTGTTTTTGCCTCTCTTTTTTCGCATACAATATGATCCTTATATTTATAAAAATGTTTTTCTTTAGAATTATTTCCTTGATTAGATATCTACAAATCATGGTAAGATAGAATTTATAAGGAAATAAACACTTTTAACCATATCAAATTAAATCTAGAGTCAATATTAGAAAAGTCTAGAAAGACAAGACTCTTAATCAATTATTTAACAAAATCGTATCAATAAAAAAAGTTAATTTTAAGGAATAAATTATATATTGGAACCAATTATTTTTCCTATCAAGCCCGATAATTGTGGTCCAAAGTTGATAAGAACTAGGAGTTACATGAATTAGCTAAAACGCCACTTCTTACATATTAAATGTGACCAATACAAGGCTAAAATGAGGGTTTTTTAATAATTAATTTAATTTTTAAAATTTATTTCAAAGATAATTTTTTAAAAAAATTTCAAAACTATTGCAATCTGTGTTGTAGCGTCCGCGCTTTGCTCCAACGTGGAGGCGTCCGTGCTTACAAAGCGCGAACGCTCCATCGTCCGTCCACGTGTCCTCTTTCCTCCTCTCACACCCCTTATCCCTCCGCCAATCCTTCTTTCATCTCTTTTCATTCTCTCCTACTTCCTCCTTCTATTACCCTTTCATTTTCATTTCTCCGTTCGTTTGTAATTTCTCCCTTCGTCACCTTACTCTTGAGATCGTTGGTTACCGTAGAACGAAGTTTAGAAGATCAAAAATTTATTTCAGAATGACAGATAATTAAGGTCCATAAAATTTCAGTGTCCTCTATTTACAAGCGACACATATGTCATCAACATTTTCTTCATTAACCGTTGATGATATTGTCAAAGTGAAGAGGTCAGACAATTTGATTTGGAAGTTATACACTGATAATTATATACACAATCGTGTACTTGCATATTTAAATCATATGGGTTTTTATGGAGTTTTAGAATGTGGTTCACAAGTATTTGATAATCATTTGATTATTGCTCTTGTTGAACGCTGGCGACGCGAGACACACACGTTTCATTTTACATGTGGTGAAGCAACAATCACGTTACAAGATGTTTCAATAATTTGGGGTCTAACAATTGATGGTGAAGCAGTCACTGAAACAGATGTGTCACATAAAGTTGAGCAATGGCAACACATCTGTTTGGATTTGTTGGGATTTGTGTCATCATCAAAACATTTGAAAGGTGGTCATTTGTCTATGACTGCACTACACGATCACTACATGGCTAACCTTGTTAATGATGATACTTCAGAAGTAGATATTGTGAAATTTACCTTTTGTATAGCGTTAATTATTATTGGACGAATAATGTTCCCTGACTATCAAGGAGGGTCTGCTAAACTAATATTTTTGCAACTTCTACCGAATATTGATAACGTGAAGTCTTATAGTTGGGGCAGTGCAGTTTTAGTATTTCTCTACCGTGAGTTGTGTAACTCGTCACGTATAGAGAAGACTACAATGGTTGAACCTTTATATATCCTGCAGGTATAATTAATGTAATGTGATTATTTAACACATGTTTTTGTTAATTTTGTCGATCTATTTTTATTATTATAAGCAGATATGGGCATGGAGCAAGATTAAATGTGTTAACCCTAACCGAGATGGGTTAACATAAGTTGTATCTCTCATTGATCCAGATGCTATTATTCCAGTTTCTCCATATGGTGCATGGTAATATTTAAAAATTATTGTTGTAATATCAAATATATCTCTTATAATTATTTGATATGTAATTGTTTTTGTTAAATTGTAGGTGGAAAATTGGATTTAGTTACACACATTCACCAACACATGCTGTAAAAATTATAAGAGATTCTCTAGATCGTATGAATTATAATGAGGTATTATAGAATTTTAATATTTAATAGTGATTAAATGAAGATTATTTTTTTGTGATTAAATGAATTTTTTATTTGAACATTTCTATTTTTTACATTTTAATTGGATCGTTTATCAGAAGAATGACATAGATGTAAAGACGATTAATTGTTTTATCGGAGTTGTCTCTCTCTAACAACCGGTCTGTCCATCTCATTTCTCAACCGAGTTGTTCTGTCCCTACCAACTCTTCTTCTTTCACGTCTAACCGGGTTGTGGTGCAAGTCGAAAGTTGGAGGATCCCAGTATCGCTCATCTGCAAGAGGTTGAAATCTGCCCTCGTACGTTGCTAAGTACTCATCTATGTTATACCATGGCTGCACAAGTGTCATCGGATCTAAGTAGTGCCACTTAGCGCTGCAAATAGCATGGGAACATGGGATGTCAAAAATCGTCCATTTATCACATGAACAATCACTCGTTGATAACTTCACCACCTGCATATGTTGGCCACGACTTGGTAATCCAACAGTTGCAACTGAAGCAGTTTGCTCACGTACATCATATTTGGCAACACGATGTTCACTAGACTTTCTTGCCCATTTGTCATACTTCCGACATGCATAATCTGACCACAGCTGATTTTCCTGAACTATACGACTACCTCTTGTCACACGTTCAATGAAATATTGTACGCATCTCAAAAGTGTCAAGTGTACTATGGCAGATATAGGAACTCTACGAGCACCCTTCAACACACTATTTCAACATTCCGACATATTGGTTGTCATCACCCCACGACGCCAACCACCGTCATGAGCCAAACTCCATTTTTCTTTCACAATTCCAGCCAAATATCGGTGCACCAAAATGTTTTTTTGCTTGATTGCCATCATTATTGCTTCAAACTTACAAATTTGATTTTGTGTGCCTGTCGCCCAGCATAAATCTTTCAAATGCACGTCTTTGAATATAGCGTTAAAGTTTGAATACACATGTCTCAAATAAAAACGATGCACACCATAAAGAGCTTGAAAAAATGGTAGATCTTGAGTTGCTCGCACGATTCTTTTATGCCTATCAGAAATAAGACACACACCATTTTCACCACGAACAACAAGTCTTCCTAGGTTCTCCAAGAACCATTTCCAAGAATCTGATGTTTCTTCATCCACTATAGAAAATGCTAGCGGTAGAACCTGATTGTTCGCATCCAGAGTGACATCGATCAACATTTTGTGCTTGTATTTGGTATACAAGTGTGTACCATCGACACTAATTATTTTTTGACAATGCCGAAACCCATCAACACACGGCCTGAATTCTCAGAAAACATAGTTCAGTGTCTTACTCATTTCAGTGTTGGCTCTGAGATGTTTCCACTCCACAGCTGTTCCCGGATTATATTTGGATAAAGCATACATATATTTTGGAAGTAATTGAACGGAGCTCTCCCATGTACCGTAAGCAATTTCCATTGCACGTTTCAAACTTCGCCATGCCTTCGTATACGAGATTTGATATCCATATTTATCTTGCACATTTTCAACGATATACTTAATTTCGTACGAAGGATCACAATGAACAACTCCCAATAGCGTATGTGCAACCATATCACTGTTCAAATTCTTATGGTCTATACCAACAGAGGTAGATATACATGTGTGAGGCCCGTCATATTTTGTTATTTTTCAATAACCAGTTTTGGTCTTCAAAGAAGCGCGGAGTCCCCATCGACAAATGACCGTAGAAGAATTATTTCTGGAACGTAATTTCCAAAAATTACGTGTGCTATCCACGATACGGTACTCACGCCTGACCACTCTAACTAAATAATCCTTCACAGATGCAATAAGATCATTCTTATCTTTAAATAACATATTAAAGCATAATTCACCTCTATCCGGATTGTAATAGCTTGTTTGCATTCCAGAAGGTACATCGACAGAATCATGAGGCTCTTCCCCAAAAAATTTATTGAAAAATGAAGACATTTCAAAAGTGTTTGAAAGAAATGGTATGGCCTGCCTCTGTAATGTGTTACGAGGTGGTTGTCGAGATGATGTCCCCTCATCAGGATTTGTAAAAGTATTCACTTCATCATCATCATTCACTTCTTCTTCTTCAGACTCACTATATGACATATCGGGTTCAGAATCACTCCTACAAATATCATCATTAGTGGCCATATTCGGACAATGAGCACTCGTATCTAATGTTGGATTCGGTCAATATGGAGTAGGATTTTGTTCCGACGAGACATTTATCTATTGATCCCAAGACCCACTTACATCATCGAAATTTATATTACCGAGTCCTTCAGTAACATGTGGAACATAAGATTCTAGATCCTGAAAACTACCATATGTACAAGTACCAAGTTGGTTATTGAAACCTGAATCGGATGCATGTGGAACGTAGGATTCAGGATTATCAAATCCAACATGATGCTCAATTGAATTTGCTTCCACGTATAAATGCAACATATGCATATTGTCACATTGTATTATAAACTGTAATTCTGTAAAGCATAATCATCAATGAGATTGACTTGAATTTCATGCCAAGATGATCTCTCCAAAAATGAATATTTTGTTGACAACTTCAGAGAAAAATTCGTTGGATCGATTCCTAACATTTTATGCACAACTTCAACGAACTCCAACAAATTAATAGATCGTAAAACTCGTATCAGTCTAACAAATGGAATGTTATATTCAACCGATCCATGATCGATAACTACATGACCACCAAAATATAAGAGTACATCGATGTTAGATATTTTTTCGATGAAATTTGAGAGAAAATTTATGTAGATTCAAAGAGAAAATTGATAACTCATTCGTCGAAGTTCACAACAATTATATAGACGAAAAATGCTGAATAATATTTAGATTTCAATTATTGAACTCACGTGAACATTCAGAAATCAGAAATTCAAAATTCACATGAAAGATTCAGAAAATGAACGGATGAAAACAAGCGATAAAAGAAAAAATACAAAATAAAGTACGGGAAAAAATAATATAATATACAAAGTCCGTGCTTACAAAGCACAGACTCTCGAACGTGGAGCGTCCACGTTGGAGCGTCCATGCTTCGTAAGCACGGACGCTCCAACGTGGAGGAGCATGTCCGTGCTTAAGAAGCACGAACGCTCCACGTGTGCGAGCGTCCGTGCTCCATGCTCCACGTGGATGATGGTACGTGCTTCGTAAGCATGGATTGCAGTAGTTTTGAAAAAAAAATTTTAATAATTTTTTAAAGATATTTTAAAAATTAAATTGATTATAAAAAAACCCCTAAAATGACATCTCAATTTTCGAGTTTTAGGAGCTGAATGTTTGAAGTTTTTGTTGCCGTATATATTGAGTTCATGATATATATATATATATATATATCGCAAGGAAAATTTAAGAAATTAACCTCCATTTTTTACCCTAAATTTGAAATATAATCTCATCATTTTCATTTTTTTTATTTTTACTCTTTTACCCTTTTAAAATAAATTTTTTCTTCAAGAACATATCCTTACATTCTTCTAAAACACACCGTCCGTCCTCAAATTTATTTTTCCATAAGAAATTTTCCCATCTTTGCCCACATTGCAGCTTCTCTAGACCAATCATTTATCAATTTTGTAGACATCAATGTCCATTTTCTTTCTTTACAAACTGTCTCCTCCATGTTTCTTTTTCTTTAACTTTTTTTTTATTTTTTTTAAAAATAAAGAAGAATATGTTAAGTTACTTTGAAAAATATGCTCTTCAACTTTGCTCACGCAACGCGTATTCGTCATTGGCTAGTTGATATAAAGGATAAGGGACGATAGTAGGATGGCATGAAACTACGACTATAATAAATGAGAGAAAGGAAATTTAGGATTTGCGTTTGGGTAATTGGGTTTTAGGAGGCCAGGGAAATTTTGGATTAAATTTAAAAATGAAGGTTGACTGAAATTGGGCAAGAAGGTTATATATGTAATAATCCTGTAATGGTAATTTTGACACCAAACTTCCTTCACTTTAGATAATGTTTGTAAGAGTTAATTTATTTTAAAAGTTTTCGAACTTCAAATCAATGAAATGTTTGAAAATTATATTTAGATGCTGTAAAACACAGAAATTAAGATCTTGCAAACACTAACTTAACCCAAGATCACATTAAATAAATGTTAGCGACTAGCCGTGATGCCATTTGTAAGTTAGGTTTTTTATGAATATATTTTGAACATATAATACTTATTGATCTCCGGAAAGAGCTCGGGTCATCCTTGGACTTTGGTAGGATGAGAGATCAGAAAGGCAGGAGATATCGGGGTGAGAAACCATCCTAGGTAAAGGAAGTGTTATGATAAAAACTATCCATGGACCATGGGTATACAATAACAAGATAAGCTGATTGGATTACTACATGCTCGTACAAACTCAGGCTCTTTGCTTAGCTCGGGCAACATAAGAAGAACAAGGTGATAGATCAAGGACCCTGTCCATGAGTGGACCAAGGACGGAATCCCCTCTATGTCACATAGGGATGGCAATGGGCCGGGGCGGGCCCGGATTTGCCATTCTCATCCCCATCCCCGAATTCCGTCCCCGCTTTTTCCGGAGATCAACTTCCCATCCCCGCCCCCATCCCCGTTTCGGGTTTTCCCCGCGGGGCCCCAAACCCGTGGGGAAAGTTGTCATCCTTAATGTCACATCGTGTTTAATGCCCGGGAATCATGGTACAGATGCCAATTCTGGGCCCTGCATATAGGCCATCATGCATTTAAATCAATAGTAAGTCAATCAACGCACGTAGTGTTGATGTGATGAACTGGGAGCTGTATGGCTAGTAAGTAGTGATAGTATCAGGTGGATAGGGCATGAGAAGTCGTTTGATAATGAAGAGTAGTCGGACACTGAAAAGAAGGTCATCATTATCTTTTCTCATATAAATACTCAGGTTTTCTGGATCATTTAGGACATTCACTTAATATTTTCACAAACACTCACTATATACTCTCTTTATAACACTCTCATTTCATTTGCATGAATATTCGACTGACTTGAGCGTCAGAATGGATACTCCGAAAACCTTTTAAGCGCTTCGCTAATATTATTTGCTTTGCAAGTGCACATATCACTCAACCTGAGATCCCTTTCCCTGATTACCATTATTCTAAGGAAAAAAACACGATCTGATCGGTAAATTGCCCACGCACCTCAGCCAATTTACTCTGGCCTCGTCACTTATATAAGATTTATTTGAGATACATAATAATTACTATTGAATTAATTTTGTACTTTAATTTTTTCATCCAGTTCAAGTAATTTGAAATAAATAAATAAATAAATAAAAGGACAAAATTTTATTATTTTCACATCCATAATTTTGCTGTCACGAGTGACTTTGTGTGGTGCTCTTGTCGCTAGTACAATGACAATTTAATACCGACTGTCGTGCCAAATTTTAAACATGGCTTCAGAACATCAATACATGAAAATTAAATATTTTTCCATCTGGAACCAACCTTTATTTTTCGTGCTCCCTTAATTTTTTTTGTTTTTACGAGTCAGGCTCCTTAACTCCATCGTGCCGGCCGTGAAATTGTTTATATGACGGTCGTGGATGCTAACATTATAATTTTGAAAGGTCACGTATTATTCTTAAAACATTTATGTATTTTTCTTCCAAAAATCTATATCAACATCCTCGTCCTATATCATATATTAAATTATCATCAAATACGTGAACTTCAATAAAATTAAAAAAAAAAAACCATAAATGAAAAAAATGTCAATTACATGACAAAAAATGCAAATGCATCGGATCTCGTCAATACAACCCCTATAGTTTTCGTCGCCGATCAACAACATTAAAAATGAAAATAATGCAAGTTATATATGAACCTGAAAATTTAAATTCTTTATTAATAAGAACAAAAATAGAAAAATTGTAAATTAAATAACCAAAAACGTATTTATTCAAAGAAAAAATATTTAAAAAGGAACAAATTTAATTAAAGTTGAGGACCACTTACGGATATTATTCCTCATTGTTGATATATAGGATTGGAAGAAACTTTTTAACTTTTCGATTCTGTCTAGCTAGCTAGCACCAAATCATCATGCCTCATTCCGCTCCAAAATTCCAGAGAAGAAATTCTTCTCCGCCATCATTAAAATGATCCCATGATCCAAGGTCTTCATGGTTATAGTACGGAATAGTTGGTGAATAACATGCATGAAGGTCCATATTTTCTATATTAAGCCCCCATTCCCCACACACTTTCTCGGTCACAGTTCCTTTTCCCTTCATGTCTTCATCAATGGCAGTTGTGTCTTCTTCATCACCTTTGTCGTCGAGGCCACCTTCCAAAAACTGCTCGACATGCATTAAAACCTCGTCATCTACGGCGCCCCACTGCCAGAAATCCTCTCCTTCTATTACTTCATTAGGCGACGCTGACAACTCGGAACCATGCAACCATCCCGCACTGCTGGTATTTACTACTCCTGCTTCTTTGTTTTCAAAAGGGTCTGGCGGGTACCAGTCTTTATCGTCTGGCATTCTGTGGGATTGATCACTTTCTCTATTATTCGCATGTTTCTGATTATTCACATCAGTTGTAATATCGTGAGAATCGGCATTCTTGGCTGCAGACGACGACTTCTTCGGTGCTGCCCGTTTCTTGTATGCGCTTGTCAAAATCTTTATGAGATCTGCCTCAGTGAGTGCACCGATGGACCGATACCGGTATATTCTCCTGCTTAGATGAGAGTTCCAATAATTCTTTATCTCATTGTCTGTCCTTCCCGGCAAACGGCTAGCTATAAGAGACCACCTACGCACAAAATTTAGTTTCGTTTATCAGAAATACTTCAAATCAAGTAGATTGAGAATGTTTGAATTTCAAGCCGTGTGAAACTGCTGGCTTCGTGCCCCTACCAAAGTGTAGCTTCTTTCAATGTTTGACGTACATTAATTACTTTTTGTCTTTTATGTAATTCGAAATATAAGTGTTTTGTATTTTTAGACTTGTTTGACATAATCTAATCTTGGTATTTATACTACATAATTTGATTTTGGTATTTATCCTTAAGATATAGTATTTTAGATTTGAATATAGTTTTATTTCTATTAAAGTCTTGTTTCAATGTTTGTAGGATTGGTTTTATGGGAAGATAATTAGGTCAAGATATTGGTAAAGTATATATACGACGTACATATTCAGAAAAGAACGGAGCGTAGCTGCTGGAGTTTTTCTCTGAGCATACATAGAGTTCAAAGTTGAAGATTTTCGTGTGAAGAGTTTGTGTGATTGATTCACATACTTTCTGTGTTGCTAATTGGTGTTGACGACACTCAAGAAAAACACTGCGTGAAGTGTTGGGTGAAGAGTTGTTTCGTTTGGTTTTAAGCAATACGTTNATGTATGGTATATATGTATGTATGTGTGTATGTGTGTGTAGAATTGATCTTATGGACACTTACTGTGGGCAGCTGTGTGAGCACCGTGAGGTAACGTCGACCTATTACATATACAGTTTTATCATATCCAATATATGAAAATCACCACAGCGGTACCCACATTGGGTGCCCATAAGATCAAATCTTATATATATGCTGCATTTACATCAATTTATATAACACAAAAAAACTAATATAAAAATTCAATTTGTCAAAATCTCATTATACATTAAATACAAAATCTCGTTATATAATAACCAAATCTATAAATATAATAGTTGTAAATATCGTTATAGAGATATATTAGTTGTACATCTAGTATTATTATAAATTTTATGCACAAAGTATAGAATATGTATGGAAAAGCAAATGTTGTGTAAAGCTCAAAAAAAAAAAAAATTTGTAACAATTATTTTGGATTCTTCAATCTATCATTTGACTGAGTTGGTGAAAAAGCGACCTGTCTATTAAATGACATTCTGATACGTTCATTTCATGCGCTTTTTTTTTTACTTTTTTCTTTTTTCCTGCATGATTAAGCAAATCATTCGGCTAAATTCCTAGGTTATATTACGCGGAGCATGCTGAAGTAATGTGTGCCATGCACAGATCTTCCATCCCAAAGTTCACTGATTGATCTGTTTGAACTTTATCCGAGCAGATTTTTGGTTTATATATATATTGACTTGTTCAATTTTTGGCTTTGGTCAATTCGATTTTCATCCCAGTAAACTAGATGTTAATTTTTTACTGTTTTGGTCAAATTATTGACGAGACATAAAGACAAGTCGGTAATATTTAATATAGTGTCAACGTTTTTCGATATCATATCATTATTTGTTAGATTAAGACTAATTTTGAGTGAGTAAATGACTAAAATCAAATCGAGCGCAACTTACCGAACCAATTTCCTTATTTTTCCTTTCCTGTAATAATATTAAAAAAATTTAAAGAGAGAAAACAAACTTATTTCCGAAGGTTTTGTGCAACTTGACAATGGTCTCTTCCTCTTCTTCACTGAAGTTTCCTCTCTTCACATCATCTCTCAGATAGTTCATCCACCTCAGCCTGCAACTCTTCCCACACCTCAACAAACCTAATCACCCAACAGATCAAACCAATCAATGAGAAAATAAATGTGATTAAATCAAACGTAAACAACATGATCTTATCATGCTAGACAATGTATATATAAATTACAATTTACATGCACCCGTTATCGGCTTTTCATTCGTCTATGCATACTTGTATGAAACTATAGACGATTTTGTACCGGCATTCTTCGGTAGGGATCTCCAAGAACCCTCTGCATTTGCCTTGATGTAACTTATTAGTTTCTCATCTTCTTCTGTTGTCCATTTACCTTTCTTTAATCCCGTCTTTTCGCAACGCGGAGTTCTACCCATATCTCTTGGACAACTTCGGAAGAAGAAGAAGATGAGAGCTACTGCAGCACCACAGTATTTTTTAGGGTTTTCTCCAGAGATGATGGAGTTATGCATTCAAGCGAACATGAGATGGAATTTGTTTCATCCTACGGTGGGGGGATTTGTACACTGTACTAAGGACGTTTTTGTAATTTCACGTCTCTATTTTATTACATCTTTGATAACTAAACTGGTGCTAGAATTTGGAAGTGAGTTGAGGGCTTAATTTGATGGGTTCTTTCGCTGGCTTTCCTGATGGGCTTTCATGTTGTCCGTGCACGAGCTTTGCCATTTACGTTACGGGCACGTGTATTGTACTAAAGGAAACTCAATAGTTATGTAAATTTATTCGAAGTTTGATTATCATACATTAATTTTATGTAAGAAATTTTTAGTACCATGTCAACAATTCATGATACCACAACTACAATTCATGGTGTGTGTCAGCAATTTTCTGTTTCACACCAGTACTCAGACGATATAAGATTACAAACAATCAAAAAAAATATTGTAATTAAAACTTAAAATAAAAAAAATGAGTAGATTTAAAAAAAAATAGATCTCCTGTGAGACGGTCTCACGAATATTTATCTGTGATACGGGTCAAACCTACCGATATTCACAATAAAAAATAATACTTTTAGCATAAAAAGTAATACTTTTCTATCGATGACCCAAATAAAAATTCGTCTCACAAAATACGACCCGTGAGACCGTCTCACACAAGTTTTTGTCTTTAAAAAATTACTTTACTTTTATTTTTATATGATTAATGTACGTACGTGGTGCAACGATCACTTTGCATGTCTCTTTCTGTTTGGCTAGAAATAAATGAACTTAAACGTACTTTTGTCTCACATCTATTTAAATAAGAGAAGGTATCTTGTGAGACGGTCTTACGAATTTTCAATGACTTTCAACAACACCCCTCAGTTACAACAGTTTTAAAATGGCTACGACAACGGTTTTTATCCGTTGTGGTAGATCAAATTTGCGACGGTTTTTAAAAACTGTCGCTAAAAAAATATAGCGACGGGTATGAATTAAACCGTCGCTAATTCAAAATTAGCGACGGTTACTTAAACTGTCGCTAGTTTAAATTAGCGACGGTTTCACTACAAGAAATTCTGCATACAACAACGCACATACGACAACGGTTTTTCACAAAAACCGTTGTCGTATGTTTTTTAACAACGGTTTTATCGAAAACCGTTGTCTTTGACCCCCAAAGACAACGGTTTTTAAAAACCGTTGTCTTTGGGGGGTCAAAGACAACGGTTTTTAAAAACCATTGTCTTTTTGAGAACCGTTGTCTTTGAGCTTTTTTTTTGGGTCAACGACAACAGTTCTGTGGACTGTTGTCGATTAACGTATTTTTTTGGACAAACAACAACGGTTTTGGAAAACGTTGCAATATTTAGCGACGGTTAATTCAACAATCGTCGCTAATTTTAGCGACGGTTTGTCAAAACCGTCGCTACGTTTAAATTCGCTACGGTTTTTAAATAACCATCGCTAAGTTTAGTGTGGTTTTTTTGACAAACAACAACGGTTTTGAAAAACGTTGCAATATTTAGCGATGGTTATTCATAAAACTGTCGCTAATTTTAGCGACGGTTTGTCAAAACCGTCACTACGTTTAAATTAGCGACAGTTTTAACATAACCGTCGCTAAATTTAGCAAGGTTTTTTTGACAAACAACAACGGTTTTGGAAAGCGTTGCAATATTTAGCTACAGTTAATTCTAAAACCGTCGCTAAGTTTAAATTCGCGACGGTTTTTAAATAACCGTCGCTAATTTTAGCGACATTGTTTCAAAACCGCCGCTAATTTTAGCGACAGTTTTAAATCCAAACCGTTGCCAAATAAAAATATGCGACGGTTTATCATTTACCGTCGTTAATAGCAACGGTTTAACCAAAACCCGTCGCAAACTATCTACAAATATCTCCATTTTCGTTCCATTTTCCTCCACAACACTTCACAAAACTTAAAATTTTTCTCTTTTACACCATTTCACCACTTCACACAACACTTAAAATTTTTTTCACCACTTCATAACACTTAAAATTTTTCTCTCTTACACCATTTCATCACTTCACACAACATTTAAAATTTTTTTATCTTACACAATTTTATCACTTTCACACAACACGTAAAATTTTTCTAACCATTTTATAACGCTTAAAATTTTTCTCTTTTACACGATTTTACTACTTCACAACACTTAAAATTTTTTTCTTTTACACGATTTTAGTTTGGATTATTAGTTTCTTTTAGATTTATTAAATTATTAAATTTTTTTTTTAATTTTTCAAAACAAATTAGCGACGGAACTCTTAAAATTTGACCGGCCGTGATTAAAATTAGCGACGGTTATATAAACCGTCGCTGATTTAACTAGCGACGATTTATGTAACCGTCGCTAATTTAAAAATAGCGACGGGTAGAAATAACGATCGTCGCTATTTTTTTTTTGCGACGGTTTTAAAAACCGTCGCAAATTTGATCTACCACAACGGATAAAAACCGTTGTCGTTGAACGGACTTTCAACAACACCCTCAATTACAACAGTTTTTAAATGACTACGACAACGGTTAAAATCCGTTGTCGTTTGCCGTTTTTGTAGTAGTGTTTAGTCAACCGTCGCTAATTTAAAATTAGCGACGGGTAGCAATCAAGTCCGTCGCTAATTTTAGCGACAGTGAGTAATCAAGATTTCCGTCGCTAATTTGTTTCGAAAAATAAAAAAATACTTTTAATAATTTAATAAATCTAAAAGAAACTAATAATCAAAACTAAAATCGTGTAAAAAAAAAAAAATTTAAGTGTTGTGAAGTAGGAAAATCGTGTAAAAGAAAAAATTTTAAGTGTTGTGAAGTAGTAAAATCGTATAAAAGAAAAAAAATTTAAGTGTTATGAAGTGGTTAGAAAAATTTAACGTGTTGTGTGAAAGTGATAATAAGAGAGAAAAATTTTTAAGTGTTGTGTGAAATGATAAAATGGTGTAAGAGAGAAAAATTTTAAGTGTTATGAAGTGGTGAAAAAAATTTTTTAAGTATTGTGTGAAGTGATAAAATGGTGTAAAAGAGAAAAATTTTAAGTGTTGTGGAGGAAAATGAATCGAAAATGGAGATATTTATAGACAGTTTGCGACGGGTTTTGGTTAAACCGTCGCTGATAAACCGTCGCATTTATTTTATTTGGCAACGATTTGGTTTAAACCGTCGCTAAAATAAGCGACGGTTTTAAAACAATGTCGCTAATTTTAGCGACAGGTTTTATTTAAGCGTCGCTACATTTAAACATGCGATGGGTTTTTCAAAAACCGTCGCTAATCTTAGCGACGGTTATTTCAAAACTGTCGCTAATTTAAAATTAGCGACGGTTTTTACAAACGGTCGCTAAATTTAGCGACGGTATTTGAAAAACCGTCGCTAAATATTGCAACGTTTTCCAAAACCGTTGTTGTTTGTACAAAAACCTCGCTAATCGACAACGGTTTCTTCAAACCGTTGTCCATTGTCCAAAAAAACACGCTAATAGACAACGGTTCTATGAACCGTTGTCGTTGACTCTAAAAAAACGCTCAAAGACAACGGGTTTCATTCACCCCAAAAACCGTTGTCTTTGACCCCAAAACGACAACGATTTTTAAAAACCGTTGTCTTTGACCCCCCAAAGACAACGGTTCTTTGGCCCCCAAAAGACAACGGTTTTCGATAAAACCGTTGTTAAAAAACATACGACAACGGTTTTTGTGAAAAACCGTTGTCGTATGTGCGTTATTGTATGCAGAATTTCTTGTAGTGTTTTATCTGTGAGACGGGTCAATCCTACCGATATTCACAATAAAAAGTAATACTCTTAGCATAAAAAGTAATTTTTTTTATGGATGACCCAAATAAGATATCTGTCTCACAAAATACGACCCGTGAGAGCGTCTCACACAAGTTTTTGCCTTTAAATAAATAGTTTTGTGATAATCAATATACATTTTAATCAAAATTTATTCATATAATAAATGATAAAAAAATTGAATTTTTTTAAAATATTTATTTTTTATTTAAAATTTTGATAAACAAAATAATATAAGATTTTACAAATATTTTTTTTATTTTTTTTATTAATAGCAATTTGACTTACCCAAAATAGCAAGTCAATTTAACAACAAAATATTGATATCATCATTAGAATGTCATCTCAAATGACATAAATATTATGAAATAATAATTTTTTATAATAATATTTAAAATTTAAATATATTCATTATATTATATCAATAATTTTAAATAATTATTCAAACATTCATACAACTAATTTTAAACATTAATTAGGTAAATAATATTTCGTGCATCGCATGGATGAAATACTAGTCTATTTAAATAGATAGTTTTGTGTAATCAATAAACATACATGACTTTCAATATTTAAAATAATATTCGAATATACAAATAAAAGTTCTACTGCTGAACCATTTATAT
>NC_133314.1:4935297-5005441 GCF_012295235.1 Primulina huaijiensis
ATATATACCATTTGGAATATATATATATATATAGTGCATTGTACATTTATAGAATAGAAATGCACGAAATGAAAGCCGAACAAATAATAAAATCGAAGTTTAAACTCGGAGTATTTGAAATTTTCGAACATCCACAAACCTTGAGTTCTTTCTTATCAGTTATATTCTATCTGTCTTTCAGTTATTTCCACACTTTTATCAAGTTAACCGATTGACATTGACAACAAGATTCGTGAATTCATTTTATCACTAAACTGAATCATTATCCGAAAAGTTGTGAAAATTGTCAAGTGTTTATTCAACTCATTCTAAACATTTTTTCACTCCCAACCGATCCTAACAAACTATGAATAAACTGATTTGATACCAAAATAAAAGGCTTCAGAACTTTCGAATAAACTGATTGTAAAATGAAATAGAAGGGAAATAAAATTAAAGTGAGATAGTGTTAAAAACAAAATCGATTCACGTTTTTTACTTTGGCATTATTAGATTAATATTTTTTTATGTTATATATTACTTCATCAAATTTATAATTATGAAGTAAAAGATTGCTTAATATTAAAAGTGAATCCTTTTTTTTTAACATACGAAGTCTAAAATTATATCTTACTTCGTCAGTTCTGAAACCGATATCGATTAATATTTATTACTTCATAATTTGAAATCGACGAAGTAAAAAATATCAAAGTATATATATTATATAATTCTATATACCAATGGGTTATTTTATTCCGAATATAAAGAGGCACACTAATAATTTTAAATTAAATATGTTAACTTTAATTTCTGATTACGTACATATTTATACTTCAAATATTATCTTTATGTATATCACAGTTATATACAATATTTAAAGTCATATAATAATATTATGGGGATTTTTATATTTATAAAGAATCTATAATATGCATGCAAAAAAATGAAATATTTCTCGGATAAAATGAACTAATTTTTTTTATAGCACAAATCCCAACAATTATAAGATGTTCTTATAAAAAAATCATCTTTCATATTTTTAAACTTCCATATAGACTACATTTTTTTATCATGTAACTTGTATATTTTTCAGTTTTTGTCTCGTTACCGGTCAATTCATGTTTTAGTACACAAACTTTCACTTTTTAAATTTTACTCATTTTTCATCATAGTGTTGATATGGCGTTGGGGAAAGAATGACGTGTCATCGAAATTTGATGACGTATTCAATGTTCATAAACACTCTGATTTAGTGGCGGAGTCAGAAATATAGCTTTGCCCAAGCTAGAATTTTAAACTCTAGAATTTTTTACTATTTTAAATTAATCTACCCGAACTAATATCATATTATTCCAAAATTTACATATAAATTAAAAAAAATTGCACCAAAGCCCGGGTATTTGTATATGTGGCTCCGCCCGTGCTCTGATTACAAATAACAAAACTTGAAACTAAAAAATTGCAAGTTAATGGACTAAGACCGTGAATCGACAATAACTAGATAAAAATGAAACACATACAAATAACACGACCAAAAATATAATTTCCTTGTGAATTTTAAGCAAATACTACACTTTGTGTATATTTATATGCATGGAATTGCTGTCTAACGTAAAGGCATCGAAATGTAGCATCATTATTATTAAATTCCTAACTGTCGGTAGAATAGTCAAATGGGGCCATAGGTGCATTATTGACAGAATAATGTGAAGATGAAGCAAAACGTGGGTTGGCAAGGAAATGTCGTGGAAATTCAGATAACGCGTTTTTAACGCGTGTTCACACGGAGGCTCTATAAATAGAGCTCCACTCCTTCATTCTGAAATCATCCCTTCTTCGAGTTTTCTCTCATCTTATAACATTCTATAATATTTGTGAGGTGTTTGTTCTCCTGTATTAAGAGAGTGTGTGTTCTCTTTGGAAACACAGTGAGTGAGTTGTACACCACAAAATATTATAGTGGAAATTCTTTTCATCTTGCCCGTGGTTTTTACCCTAATAATTTTTAGGGGTTTTCCACGTAAATCTCGGTGTCCAGTTTATTCTTTATTTTCGGGTTTTATTATCTCAAATTCCACACGTGGGACCAACAAGTGGTATCAGAGCCTTGGTTTAACATTTCTTAAAATTCTGAGTATGCTCTGTGGTTGCAGCTTAGACTGATCTTCCACATCAGAAAAGATTTTTTTTTGAGATTTTTTATTTAAGGCGGGATTATTTTGTCCAGTCTACTAAAATTGTTATAGGCATAATGGCGGGAAGGTACGAGATAGCAAAGTTCAACGGAAGCAATTTTATGCTGTGGAAAATAACGATACAAGCAGTTTTAAGAAAGGAGAATTGCTTGGCGGCTATTGGAGATAGACCGGTTGAGATTACAGATGATGGAAAGTGGAATGAGATGAATGACAACGCTGTTGCCAATCTACACTTGGCTATAGCAGACGAAGTTTTGTCAAGTATCTCTGAGATAAAAACAGCCAAAGTTATCTGGGATACTCTGACAAAGATGTACAAGGTCAAGTCACTACACAACATGATTTTCCTAAAGAGAAGACTTTATACTCTTCGGATGACGGAATCCTCATCGATGACCGACCATATCAACACACTGAATACTTTATTTACCCAACTCACTTCCATGGGGCATAAAATAGGGGAAAATGAACATGCAGAGCTTCTACTTCAAAGTCTACCAGATTCGTATGATCAACTTATCATCAACATAACCAACAATATTCTTATGGGCTTTCTAAGATTCGATGATGTCTTAACTGCGGTTCTCGGAGAAGAAAACCGGCGCAAGAATAAGGAAGACAGGTTGGTAACCTCGAAGCACGCAGAGGCTTTACCGATGATAAGAGGAAGATTTATGGACCGTGACTCCAGTGGGAGCCAAAGACGAGGTAGATCAAAGTCGAGAAGTAAGAAGAAAAATATTTACTGCTTTAAATGTGGCGGTAAAGGGCACTTCAAGAAAGAGTGTACGAGTATTGACAAAAGTTCTCAAGGAAATGTGGCCAGTACTTCAGGCAGTGGTGAAATATTATTCAGCGAAGCAGCAACTGTTGCAGAAGGCAGACACAAATTTTGTGACACATGGATTATGGATTCAGGAGCGACGTGGCACATGACGTCTCGGAGAGAATGGTTTGATCATTATGAACCAGTCTCAGGAGGATCTGTATTCATGGGAAATGATAATGCCTTGAAAATCGCTGGGGTCGGTACTATCAAAATTAAAATGTTTGATGGCACCATTCGCACCATACAGGAGGTACGACATGTGAAAGGACTGACGAAAAATCTTTTGTCCTTGGGGCAATTGGATGACATCGGGTGCAAAACTCGTATCGAGAACGGGATCATGAAAATTGTGAAAGGCGCGCTTGTGGTTATGAAGGCGGAAAAGGTTGCTGCAAATCTGTATGTACTTTTGGGAGAAACACACAAAGAGGCAGAACTAGCTGTTGCATCAAATGGTTCAGGAGAAGAATTAACAGTGTTATGGCATAGAAAGTTCGGGCATATGTCAGAACGGGGGTTGAAAATTCTCTCAGAACGGAAGCTGTTGCCGGTACTTACAAAAGTGTCACTACCCTTTTGTGAGCATTGTGTTACCAGTAAACAATACAGATTAAAGTTTGGCACTTCTACTGCCAGGAGCAAAAGCATATTGGAGCTGATTCATTCGGATGTTTGGCAAGCACCGGTTGTATCCCGAGGAGGAGGAGATACTTTGTCTCGTTCATTGATGATTTCTCTAGGAGATGTTGGGTGTATCCAATCAAGAAGAAATCAGATGCTTTCCAGATCTTCAAAGATTTCAAAGCGTGGGTTGAACTTGATTCAGAAAAGAAAATCAAGTGTTTGAGGACTGACAATAGAGGAGAATATACCAGTGACGAGTTTGATGCATATTGTCAACATGAAGGTATCAAAAGACAGTTCACAACGGCTTACACACCTCAACAGAATGGAGTGCGCGGAGCGGATGAACAGAACCTTGTTGGACAGAACAAGAGCTATGTTGAGGACTGTAGGTCTAGACAAGTCATTTTGGGCGGAAGCAGTCAAAACCGCTTGTTATATTATCAATCGTTCTCCTTCAGTGGCGATTGATCTGAAGACTCCGATGGAGATGTGGACCGGGAAGCCGACAGATTATTCTCATTTGCATACATTTGGAAGTCCGGTGTACGTTCTGTACAATGAGCAAGAAAGATCGAAGTTGGATTCGAAATCTAGAAAATGTATCTTCTTGGGTTATGCTGGTGGAGTAAAGGGGTTTCGCTTGTGGGATCCTACTGTTCACAAGCTTGTCATCAGCAGGGATGTTATCTTCGAGGAAGATAAAATAAAGGGAGACAAAGGCACACTAAATTCATAAACTACTATATTTCAGGTGGAAAATAGGACGGATAAAAGTCAAAATTCTTGTGAAGCAGAACCAGAGTACGAAAAACAAGAACATGTTGAGTCTGAAGTTTCCAATGTGAGGCAGTCAACTCGAGACAGAAGACCACCAGGTTGGCTTTCAGATTATGTCACTGAAAGCAATATTGCATATTGTCTATTATCAGATGATGGTGAGCCATCGAGTTTCCACGAAGCTACTCAAAGCTCGGATGTATCCTTATGGATGATAGCAATGCAAGAAGAATTGGAGGCATTAGACAGGAATAAAACTTGGGATCTTGTTACACTACCACGAGGAAGGAAAGCCATTGGCAACAAATGGGTCTATAAGATCAAGCGTGATGGCAATAATCAAGTGGAGCGGTATCGTGCTAGATTGGTGGTAAAAAGATATGCTCAGAAAGAAGGCATTGACTTCAATGAGATATTTTCTCCTGTGGTTCGGCTTACAACAGTCAGAGTAGTGTTGGCATTGTGTGCGGTGTTTGACATACATCTAGAACAGCTAGATGTGAAAACAGCGTTTCTTCATGGAGATCTTGAAGAAGAAATTTATATGCTCCAGCCAGAAGGTTTTGCGGAAAAAGGCAAAGAGAACTTAGTTTGCAGGTTGAACAAATCTTTGTACGGTCTCAAACAGACGCCGAGGTGTTGGTACAAGAGATTTGATTCCTATAGCTTGAGCCTTGGATACAACAGACTGAGTGCAGACCCTTGTACGTATTTCAAGAGGTCTGGTGATGATTATATCATTTTGCTGTTGTATGTGGACGACATGTTGGTAGCAGGCCCCAACAAAGATCAGGTCCAAGGATTGAAGGCACAGTTGGCTAGGGAATTTGATATGAAGGACTTGGGACCAGCAAACAAGATTCTAGGGATGCAAGTTAACCGAGACAGAAGTAACAGAAAGATTTGGCTTTCCCAGAAAGATTATTTAAAGAAAGTCTTGCAACGCTTCAACATGCAAGATAGTAAGCCAATTTCTACCCCTCTTCCTGTTAACTTCAAGTTATCCTCCGAGATGTGTCCTAGCAGTGAAGCAGAGAGGATGGAGATGTCTCGAGTACCATATGCATCAGCAGTGGGAAGTTTGATGTTCGCTATGATCTGTACAAGACCAGACATTGCTCAAGCAGTGGGAGCAGTTAGTCGGTATATGGCGAATCCTAGACGCGAGCATTGGAACACTGTCAAGAGGATCCTTAGATACATTAAGGGTACCTCGAATGCTGTATTATGTTATGGAGAATCGGATTTTACACTCAGTGGCTATGTCGATTCAGATTATGCAGTTGATCCAGATAAGAGGAAATCTACTACTGGTTATGTGTTTACACTTGCAGGGGGAGCAGTAAGCTGGGTTTCAAATCCGCAGACAGTGGTGGCGTTATCTACAACAGAGGCAGAATACATGACAGCTACTCAAGGTTTCAAGGAGACAATATGGATTAAAAGGTTATTGGAGGAGATCGGACACAAACAAGAGAATGTTCCTTTGTTTTGTGACAGTCAGAGTGCCTTGCACATCGCAAGGAATCCAGCCTTTCATTCTAGGACAAAACACATTGGAGTACAATTTTATTTTGTGCGGGAAGTAGTAGAAGAAGGAAGCGTGGATATGCAAAAGATCCATACAAAGGACAACATAGCTGATTTTATGACCAAGCCATTGAACATTGAAAAGTTTGAGTGGTGTAGATCCTCAAGTCGCCTAGCGAAAACGTAAGCAGCAGGGAATGGCAAGATTGAAAGGATTTGTAGAGATGTGTTTGATTCTCAATCAAATCTCCAAATAGGAGAAATGTCGGTAGAATAGTCAAATGGGGCATAGGTGCATTATTGACAGAATAATGTGAAGATGAAGCAAAACGTGGGTTGACAAGGAAATGTCGTGGAAATTCAGATAACGCATTTTTAACGCGTGTTCACACGGTCAGGAGGCTCTATAAATAGAGCTACATTCCTTCATTCTGAAATCATCCCTTCTTCGAGTTTTCTCTCATCTTATTACATTCTATAATATTTGTGAGGTGTTTGTTCTCCTGTATTAAGAGAGTGTGTGTTCTCTTTGGAAACACAGTGAGTGAGTTGTACACCACAAAATATTATAGTGGAAATTCTTTTCATCTTGCCCGTGGTTTTTACCCTAATAATTTTTAGAGGTTTTCCACGTAAATCTCGGTGTCCAGTTTATTCTTTATTTTCGGGTTTTATTATCTCAAATTTCACACGTGGGACCAACACTAACTATTTGTAGGGCTTGTGTCATTTTCGTTTTGTTTTTGTACGCACGTTGTCGATCATCTGTCTATCGGCCCTTGGCCCCATAAGTGTACTAAGGAATGTGGAATTATTTCTTTGTTCCTTTATTAATGCTTCATCTTCTCTCCAGTTATTTGAAGTAGTTTCCCCTACACGTTCGTTTCGATTTATTGCGTGTTACCGTTTTCATCGATAAAAAAACGTTTAGATTGTGTTTAGATCGATGGATGAATTTAGTTAGTTGTATTTCAGATAACATTAACCTCGGTTCATAGTGATATCCATGACAATTACTAATGAAAATGTCTTTTTTACATTGGATATAAGTTGAATTCGTTGGAAGTGATTGTTGTTTGCACCTAAGGCTGCGTTTGGTTGCAGGATAAAATAAACTAATGATTAGTATGTAAATGATAAAGAAAATGATTGTCGTAGATATGTAATATATGGTAGTATGTTTGGTAAGATTTTTAAGTGTAGGATAATTTTGAAATTTTTGATGAAAGAACAAAATTGCCCTTCGTCTTTTTTTTTTCTTCTTACACTCCGGCGGCGGCGGTCCGGCTGTCCGGCGGTGGTCCGACGATGGATCCGGCAGCCGACGTGGCGGCGACGGCGTCAGTCCGACGACGGCGGTAAGTCTGCGGTCCGACGGCGGCGATGGCGTTCCGGCGAAAGTCCGACGGTGCGGTTCGGCGTATGTCCGGCGGCGGCGGCGGTCCGGCAACGGCGGCGGCGGTCCGACAGCCGAGGTGGTTCAATAGCGGTGAAGGAAGAAGGGTAAAATTGAAAAGAGAGTAGGGATAGAGGAGGAATTAATAATCCTACGGAGGAAGGAGATATTATTTTATCACACGTAATACCACCTAATCACTCATAGGAAGGATTGGGCTGGTTAAATAAAAATAGTACTAAACGCAGGATTAGGTGTGATAAAATAATCTATCACACCTAATCCGCCCAACCAAACGCAGCCTAAATATATAGTAGTATTAATTGTATGTTTAATTTATCTGTCTATAGATACAAACTTCTCTATATTTATCTATATATAATTTTGAATTTAAAACAATATAATTATTTTTAATTATAGTCATGATTAAAAAGGCTTAAAATCAATGATGCCATATTATTATTCATTCAATCAAATCACCATAAAACCAATATTAGTAATGTGAAGTATGAATCATAGCTAATTTCCACTTGTTAAATATATCTAAATTCTAATATTTCCAAATATTAATAAAACAAAAAGATATTTAAATAGGTATTAATCTCTTATCTAGTCCTTCCCACAAATATATAATTTTTTTCTAACAGTATCAAGGTAAGATTTGATTACAATCAGAATAAAATATATGTTTAAGTGAAAATTGTTCTTTCTTTCCCACCCATAAGAATCGAACTTGGTTTCTTTACACTTATAATCAATCTTTGGGATTGACTAAGACTTGATCATTTCCCCTACACCAATGTGGAATGTAATTGTATGTTTAAGATCATCACCAATAAGAAGAATGTGGTCACCCATTGGGATTCTCCGGATACCGAAATCATCAACGATGCTCATATGCTTGCAAGTGTCGATGCCAATCTCGACCCTTTGCTTACCTCCTGTCACTAGATGAATTTTCTTGAATTCTATCAGTCGTTTTTCAACAGTATGTTTCGTGGAGGACGGGATGATGACGAAGATCATCAAAGTATGTGTTCCATCCACTTCTCCAATGTTTTCTACATCTATATGTAGCCCTAAGGTGAGAGTCTCACAATTTGTGTGTGATACTCTAATTTCATTGCCTAAAAGTGTGTTGTTTTTGTAGGTCTTTAGTAGATTATAAGGGACAGAAACTGTTGTTGGGGCATGGGCCAATATGTGCCGGAATTGGGTATAACTTAAGCCGAACCCGAACGGGAACACAACCGAGCCCGTGTAAAATCTATAAGTTCGGCCTGGATAACCTCTTGCTGGATCAGCATGCATGGCCATATCCGTCATGGGCATCTTTGAAACG
Organism: Primulina huaijiensis; assembly: GCF_012295235.1. Lineage (NCBI taxonomy): Eukaryota > Viridiplantae > Streptophyta > Magnoliopsida > Lamiales > Gesneriaceae > Primulina > Primulina huaijiensis. The sequence goes on from NC_133314.1 coordinate 4,943,976, forward strand.
TAATCTTTTGGGTACCATGTGTTCGGTAACTTTCCTCCTGCATAATATTGCATTTTGGCATTATTTAATATACTCAATTCATATATTCTACTACAACATTTCAAATATTTCTGATGTTTCATTAATGTCATAAAATGTATAATGTGTAAGAAAAAGTGATTCATATCAGAAGAAGAATAAATGTGTAGGAAATGACGATGACTATTCCCTACAACTTTTGACAAAATATGCCTACGTCGCCTCAACTTTAGAAAATTGAGACGCGCATGCGCCTCTTCTTTTGACAATAAGGCTCTCGCAATCACTCATTGATGGTATGAGAAGTTTATAAATACCGTGATTAAGGTCCCTAAGCACACACCTCATAAGAACAAAATATACCATCTACAGAGAGTGTTGTAATGCTTAGAAGACTTCAATCGGAGAAAATCAGAAAATTTACAAATTATTCGATGGTCAGAAGTAACGCTCGATCTGCTTCCGCATATTGTTTATCATGTTTATAAATGTGTAGAAATATAAATTTTAGAAAAATTCTAACATAATGGATATTCTATCAATGTAAGATGTAATAAAGTAATGTTGTATGACAAAATGTATTAATCTACGTACCTGGATTTATAGTTCCAAATATAACATCAGCGATTGCCATACCTCCAGCTTGGCCTGGGTACCCGGCCCATAAAATGGCAGCAATCCTTGGATCACTCTTGGCAAATGCTACGTCAATCGGGCCTCCACACAACAGGACCACGACAACCGGTCCCCTCGACGCCCTGGCAACCCTTGATACAAGCTCTTGTTGGTGGCCCGGTAAAGAAAGTTCTGTTCGGTCTCGAGCCTCAGACTCTACTTCTTGGTTAAGGCCCATCACTAAGATTGTCGCGTCAGCTTGTCTAGCCGCCGCCTCTGCCTGCCCAAACTGCTTATTATCAAGGCAAGTCACGGAGGCACATCCTTGAACATGACTAGTCTTTGCATATCTCATTATACCTTGTAACGGAGTACTGTACTTACACGGTGTACCTAAATCAATCGAGCTATTAGTTAATTTGGTCGTGCACTTGTTGCGGGTTTGTATATTAAATATTTGTGTAAATATGGAATTCGAATTGCTTTGTACCAGCGTAGTTGCCAATCATGGTTACCGTAGCATCCGAATTTGGCCCAATAACTGCGACGGTCCGATACTGCCTAGTGGACAATGGTAAAGCGCGGTTTCGGTTCTGGAGCAGAACAATACCTTGTCGGGCCGCTTCGAGAGCCAACTGTTGATGGGCTTCTGTGCAGACATCTCTTGGGCCCAACTTAAGATAGGCTTGGTTTGGGCCATCAAACATCCCTAAACGCATTTGGACTTTTAGTAAATTGGCCAATGCTCCATTCACATCACTTACTTGTAATTTGCCACTACGTACTGCTCCCTCCGTGTGAACGGCTAGGAAAGGCCCACAATCCAAATCNATATCCAACATAACAGGTGTGAGGCTGTATTTAATTAGACCTGCTTTAATAGTAATAGCAGCTGCATCTTCCGGCGTAGATGTGAAATGTTGCTGGTTAAAGAGAACCCCAACTGAGTCACAATCCGAAACAATGTACCTATTTTGATATCACAAAACAAGATGAATAAAATTCTATTCGATTCATTTACGAGTTTAGTTTTCAGATCGAATATGTGGATATCTAACCCGTTTAATCGCCATTGACCACGAATGGTGTCGCGAAGGAGGTTAGAGTCGGCACAAGTAGGCTTGCCATTGACTTGATTGTAAGAACACATTATGCTTGCAACTCTACCCTCCGAAACACAAGCTTTGAATGGCACATTGTATGTTTCCTCAAGATCTTGTTTGCTCACCTACACAAATTTATAAGGTTTTTTGCACATAGGTCCCATAAATTACCTTTATTTGGTAATAACTTTAAAAATTAAAAATTTAATTTATGGGATTGAATACAAACATGATAGTTAGAAATTTGTTTTTGCATGAGACAATGAATTACTCAAGTTGTGCTTCGTATGGAAAAAATTGTAATTTTGGTTATATTTGTTTTTTTTTTTTATTTTGATCTAAATGCTGTCAAATTTCAATCTTAGTTCATAATATTTGTTTTCTTTGCAATTTTAGTCTCTATTCCTGACGTAGCATTGTCATTTTGCTAACTTGTGCAGTGCAACATCAATACTCATATGAACTAAAATTGACAAAAATTGAAATATGAAAAAGTAAGATTGATATCTGATGATATATCAGACCAAAATTAAATTACAAAAAAAGCAATTGTGTAGGATCACAAATATAGAAATAATATTAAATCAAAAAATCTTACTAAATAGCAAGTAAAGATACACTACTTGTTTGTACATACCTTGGCATTAAAATGAAAACGATCCACTCCATTCCAATGATCAAGATCATAGGCAGTATAATGTTTGCAACATGCAGCAACCTTCAGTCCGGTACCATCGCCCTGCAGCCCTTTCACGTAGCTGATGGCGTATCTGGCCGTTAGCATCGGGTCCTCACCGGGCGTTTCTTGGCCCCTCCCCCACCGAGGGTCCCGAAAAATGTTCACGTTTGGACTCCAATAGGTGAGTCCAGCTCGCCCTCCATTGTACATTGCCCTTGCTTCATCAGATACTGCCTGAATTAATATGACAAAATGCAAAATTTCAAAACAAAAAACAAAAAATATAAATAAAGAAAACAAATTATATATTAAAATAATCGAAATTGATACACACACACACAAACATTATTTAAATAATTTGTCAAATTTGGATATATGATTTTTGGCTAAACTTATTTAAAACAACTTATAAGCTCTTATGTCTTATACGTTGTTTTATGAGTTTATAAGTTGTATGGTTTTATTTTAAAAATAAGTTATTGAAGTATTTTGATAAAATAAGATAATGAATGATGTTTTTAATATTATAAGAATTTTTTGTTATGATAATTATAAAAAAAAGCATAAGTCATAAGAAAATGAAATAATAATTAAATCAATTATTATTTATGTAATAATAGTTACAATAATAAATATAATTATTATTATTATTGGATATTAAATAATTTATATATTATTTTCTAGAGTATGTCTCTTGTGAGACGGTCTCACGAATATTTATCTATGAGACGGGTTAACCCTACCGATATTCACAATAAAAAGTAATACTCTTAGCATAAAAAGTAATATTTTTTTCATGGATGACCCAAATAAGATATCTGTCTCACAAAATACGATCCGTGAGACCGTCTCACACAAGTTTTTGCCTATTTTCTACAAGGGTGTGTTTGAAACATCATAAAATATAAAGATAATTTGGTCTTTAAAAAAGTCAAATATTTTTAAACAATTTATTTTGACAGCTCTTGAGTTATTTTTAAAAAATTTACCAAACAAAATTTCAAATCTTGTAAGTTCTAAAATAAAATATCTGCCAAACACCCAAAGCAATAACTCATTTTTTTAATCATCTTTCGCAGTCGTGCTAAAAGAACAAAGTTATTACACTTATCAAACTCAATTTTTGTTATTTAGATGACGGAAACAAAAAAAATATAGCAAATTAACTTAAAAACTGAATTGGCTATTTCGGATAAGCTAGTAAAGTATAATTGATTTACCATAAGAACTAGATTTAAATATAATATTTTATCTCTAGGTATATATAATTTTTTTATAACTTAGTAACTCTAAGGACAAAATTACAACATTATCCTTACGTAAAACTTGCAATAACAAATAAAAACTACGAATATATCGTTAATGGGTTGTTTGAGTTAGTGGAGTAGATGAATATTAGATCAATGACTAAGAGTTTGATTCTTCTACTCATACATTCTCAAGCCAGCCTATCACCTATATCGTGCGATTTATCTAGTTACTATAATTTGCAAGTTATTCCGTTAATTGAGTTTTTACTTAGTATGTATCAAAAGGTAACGACTGCGGATTTTATTATCAATAAAAAAATATTTGAAAAAAGAATTTTATTGTTGGACGACAAAAATCTCGACTATTTATATTTATAGACTGTGCCCACATTGACCGTATGCAACCCAATATGGTCTTCTTCTAATACTATATATTATATTCTACATAATTATTATTTTTAATTTTTCATCCGTAACCATTATTCATTTAAGACATACCTAAAAAATTTGCATTCTATGAATCCCCAGCATGAAAGTTGTATCTGTACTATATCTATTATTAATTTTTTTTTTAATCAAATTTCATATCTATATAATTTTTCTGTGGATTTTAGCAAATCTAAAATAATATTGGGGTGATTTTTTCATTATACCCAAAAAAATTATAAGAATTTCTTTTATATATTATTTTTATCATTATGATCATTAGTAAATTTATATAATATTGGTAGAGCTAAATATATCATTAGTAAGAATTATTGTTTTTTTTTAAAGGGAACCTAAGCCACTATAAGTAGTTGCATTTTGGATAAATCTCGAAGTGAGCGCAATAGCCAGCAAACTATTAAGATTGAGACTTGGACTTAACTCAACCCCAAAAACAAGCTCGAGAGGGGAGGATTGTCCAAGTCCATATATACAACTCTCAGGAATTTTATCTAACCGATGTGAGACAACTAACACACCCCCTCATGCCAATGAATGAACATCTGGAGCGTGAAGTTTACAAATGACCCAATTATGGACAGAAATGGTTGCCAACTATAGGCAGTCCAACACATAATGGTGGAACATGTGCTCTGATATCATATTAAGATTGAAACTTGGACTTAACTCAATCCCAAAAGCTAGCTCAAGAAGGAAGGATTGTCCAAGTCCATATATGCAACTCTAAGATATTTTATCTAACCGATGTGGGATAATTAAGACAAATTATGTCAAGTAAACCAACAATTATTGTATTATTATTATTATTATTATTATTATTATTATTATTATTCACATGCAAATATTTTAGTCAATCAAGGGATGCCTGCTTCAGATAAAAAGGAAAGATTAACCCATGTCACATTATGCAGCAGTATATTGACAAATCCCATTAGCCAGAGGCTTAAAAACACACCAAAAAACATATCTTTAGATTGTAAATTTAGTGACGTGAACTGAAAAATATCATGCCACACACCTGACCAATTGCTTGCCATAGTGAATCATTGAAGGAAGCAGCAGTGGTGATCACTTGGGGGAAGCTGGTGGCTCCGGGGTATTCGCCGCCGAAACTCACACCGGGGCCTGTATTCGACACGCCGTGAAGTGCTTCCGACCACCACTCGTACCCGTTGATGCCTAGCCTCTCCACCGGCGCAGCATTGTTTACTAGTAATTTTATTTTTTCTTGCAATGTCAGCCTTCCAATCAAGTCATTAACCCTCTTTGTTATGGGTAATGACACTTTACAAAATACAAGATTCTTGGTCATGCCATTGGCAGGATCACAGGCGAATGGAGGGCGTGACTCGGATAGACGAAAAACGAGGACGAAGACGAGGACGAGGAGGAAGAATGATGAGGTTTTATACATATTGTGTCCCTTTTTTTTTCAAGTACACAACAAGTTAATTGTGAGAAGTGAACGAGGAGTGAGTGTGTGTATATATAGGGAACTAACTCTTGTTTTGAAATGGTGGGCTTATAATGTGAGCTAACCTATTTTTTATGATTGAGTGAGTAAGTGAAACACGCATTTGTGTATGATTTAATATTTAATTTTGTTTAGTTTTAATATTTTTTTCCCTGTTTTTATGGAAATTGATCAATCCATGAGTACATTTTTTTTTTTAATAATTATGTTGAAATTATATCATGTCTATGTATCTTAATTAATTAGGAGAAAAAAGGACGATCTTTTTTATGTGTACTATATCATATATTATAGGATCATTAATGTTTTATGTAGATAGATAGGTTTGGTCGTTGGAATTATTAGTTTGAATGAAATGATCCTTTTGAAAATGGTTCATTCCCCATTTATCATTATCCAATTATTCGCAACTATTTCCTAATTTGAACAGTTCGGTTTCTCTCACTTTCATTATTTAATTTTAAAAAAAATAAATAAAAAATTGGTTTGAAAATTGGCCAATACAAGCTTTTGGTTCTCTCTGATCGTGAAAACCCAGCTAAAGAATCATAAAACCAGAGTTACTAATTTCAGTTAGATGTACGTGTCCACACAAAACTATTTCTGTTTGGCAAAAACTTGTGTGAAACGGTCTCACAGGTCGTATTTTGTTAGACGGATCTTTTATTTGGATCATCCATGAAAAAATATTATTTTTTACTGTGAATATCGGTAGGATTGATCCGTCTCATAAGAGATCTACTCTTTCTGTTTATACATGATATCATTTCAATACTTTTCAATACTCTGACTAAATCTGGAAAAAGTAATATATTGCATTAAAACTAAATTTTGAACGATTAGAAGACTAAAATCATACATATATTCTGTTACGACCTTATATAAACACCAAATTAAATAGATTTTAGGCAAAGTAAAAATAACAAAAAAAAAAACTTGTTATCCATTAATAGATTTGAAATATGCAATATATTTAATTAGCTGGCAAAAAACTCAACTTAAGCTCAAATAAATAATATTAAAACCATATCCGATACGAAGTTGAAGGCCTACCATATAGGTAAGAAATATTATTCGTTTGAGTCCCTCAATATCGACCAGCTTTGGTGACTTATCATAATGTGTGTGTGTGTATATATATATATATACCACTCCAAGACACATGCATATAAATTCAATAGTGTCACTCGTATAAGTTTTGTCTAGTACAATATTTACTTGGCTACCATGTTTCGCACAACTGCAATGTCAGATCGAGATTTTACTTAGTGTACATTAAAAAATAGTGATTACGAATTTCATCGTCATAAAAAAAATTTGACAAAACTTGTATTGTTAAAGATGCTTAATAAAAATAAAAAAAACCACTTGACGTCCTTTTGCTTATGTGTTTTTGGGTCTTCACTTGCATATAAATCATAAACAAGTTGATCAAGACTTGATATTAAGTGGTCAAGGAAAAACTTGTGTAAGACGATTTCACGGGTCGTATTTTGTGAGACGGATCTCTTATTTGGGTCATCCATTAAAAAATATTACTTTTTATGCTAAGAGTATTACTTTTTATTGTGAATATCGGTAGGGTTGACTCGTTTCACAGATAAAGATTCGTGAGGTCGTCTCACAAGAGACCTTATCTAGTGTCAAAAACACTCCTGAAAAAAATTAGAATTACGACATACTAAAACTTAATTTTGACAACTTAAATAATCAAAATCATGATGAGACAAACATATAATTGCAAAATTTCAATTTTTCAGATAATAAATTTTTAAATTTTTCTTGTTTTTCTAATAATCAAAACAATATTCAACCATTTTCGTAGCTCTTTACAATATTTTGAAGAAATAATATGTTTGGTAGAGTAGCCCGTGATATTAATAATGTCTAGTGCTTCTTTAATATTTTTGAAAATAAAAAATTCTAGTGGAGGAGTGGGCAGCATCCTAAACAATAAATAATTTTAAATTTATATTAATAAGATTTAGTATTTTATTTTCTAAAGAAGCTGTAATTCTTTTTTAAAACTAAAAATTAATAAGTATAAAACTGTCAATGCCCTTTATAATTAAATATTTTCACTCAATTTAAGTAAAATGGACAAACATATTCTTCTTCAATTTGATAAAATTACAATAAAAACCTACTTAAAAAAATTTGTAAAGCAACTACAATTTGAGTTTCACAAAATCAGAAAAATTACTAAAATATTTTTTTCTGGTTTATGATTCCAAATTTACAAAAATAAAATAAGCAATACTCTATTTTATTCATAATTAATACTGGAAAAATTACAAAAAAAAAAAATCAATCCTTTTGAAAAATTCACTCGTTCATGAATTCTACGTCTTCGATATACAAGCACAAGATTAGGGGTGTCAAAATCAGACACGACTCACCAACCCGACATGGTTCAACACGAAAAAATCAAGTTTGGGTTTGGGCTTTTCGGGTTCGGGTTGGACCCGATAGCTGACCTGAAAAAAAATGATCGAGTTGGGTTGGGGTTGACCCGAGTTGGTCCGAAAATTTTAATTTTTTTTCAAAAAAATATAATTAATAAATATTGCCTATATTTTTATGTATTGTATGTCTGAAAATATATTTATTGTATATTTATATCATAAATTTTCATAATTTAATATTTATTTTGAACATTTTTTTATTTTTTAAACAATTATTTATTTGATTTACTAAATATATTGTATTTTTCTATAATTAGACTTTTAAATTTAAATCATATATATGAGAGAGATATTATTATTATGTGTTTAAATTAAAATATTATTATTATTTTTTGAATTTTATTTAATATTCTTTAAAAGAATTTTTAAAAAATTCAAAATTGGGTTAATCGGGTTAATTCGTGTTCGAGTTCGGGTTGAGAGTTTTTGAATTGGGTTCGAATTGAATAATTTTTGAATAATACTATACTCAACCTATCCCAATTGATACCTCACACGAGATCTAAATTTGGTACGTATCCTAGCTGGATCATTAAAGATTGAGAGACCATACTTATCCATCTTGTCTATTCAATATCGATAAGGCTTGGCAAAATTATCCATCACATGAGGTGATAAATACGCCTGGTCACTTATTTGTAACGTAAAATAATAAAACTTTTGGCTTGATTTTAATCATAAAACAGTCTTTTAGACATCCATCGTTTGAAGTTAAATATAAGATGATACTATATAAATAAATAATTTAATATAAAAAATTTGATAGTTAATATAGTATCTGATTTAATTGATGTATAATAGTTTGTCTGATTTAATTGATAAAATTTGAAATACGATTATAAATTAATATTTTTTCTTTTTAATAATTAATAAAATATCAATAATATTATTTATTAAAAGTACTATTGTAATTTAAATTCAATGATTTGATTAATGTAAAATAAATAATTAATGATTTGATTGATGTAAGATAAATAATTAGTAGATGGATAAATAATATGATTAATTAAACATTATATATGATAAGAAAATTTATCAAGAGATTAATTACGTGGGACTTCAAACAATTCCTTAGGGTAATCATAATAATTTGTGGGCTGATTTAGGATATTGGAATATTAAGATTTTATTTTTTTTTGTGGATATGCATTATCGAATTATAATTTATTATCCTTGAGGAGATATCATCGCCAACAAATGTGTTTTAACTTATCCTATGAGATTTTATTCCAAACATGTTTATTCATTGGTAGGGGAAGATGTTTGGTATATTTGAGGTGAGTTTGGGTATGTGAAACGGTTAGGTGGCTACTCAAGCGACATATATTTATATCGTTTAGGTCTCTTGTGAAATGATCTCACAAATCTTTATCTGTATGACGGATCAACCCTACCGATATTCACAATAAAAAGTAATACTCCTAGCATGAAAAGTAATATTTTTCATGGATGACCCAAATAAGAGATCTGTCTCACAAAATACGACCCGTGAGACTGTCTCACACAACTTTTTGTCATTTATATTATTTCTTTGGATGGGATTACGGATTTTTTAGTACACAATATATTCAACAAATATATTAAGTTATAATATTCAACAAATATTTATTAAATATGGTAAAAGAAACTATACGACGTATTTTACATTTATGAAAATATATTATACGATACATAAAAACTCTTGTGAGACGGTCTTATGGGTCCATTTTGTGACACGGATCTTCTATTTGAATTATCAATGAAAAATATTATTTTTTATGGCAAAAATATTATCTTTTATCGTAAAAATGAGTATGCTTGACTTGTCTCACAAATAAAGATATGTAATTTATATCATTTAATTTTTTTTGCATAATTCTTTTGTTTATTTGTAAGTGATTATTCAATGTTATCAATTATCAACTTGTTCTTTAGTTGATGGGGATATAAGAAATTTGTCAAAAATATTGTGATGATATTAGATAGTTGATTTGATTGTGTTGGTTTTGTTGGAAAAAAAAAACATTATTTTAGTTTGAAATGTTTTAATCTAAATTTTAATCATAAAGTTTACTTAAAAATTAAAGATCTCATAAATTGTTATAAATATAATTATCGGAGAAGACTAATAGGATGAGCATGTTGAATAGAGGAGATGGAGAGACGGATATGGATCCTCCAAAAACTCTTAACGGATAGGGTCTTTGTTCTAGAGAACCCGACCCAAAGCCACCATCCCTGCTCTTTGGTATATCAAGAAAACTGATTCCTCTGAAGACGCAAGAAAATTTTCAGCCTTAAAATCAACATGGAAACATGTAGTAGCATCAATTATAACTGAATCCAAAGGGAGATTATTCGACTTTTGCAGACGCCAGGATAACATACACCAACTATGGTAGAGATACATTATTCAGTTGATACAATTTAAGTATGGTGGGTATCACATCCGACTCTTCTTCACCGGTCCCATCTCCTTCGCCTTCGCCCTCAACAAATGCTTCTGTATTTTTCCGGTAGCAGTCTTTGGCAACGGTCCGAAAACTACTGATTTTGGAACCCAGTACGCTGGCATTTTCGAACGACAAAACTTCATTATATCTCCGGCCAGGCTTTGCTGGTCAGACTCGTCAATCCCTTGCTTTAACGTCACAAATGCACAAGGTGACTCCCCCCATTGCTCATCAGGCCTAGCCACCACCGAAACTTCGAATATGGATGGATGCTGGTATAGGATATTCTCCACCTCAACACTGCTTATATTTTCGCCTCCTGAGATAATGATATCCTTTGATCTGTCTTTGATTTCTATATAACCATCTGAATGCTTCACACCGAGATCACCTGAATGGAACCAACCACCGGCGAAAGCCTCTTTGTTTGCGTTTGGGTTCTTTAGATAGCCCTTCATTACAGCATTTCCCCTGAACACGATTTCACCGATTGTGGTTCCATCAGCAGGGACTGGTTTCATATCTTGAGTACTTACAACATCCAATCCCTCCAGAGCAATGTATCTAATGCCTTGCCGTGAATTCATACGAGCTTGAGCATCGGGTGGTAGGGAATCCCACTCAGGTTTCCATGCACATATGGTAGAGGGACCGAAAGTTTCAGAAAGCCCGTAAGTGTGCGTGACTCGAAAGCCTTGTTGTGACATTGCAAAGAGAACGGCAGGGGGTGGGGCAGCACCTGCTGTCATCACATGGACAACACGAGGGAGGGGAAGAATGGCCTCGTCTTTGGGGGCGTTCACTATGGTATTCAGAACCACTGGAGCAGCACAAAAATGCGTCACACCAAGATTAGTAATAGCCGCATACACACCCTTAGCTGTGACCTAAAGAGAGACAGAATCCAATATCAATTTAAGCCTGAGTTTGGACACCTAAGCACCAAACTATAAAAAGCAGTTCTTCGGCTGCATTTTAAAATGCTTTTTGTTTTCAAAAGAAAAGGCAGAATCAATAATATGTTTGAATAAGATAGTTTAAAATGCTTCATTCGATCTTCGAGGAGAAGGCAAGTTAAAATTCCCCAAATCATTGCAATGTTTGTCTTTCATCCCAAAAAGTCGTTTCTCCTTACCAAAAAATAAAATGAAGTAGTACCACTTCATTCTCAATCTTTCCCCAAACATTTTCTTTTTTCAATTCTGGACTCTTCAACACAATCATACATAAGCTTCCCAAACCTATTGAATTATTACATAAATTTTATATAACATATTATATTTTCAGATTTTAAAAGATCATAAATCCTATCATCATCCAAACAATTAAAAATTCAACCATAATTTAATAATGATTACCAAACAAAATAAAACATTAATGATCAAAACAGTCGAATACCAAACAAACCTTTTTCATCTCCCGAAACATTTCTCGAAAGCATTCTCCAAAACTTTTTCCAAATACACTAAAACTAAAACCATACATTGCGTATAATTTTGGTTAATTGATTCAATCTTTTTAAGCATTTTTAGATTTTTAAAAATCCAATTTAATATCGATTTTTTTTAAGGAAATCACTTCCATTTTCAATGAAATTAAATTAATGTACGGCCATGGAGCTAAGATTCAGATTTAGGAAGGCAAGGAACACCAAAACCGAAACGTCTGAGAATACCTGCCTGAGGCACACATTTGTACCAAAAAGTGCTGCGAGGCTCCAGGTGAAACACCAACCATTACAATGGAACATAGGTAAAGTCCAAAGGTAAACCACACCTTCTTTCATCCCCCAAACTATAGCATTACTCAGAGACATGAGATACGCACCTCGATGGTGCAGCACCACCCCCTTGGGACTTGCAGTTGTACCGGAGGTATAACCTAATGCAATGCTTTGCCACTCGTCCTTTGGGGGTTTCCATGCAAACTCAGGGTCACCGGTTTCCAAGAATTTTTCATATTCAATTGCACCTCTTCTCAATGCATATTCGAGTGACTTTTGATCGCAGCTTTTATCAGCAATAACGATGATCAGTGGTTTGTATTTGCCTTTGCTCTCACTAGCTATAATTTGCAAGGCTTCCTCAGCCAAATGATAAAATTCTTGGTCCACCATTATAACCGCAGCTTGTGAATGTCCCAACAGAAAGGCGACAGTCTGTGGATTTAGACGGATATTGACAGCATTTAGCACCGCTCCGGACATTGGAACTCCAAAATGAGCTTCGTACATGGCAGGAATGTTTGGTGCAATCACGGCAACCTGTCATTATGAAAAAGAAAAGCATTCGGCGAAAAATGGACAACATTAAGGATTAAGACAAGTACATTTTACACTTCAACATAAGGTCATTTGAGAGTGTGTTACATATAACACCAAATGAAGTGGAAAATAAGAGCACTTGTATTGATTTTGAATTCCTGTTTTTCAAAAAATAATAAAATTCTATTGTTGTCGAGTTTCTTGAGCTAATAAGTTCAATAATTGTTAATCATTCTTGGCTAATAAGTTTAATAATTGTTAAGCATTTTCTCATGTGTCAAAGTCCTCCAATATCTCAGACAAGATATATCCCAACTTTTCATTGTCCCTTTCTCACACCCTATCTTAATCCGAAATCAAATAAAAGATGCCAATGTCATAAGCTAGTTTCATGAATAATAATTGACATGATAATGCCCACGTACAAACTTAGAGGCGTAAATAACTGATTCCAATCAGATTTTAGATTGCTAAAGCCATCTTGGCATTTCTAATCTTAAGTCTTAACATATAAATTTTGGGGGTAAATTTCCCTTGTCTTGATAAAAATGTCTTTTGGCACTTTCCTATCTCATAAATTAATTTTTGTTCTATCATAAAAGATTGTCTATCATGGCACTTTCTTCTTCACTTTCCATCTAATATACGATGGTTTGGGCACTTAACTACCTCATTTTCTCACATATTCATCTTCTCCATCATATTAAACTTATTTTTCATACAACCAGGCGCTCATTCAACATGAACTTCAAACACAAGGTTTACTAAATTAATTGCCTCATTGCAAAGCAAACCAGTCGACCTTTTTTTTTCTCCCATTGATTGCTTTAAATGCCTCAAGTACTTGATTCCATAGTTTCTTTTATATACGTCAAAATGGGCTAGCGGGGCGCATTGGGGCAAGACGGCCTGCAACCCACCAATTTTATGAGTAATTTGGCGGGTTGGGGAAAGACGGCCTTCAACCCACCAATAGGCGGGCCCGCCGGCCCAATGGGCTTAGCCCTTTTTGACACCTTTAGTTTCTCTAGATTCCAGATTAATATAGTCCACATATATGTCCTATATATCACCTCAACTCTCTATGGTTAAGTTGATCGACACCAATAGGCCATAAGTGTACTCAACACCTGCTTCCAAAAGCTTCATGAGGTCTAGACAAATCTGAGGTTAAGTTGGATCAATCAAACTTCTCACGGGGGTAGCTCTTCCAACAACTGCCTTCTCCGATCGCAAGACTCAAAGCAATGATCTTGCTAAAGAAAGGGACTCGAGCTTCTTACCACTTGAATGAACATGTTTGGTTTACTTTTTATTACCAAAAATGTGGATGTTAAAAACAACTCAAGCATTGACACCACCTCAATAGAGAAATGACTGCCTTAATTTAAAGTAATGCCCCATATAAACAAGGGAGCAAGAAACTTAGATGGGTGTAGACAACGAAAATTTGTCCTCAACAACATTTTTAAAAAAAATTAACACATAACTTTTTTAAAAATATTATTAATTTTATTTTATATTAGATTAAACTTTTTCATTAAATTATTGTATTCATGTTTTACCACAGAGCAGATGCAGAGGCAGTAGGCAGAGGCGATGCAGTGAGGGTAGACTGTTGAGAGATTACAAGTCTGCAGATGGGGTGGTCTTAAATTTGGATGCTGGGGCAGACTTAAAAACACTAGACTTGGGCAAACTTTAAAAAAAAATGGTGTGGCTTCTATGAAGCGCACAAGAGATCGAACAACGCCCCCAAGCAAAGCGCACATAAGCGTGCGCTTCATCACCTGATGCGCTTTAGAGTGTCCCGAAACGCAAGACGGTCACCTCGCATCGCTTTGCGCTTAAGCGACTGAGGCGACCGCTTTTAACAACTGTGGGATCATATGCCACGCACATAAGCGAAAGAGCGGAGAGAAAGAGATAAATACTCACAGAGAGAAGAATTAAGCCTTAGAACACCACCGTTTGAAGAATATGATTATTTATAACTGTGTTGACGTAGTTGTTGGAGACATCTGAAGACACTTGTAAAGATTAAAGATTTCGTTTTGTTATTCAATTTTTTGGCACATAGATTTTTCATTCTATGATTATTTTATTATTTTATTTTTGTTTTTAGAATGCAATTCGATTCCTTAACTTGTCAGGGAAGGTAGTTTTTTACAATCACTAGTGTTGGTTTTGTAAACTCAATCTGTTTTTCTAGTGACTATTTTGACTCAAGACATCGCGCAAATATTTATACTTGTGCATAATTATCTCTGAGTTATGTTTATTTAAGTTATTTATTTGTGGTTTTATTATTTCGCTGCGTGTTGTCACTAGTTGTTACAACATTTGGGACAACATTGATATCTGATATACACAACTTTTTACTGTTCATGTTAAACAAAATCCTTAAAAAAATGGATTACCAAGACAAGAACTTGTAAAAATATAAAAGAGATTTTGTGGTTACATTTAAAGAAAATGAAAATAATTTATCGAAAAAGAGGATTTAAGGTGTCCTAAGGTTTCTATAGAATCATCACAAAAACTACTGTGAGACCGATCTTCTACCCGATCTGACCGTCCAGATGAAAAATATTTCTTTTAATGTCCAACGTATTATTTTTTATTACAAAAGTATCATTTTTTGTTAATTACACGGAAATTGTCTGTAATATATGTTGATTTTAGTGAAAAATATTATTTTTTATGTCGAAAATTATTAATTTTTATGTCAAAAGTATTACTTTTCACCACAAATATGAACTGGATCGACCCTGTCATGGATATAGATCCGTCAGACAGTTGCACGGGAGACATACGATAGATCATTTTAATAATAAGACATTTTTCATATATAACAACAAGATGGTTTTATAATGTTATAAAATACTAAACTCGTATTATAAAAGGAAATTGCCAAATTATTTGGATTAATTTGTCTTACTATCTTATTAAATGACATATATAATAACTTCCTTCATTCCTCCAGTCTCCTGCACTAAAATAATACTTTCATCAAATTAATACTATAATCTAGTCAACGATTCAACGGTACACAACAAAGGCAGCTTAGATCTGAACCCCCAGCGCGTTTCCACCCAGGTCCTCCCTAATTTCCGAAAATTGAAGCTTTAATAAATGAACAGTACGCATGCATTACTCGCACTATGTTCGTGTTCATCATAGACGAATCAATCAGACTTTAAAAAGAAAAAGAATGATTATAATCATCGAATTCTCAATGCCAAATTGATGGCGAAATCTCGAGGAAAAAAATACATTAATCGTTTGAAGAGGATAAATCCGCAGACGATTAAATCGATGGAAAATTAGAAATGGAAGGTGACTTACGGTGCTTCCGAATGTGACGAAGCGCTTAGTAAGCGCAGAAGCCAGCTGACGGCAGCGGCGGTAAGTCTGGAGCCACGTGTAGTCGATGGAGCCATGGATCAAGGACTTCCGGGTGGGGTGCACCAGCGCAGCGCGCTCGAGGAATCCGAGGGGCGTCAACGCCGTGTAGTTGGCGGAGTTCTTCGGGAGATGGTCAATATCTCTGTCCTCCGCCATAGAGCGTGGATGAGAGAGTTACGTGTAGTCTTGTGAACTTATGTGTAAGCTCACCGCATGAGTGATCTCTTATTAAATTAAAAATCTTGAAATATATGCAATGTCAACAAATATGGCTTTGTCCAGAATTTTAAACTCTAAAATCTTTTAATATTTTAAATTAATCTGTCCGAACTAATATCATATTATTTTAAAATTATACAAAATTTACATATAAATTTTTTTAAAAAAAAATTTAGCCCAGAAGCATGTGGCTCCGCCCTTGAATATAGGGGACAAGATTAGAAAAGAATATATAATGGAGCGATAATAACTCATAAACAAAATCTTTCATGAGACGATTATTTTTTTTACGAGTGATCGAAATAAAAGATCTATTTTATAAAATTGGTCGTCTCATGAAAATTTTGTTTATGAATTATTATTACTTTTGTTGTAAATATAAGCAAAATTGAATTGTCCATAAATAAGATTAATGAGATTATCTCACAAAAGATATACTATAACCAAAAATACTAAAACGTTACGTATTTCGAATATGTATACATATCTTTATTCTAGTTTGATTTATGAATTTATTGTTTTGACATCTTGTTTGTTTTTCTTATAGACAAAAACTTGTGTGAGACGGTCTCACGGGTCATATTTTGTGAGATGGATCTCTTATTTGAGTCATTCATGAAAAAGTATTAATTTTTATGCTAAGAATATTACTTTTTATTGTGAATATCGGTAGGGTTGACCCATCTCACAGATAAAAATTCGTGAAACCGTCTCACAAGAGCCCTACTCTTTCTTACATTAGTTATGGAGTGGTTTCTCGTGTTGTGGTTTTCTTCACATTTATTGATTATTTTTCACGTATATGGCCAAAAAAATATAATAACTTTTGGTAATGACAAAACTAACATCGAGTTGTTTCAAAGTCTAACTGTTGTTCTTATGTATTTACATGATTTTAGTCGCTGGACAAGTCAAGCAGCTAATCGCTCTATCAGAAGCTCAAGTTGCAAACATCATATTAGATCATTACTTAGATTTGCTTCTAACCGGACCGCTTTATCGAATAAGTGTTTAGAGTCGAACCGTTAAATTATAATCACACTACAACCGGTCAGATATTAGCAGATCAAGATGGATACAGTAAACTTGAGTTGTTAAATGCTATCAAATAAAGTGTCATGCACAATATCCTACCAACTCTTGATTGACAAGAATGTTCCTAATATGGCAAGAGTCAATCAAATTTCAGAAGTTAAAAGAACCAATGCTGTAAAAAGTAAAGAAACATTAAATGAGCATTTAATGCAGTGTACAATAAAGGAAAGTTGACAATCTCATTTTACCGAGAGATATTATAGATGATCGTTGAAAATTTTTCCGACAGTTGGAAGAATTTGTGTATAAATATGCTGATTCAGAACTTCAAAGATAACAATATTCAAACATTCACAATCTGTAATATGCAATATTTCAAGTACACTTATTCTTTCAAATATCAAGTTGTTCATGTAGCACGCACTCAATTGTTCATATCAAAACATCAAATATCAATTTGTTCTACCCTACCAATTCTAGTCGTTCAAAGCCACATGTTGAAAAGTTTGTTACTATTAGTGAACCGATGGTTCTTAAAAAACCAGAGTTTGGTATATAAGTTATCACTAAGAGCTTTGACTTAGGCAGTGATAAGTGCTAATCGAATTGGATTTGTACAAGATTTGTACCAATCAAAGTCTTTTAATGGATTCATTCTTAAGTGGAAGAACGAGTGACATAGAAGTTATTATCTCCGAACATCCATAAAATCTTACCCTTTTTACTTACGCATTTACTTCAGTGTCTCTATCTATTTTATCTAGCCTCTGTGTTGATTGATTTCTTGCAATGAACATATACTATATTACTAGTCTAATTGGACAGTTTTCGCAATAAAAAAATATCTTGCAATGAACGTATATTATATCACTAGTCCAGTTGGATCGTTTTTGAAACGTCTACTACTCGTTTTTCTTTAAAAAATATATGATAGGATCGGTTATGAGGTGAAAGAGTGTTTAGAAGGGGGGGTTGAATAAACACTTAACGATTTTCACAGCTTTTTGTAATATTGAGTCAGTTTAGTGATAAACTGAAACTCGATAATCTTGTCAGTCAATATCGGTCAGTTAACAACTAGTGTGCAGAAATAAACTGACTGAAAGATAGAATATAAACTGAAATAAGAACACAAAGATTTTATGGATGATTGGAGATTTCAATCACTCCTACGTCACCCCTTCTATCACAAGGATATGATATTTACTAAAAGACTTTGATCGATACAAACAATTGCAAAGACCCATTTCAGTTTTGGACTTAACACTGCCAAACTGAAACTCTTAGTTTACAATCGAAATTCTCAGTATTCAACTGAACTAGAATAAGATTCAGCACAACTGATCTCTTTAAGATCAAGTATTACAACAGCAAAGATTTGTCCTAGAAAGCTCGAAGTATAGCCTGATTGCTATCAATAAATACGATAAGTGTGAGTTTTGAATCTTGGTATAATTTCAGCAGAGTGATTGCAAGTAATTCGTGAGTTTTGTATTTTTAGTTGCTCTTCTCTGCTATTTATAGACTTCTCTTTCAACGGTAACAATTAATATATTTTGAATCTTTTTGATCCGTTGTTTGCCATGTCATCATTCCTCTGACATTCGTACACTGCATCTTTTTCTGAAATGCGTCACTCCCACTATTAGTTGCAGTCTGTTTTGTACTGTTTTCGGTTGAACGTATTTATTCTTGACGTGTTCAGTTGAAGGATCAGCTAAAAAACAATAGCTGATAAGCTTACAACTGATTGTAGCGACTGATCAGTTTTCAGTTGTCTGCGTAGTTCAGTTCAGCTGGTTCAGTTGTCCTTGATTATCTTCGCATTAATCTTCAGTCAAGGCAACTGTCAGTTCGCATCTTTTGATCAGTTACCGTCAGTGTTCTTGATCAATTAGTTCGATCTAATAAGCGCTCAGTTTGTCAAATCACCGAAATTTAGTTTCCAACAATTTCTCCCTTTTAGGTGTTTGACAAAACTTAGAATAAGTGAACTGATCAACTGAATACTTTGTAGATAAAATATTTTCTTTATTGACAAATCTTCCAATGTATAGATTCGTACAAACAATGAAAGAATAAAGAATCTTGTAACTGATTAAAATAAATCAAAATCTGCCAAAATCTTCGACTGAAAAAGTGTAAAGACTGTCTTCTAACTGATCTTTTATTTCTTCGCTCTTTTATCAGCTGGTGGTTGATAATTTGGTTGACTTAGTCTCTTCTTAGATTCCTTATGCTGAGATTCCTTAGCTTCTTCTTCCCCCTTTTTGTCAAAAGCCTCCACCTTTTGGATAGTGTTTGAACTTCTGAGCTGATGTTAGAAACGACATTCATCAGAAGATCTTGCATTATATCCATTTGCTTGGTGAGAGAATTCTGCAAATAATCGAAGTGTTTGTTGAACATATCTTGAGTGTTGAAATATGCTTCAACTGATGCTCTGTCTTTTCTGATTTGATCCATATGGAAGAACAAGTTCGTAACATCTGATGTGATCTTTTGAAGACTCTTGAAAGTATTTTCCTTCATGGTATCAATCTTCATTGTATGCGCTAGTTGAGTTTATTTAATGCCCGAAATAGAAGTCATCATACTGACAAGGTTGTTCTGAATAGCCTGAATCTCTTCAAACATTGATTCAGTTTCTATATGAATACCAGGAGACATGGCTCCAGAGGTTTCTGGTGCCTCTTTCCTATTTTGTTGATAAAAAAATCACCAAAGCTCTGTCAGTTGTTTCATCTTCTGTTATTTCCGAAACATCCTCTGTTATTTCTTCTTGAATTTGAGGAGGAGAAGAAGGATTTGGATCAGCAGCAGTATTGGAAGATTCTTCAGTCTGAGGATCAGCTGAGATAGTAGATGGCTCTTCAAAAAGCTCATCAGCTGATACAATACCTGGCCTTTCAGTTGGTTGACCAGCTTGAACTGCTTCTTCAGCTTGATTAGGAACAATCTCAGCGATTGGTTGTTCAGTCAAGCTTGGTTCATCAACAGGAACTTCCTGTTCAGTCACTACCTGTTCAGTCATAGAGATTAACTGAACTGGTTCTTCAGTTTCTGTGAAAACTGCCTGTTCAGTCGTGGCAGACGGTTGAACTGACTCTTCAGTTCGAATCAAAATAGCCTATTCGGCTGGTTGTTCTGTGTCCTTTGGCTCTTCAGTTGTGACTGTAGATAAAATATTTAGCTGAATATCAGAGGCGACTAATTGTATAACTTCGTCGATGTTTGCCAATGATAAATCAGCTTCAGTGTAAAGCTGAATTTCTGCAGTTGAAGATTGAGGAGCTGAAATAATTGGTTGTGCATCCTTGGTTGAAGGATCAGTTAATTGTTCAGAAGATTCAGCAACTGGTTCATGGGAGGGCTTTTGAGGTTGAGTTGAAAGTTCAGATTCTTCTTCTGATGAGCGATCATGAGAACTTGCTGGAATGGTCAGTTCTTGGTCTAGTTCCCTTTGTTTAATCGCCATTTGCAAAGTGATAAGATCCGAGTCTAGCTGATCATACACTGCCTTGTCATTAAAAGTAGTTGGACTAGTAGGATCATAGTTTTGCCGCAGCTGAACAATCATTTCACTTATCTTCTTGGCACAGATTTGATCAAAGAAATATTTCTTCATTTGCAAGGTTCTCTACCTGCTTGGCAAACACATCAGTTCTGAATCGGACCCATTCGTCATATGCTTTCAGCTTATTTTCAGAAAATTCATTGATCTCAGTCCAGATAAGATCAATGTGAGTTTGAATCACATTAGTGAGTCGGGGCTCTTCTGTCAACTTGCCCTTTCCCTTGGTTTCAGTCAGGGCGTGAGGGATGTTCAGCCTGAAGAGGTTGCATCAATGTTTTCTCTGATCACTACCCCCTTTGGTCTGGCAAAATGTAGAGAATTTGGGCCAGTGATAGAGATTAGTGAAGCTTGAAATCCAGCAGATTTCTTCTTTTGTTGTGGAGCAGCTGAAGGAGGTAACTGTACCTCAGTTGCAGTTTTGGTTGCCACACTCTTTAACGGTATGGCTTTGATATGCTGTTCAGCTACAGGTTGCATCAGCCTCTCAGTTGGAACGGTGACCGGTTCAGCTACTGGTCTGATTTTTGGTGTCCTCGGCTGCTTGGGTATCTTTGGAGAAAGATTCTTCTCAGATTCAGTTTCACTGACAATCAGTTTGCGCTTGATTGTCTTTTCTGAGGTAGTTTCTTGACTTTCTGAGCCTCCTTCATCCCGATTTCTTTCTTGACTTTCAAGAATTTTTCAGGGGTGATGTCTAGCTTTGTCTTGGGTGGTAGGACGTTCTTGGCATTGAAACCTTGAACTTTGATAATCTTTCAGACTCATCAGTCACAATCCCCTTTGATTTCAGCAGGTAGCTCAGCTGAACAGCAAATCCCTTGGATTGCTTGAAAAATTGAAACATATTTTTCAGAATATTGAAGATGATGCTTCTCTAGTTCAGTTTTTTCTCAGCCATTATAGCAGTCATGACCTGAAATTTTTCTAGCATTAGAGCAGCAAATGACCCTGCTTTGGCCAATAGTCATTTGGCCACTATATCAGCCAGCAACTGCACTTCTGGCTTCAGTTCCTTCTTCGGATCGGAAATCTTGATTTTTCATCCGTCAGCTGATAGAAGAGTCTGCATCTCCTCTATGTCAGAGGCTTTAACTTTAGAAAGATTAGCAAGCCCATCAGTAGACAGCTGAAATAGATTGCTGAAAGATTCTTCATCAATGATCAGCAAAATGGTTGTTGACATAAGTAATGATATTGCCATCGGCGGAGATAAAACCATTAGCGTATAGATCCTGAATCTCCTTAGGATAAATCTCCTGGGAAGATAATCCCAAAGAACAGTTTGAGTCCAGCCGATTCCAATTTCTTGAATATGTTCTTCACTGCTTCATCAGGAACTGACAAGATAGATTCAAAATCGATTTCCATCGCATTCAGAATATGAGTTGGGATTTGGTTTGCCATTTCTGATTAGTAGATTTCTGCGAAAAAGAGTTTTCAGTTTAGATTTGCTCTGTAAATTGAAGTAAGCGTAAAGAAAACTGAAATGGAGCGGGGTGTAGTACATATGTGAGTGACGGTTCAAATTTTGGACACGTGTCAGTCCATGAAAATTTGAATAAAAACATGTGATTGTGTGATAAAAACGTGTGTGGAACACGTGGGTCTACGTTTTAAAATGCTATTAAATGAAAGACAACAATTAATGCGCACACAAACAGTCACATCACTTATTATGGAATATTTAACGATTAATCAGTTAACTTATGGAGGAGATCAGTTGGGTCGGCAACTGAGTGATCAGTTGTAAGTTGATTCAGTTCATTTGAAGACTAACTGACTATTTTTTTCTCAGTTAACCATTTATATCCGATATTCCCCCTCAATAAATGCATATAAATAAAAGAAAGGGTCATAAAAACTCAGTCTGGATAATTCAAAAGCTTTCAGTTGACGAGAATCTCTTCGTCTTCTTCTATTCTTTAATATCAGCCTGACTATAAATAAGAGTAAAGACATTAGATGACAACAAATTAGCATAAATGTCTAGTTCAAGCAGTTCCAACGTCCCAGTTTCTGCATCAACACTCAGTCAAATTGAGAGTCTGAAGGAAAGGATTGAAGAGAATATCTGGTTAGGAGTCATGTTCTCTTGGATCAAGGTGCACGAACTCCAAAACGTTCATCGTAATGGATTGGTTCCTACTGACAGATAGAGGGCTGTTGCGAGAAAGTACATGCGCGATTTGAAGTCAGCCATGTTTCAGAGTTGTCCACTGATCAAGTTCTGTTGCATGTGATGCTGAGGAAGGAGTGGAATATGCTCGAAAAGATCTCCTCTTCAGATGCTTTCAGAAGACTTAAATTGCCATGAATTGAATGGATAACCATCTGGAAAGATGCCGTAGAGAGGGAAATGAATCGTGTAACTTGGTTTCGATTTTATTCAAAATAAATGAAGTTATGATTCATTGTTGACACTTTTATTTTCTGCAAGATTAACTGACATCAGTTGACAAATAGTTCACTAACTGAATGAGTAATAATTGATAAAAGACTAACTGTGTAAAAGTGAACATCAACTGACATAGCAGCAATAAACCGATAAACTGACTAGCAACTGACATAACAATAACAAACTTATATAATTAAGATAAGTCAATTAAACCAAGTATATTTCGAAAGTGATAAAACTTAGTATCTGGTAATGGTTTGGTGAAAATGTCAGCAGCTTGTAGTTCAGTTGGCACGTATTCCAGTCGGATTGCTTTCTTCAGAGCATGATCTCTGATGAAGTGATGCCTGACATCAATGCGCTTGGTCCTTGAGTGAAGAACTAGATTGTATGTGATCGCAATTGTGCTGGTATTATCACAAAATATGGGAGATTCTTTTGCATCGATTCCATAATCTTTCAGTTGTTGCTGAATCCAGAGCAGTTGGGCACAGAAGCTTCCAGCAGCAAGATATTCTGCTTCAGTTGTGGAAGTAGCTATGGATGTTTGTTTCTTGCTGAACCATGAGATCAGTCAGCCTCCTAGAAACTGACAAGATCCACTGGTGCTTTTTCGATCTAGCTTACATCCTGCATAATCTGCATCTGAATATCAAACTAAATTGAAAGAAGAATCTTTAGCATATCATAATCTCACATTTTGTGTGTTTTTTAGATATTTTAAAATGCGTTTGGTAGCAGTAAAATGCGATTGCTTAGGATCTGACTGAAATCTAGCACACATACAAACAACAAATACTATATCAGGACGACTAGCAGTTTGGTACAATAAAGAACCTATTAAACCTCTGTAAAGTGTCGTCTCAACTGATATTCCCCCTTCATCTTTGTCTAGTTTAATCGATGAACTCATGGGTGTACTTGCAGCTGAACATGTTTCCATATCAAATTTCTTCAGCAGGTCCTTCGTAGATTTGGTCTGACTGATAAAAGTACCAGTTTCCAGTTGCTTTACTTGCAGATCAAGGAAAAATGTCAGTTCACCCATCATACTCATCTCAAATTTTTCCTACATTAGCTTAGCAAATTTCTCGCATAATTTGAGGTTAGTTGACCCAAAAAATAATATCATCAACATAAATTTGAACAAGTAAAATGTGATCATTCTTAGAAAATTTGAACAGAGTCTTGTCAACTGATCCAACAGTAAAATCGTGATCAGTTAGGAATTTTGAAAGAGTTTCATACCAAGCTCTTGGAGCTTGTTTAAGACCATATAAGGCTTTGTTCAAATAATACACATGATCATGAAAAGAATGATTGATAAAACCTGGTGGGTTTTCAACATAAACTTCCTCCTGCAACTGACCATTCAGAAATGCACTCTTCACGTCCATCTGGTATACTTTAAATTTCTTAAATGATGCATAGGCAAGGAACATTCTGATTGCTTCCAGTCTTGCAACTGGTACATAAGTTTCATCATAGTCAATTCCTTCTTCTTTCCTGTATCCTTGTGTTACAAGTCTTGCTTTGTTGCGCATGACCGAACCATGTTCGTTCAGTTTGTTTCTGAATACCCATTTTGTACCTATAATAGTTTTAGACATTGGTCTTAGAACTAAGTTCCAGACATTGTTATGGGTAAACTGATTTAGCACTTCTTGCATAGCATTTATCCAGTTATGATCAGCAAGAGCTTCATTAGTTTTCATCGGTTCCAGTTGTGAAACAAAAGCTGAATGAATAAATAAATTAAGCATTTGATTCCGAGTTCTTACAGGATCAGATGGATTACCTATTACTAATTCTGGTGGATGTGATTTCTTCCATCTGTACTCATCAACTGTTGTGTCCATTTAGTCAACTACTTCAGTTGGCAACTGGATGTTTTCTTCAGTTTCAGTTGGTGCTGTATCAGTAGGTAACTGAATATTTTCATTTTGCTCCACAAACTGATTATCAGTAACAATTTCCTGTTCTTTTCTATTTGGGTCCTGAACTGATTAGTTCTTTAGGAACTCAGACTTGGATCAGTTTAACTGACTTTCCACTTGCTGTGTTCTAAATGTTATTTCTTGGCTTGTGTGTGCTTCGTGTGTAGTGTGTAGATGAGACAGTATGAGCTTTACCCTTTTTCAACTGGTTGTTCAGCCGATATCTCTTCTGAACTGGTTTGGAGTTATAATTATAGAAATAGCTATTTGAAAAATTGTTGTTGTACCTTTTAGGTGACCAACTACTTGAAACATTTTGAGTTTTGGGGCTATAACCAATACCATACCTCTTGGTCTTGTTCTCATTTACAGTAAGCTGAACCACTGGTTTACTTGGCTCAAATTGTTCTTGTACCACTGTTGATTTTACAAACTGAATATATTTCCCTTTGTTTATGTTCAGCTTTGGCTGCGTATCACTGGTGGACGTTTCATCTTGGTTGCTGAACCCTAGGCCAGTTTTATCATCAACTGATTTTTGCTAACATTGCATTTCAGTTAACGTGGCTGATGATTTATTCCATGCTTTAATCAGCTAAGTTTGCTTTGACTTCTCAAGTGCCAACTATTGAATCATTAACTTATTCTTGCTTCTTTCAGCATTGAGCTCAGCAATCTCCCGTTTAAGACTCAACATATCAACTGAATAATCAGTTTCAGTTTTATATTCTTTGGGATCAGTTTGCTTTGCTCTGGCCTTCTCAAAAGATAAGGCAAGCTTGTGATACTCATTAACCATGTCGTGAAGTGTAGAAATGAGTTCCTCTCGTGTGAAATCACTTGAGTTAAAGTCAAAAACCTGCTGACTAGTTGACTCCAGTTCTGTGTCATCTGCATCAGACACTTGACTTCTTCATCATCGTCACCGGAGCTGCTCAAGCTTTCAGGTTCTGAATCACTGTCAGATTCTGCCCATTTCGACTTGCTTTCCTCAGCTAGAAGCACCTCATGCTTCTTTCTGTAAGCTTTCTTATCATCTTTTGATCTTCTATTGTGCTCATGAGATTTATTTCCTTTGTCAGTTGAGCCTTGATTGTCCATATTTGGCTTGAGACAGTCATCAATGAAATGACCAGTTTTGCCATAGTTGTAGCAAGCATTAGGTTCTTATTTAGAATGATTCTTCTGGTATTGTCTTTGGAAGTTTCCCTGACTTCTTCTCATGAATCTTCCAAACTTCTTGACAAACAATGACATTGCGTCATTACTCAGCTGATCAACAGATTTGTCAACTGAACCAGTTTGTTCTAGTTTGACAGTAGTTAAGGCAGTTGTGACAGATGGTGTAGAAGGTTCTCCTTATCTAGTTTGTAGTTCAAACTTGTAGGCCTTTCGATCAGCAAACAAATCATGAAGTTCGACCTTTTTAAGGTCCTTTGATTCTCTCATTGCCATGGTCTTGACATCCCATTCTTTGAGAAGACCTCTGACCACTTTTAGTGTCACTTCTTTGTTTGAATACATCTTTCCAAGTGCATTCAGCTCGTTCACAATACCACTGATCCTTTCATCATATTCATGCATGAATTCACCAACTTTCATCTTGATATTATCAAATTTTTGAACAGCAACTGATAGTTTGTTCTCCTTGATTTGCTCATTGCCTTCGCATAGCTGGATCAGTTTCTCCCATATTTCTTTAGCAGTTTTGCACATTTTTATTTAGCTGAAAGTGACTTTATCCAGCGTTTTGTATAGGATGTCCTTAGCCACATTGTCCAGGTTGGTTTTCCTCTTGTCTTCAGTTGTCCATTCCTCTCTGGACTTTTCAATACGCTGTGGTGTCCCTTCAGTCAGGGCAACAGCTATATTATCTTTTAAAATTTTCATGGGTCCATCAGTGATAACATACCACATGTCGTCGTCTTGTGCAGCTAGATGAGCCTGCATTTTGATTTTCCAATCATCGAAGTCTTCTCTGGAAAACATAAGAATTTTGTTGATGAAGACATGGTATTCAGTTTAGTGTATAAGAATATTCAAGGACAAGATTCAACTGCTCTGATACCACTTGATAGGATCGGTTATGAGGTGAAAGAGTGTTTAGAAGGGGGTGTTGAATAAGCACTTAACGATTTTCACAGCTTTTTGTAATATTAAGTCAGTTTATTGATAAACTGAAACTCGGGAATCTTGTCAGTCGATATCAGTCAGTTAACAAGTAGTATGCGGAAATAAACTGACTGAAAGATAGAATATAAACTGAAAAAGAACATAAAGATTTTATGGATGTTCAGATATTTCAATCACTCCTACGTCACCCTTTCTATCACAAGGATAGGATATTTACTAAAAGACTTTGATCAATACAAATAATTGCAAAGACCCACTTCAGTTTTGGACTTAATATTGCCAAACTGAAACTCTTAGTTTACAATCAAAATTCTCAGTATTCAACTGAACTAGAAAAAGATTCAGCACAACTAATCTCTTTAAGATCAAGTATTACAACAACAAAGATTTGTGCTAGAAAGCTCGAAGTATATCCTGATTGCTATCAATAAATACGATAAGTGTGAGCTTTGAATCTTGGTATAATTTCAGCAGAGTGATTGCTAGTAAGTCGTGAGTTTTGTATTTTTAGTTGCTCTTCTCTGCTATTTATATACTTCTCTTCCAACGGTAACAATTAATATATTTTGAATCTTTTTGATTTGTTGTTTGCCATGTCAACATTCCTCTGACATTCGTACACTGCACCTTTTTATGAAATGCGGCACTCCCACTATTAGTTGCATTCTTTTTTGTACTGTTGTTGGTTGAACGTCTTTATTCTTGACTTGTTCAGTTGAAGGATCAGCTGAAAAACAATAGCTGATAAGCTTACAATTGTTTGTAGCAACTGATCAGTTTCCAACTGATCAGTTAGTTGTCTGCGTAGTTCAGTTCAGCTGGTTCAGTTGCCCTTGATTATCTTTGCATTAATCTTCAGTCAAGGCAACTGTCAGTTCGCATCTTTTGATCAGTTACCGTCAGTCTTCTTGATCAGTTAGTTCGATCTAATAAGCGCTCAGTTTGTCAAATCACCAAAATTTAGTTTCCAACAATATACTAGGAAAAAAAATTTCAAACGCTTTCGGCCTAACCATGCTATCCATATATATATGTTTTTGCTACTAAAATAAACAACCAACGTATTATTTAAAAAATTAAAAAAAACGCAATTCAAAACATAAAATCGTAAACGTCAACCAAAACCTAAAACTAGCATTCTTTTTCAACGTAAAGCATTAACTCTTAAATCTCTTAAAACCACTCAAAATCATAAAAGTCACTAAAAGTCATAAAATCTTTAAAGTAATCTTAAATCATAAAAGTAATGCGGAAAAACTAGAGACGGTCATTGGGTTGTGTACACCATCAGCCCAACCAACAATCAAGTCATCCATCGTTATCAAAATCATGCTCACCTGCGTCGATCACACTTAGTGAGTCTAATGACTCAACAAACTTAACCATGATAGCAAGTAATACATATATATTTACAAGCAACAATGAAAATACTTTCAATAAAAATAGTTTTTCATGAACATGCATAACTTTAAACATTTTCCTTTCATTATATCATTTTTCCTTTCATCATATACGTATACGTTTCCCTTTTTATTGAATTCAGATCGTTAATTGTGACTTTCGTATCAGCTGTAGGTCGATCGATCCATCTACGTATAATCATGGTATCAGGCGACGGGGACATCAACGACACTCTCATCCATCAACTGAGCATCAGCCTTACATATCATCATATCATCGTATTAGTCACAATCAATTCATCTCCTTCAAACTTTCATTATATTCATCACTTGTAAAAATTCATGCATATATATATCAATTTTCTTTTTAAATCAAGCGTGCAAAACGTTTTTTAGCATTATCTTTTTTCATTATTCAATTTCATAAACATTCAAAATAGACATTTTAACATTCATTACAACATCCAAGACACTGTCAGGACCTCTAACATTTTTCAGGTGTAAAATGATCGATTTGCCCCTGAAACCCTAACTTTCCTAATTTATCCTTAGACCTTAAAACGACGACCCAAATCCATCCAACTTAACACAACACCTTAAAATACACCAATAAACATTTCTTAAACGTAAACTTAAGTTCCTCGACTAATTTCCCAATTCGTTTAAAAACTTGAACCCACGTCCCGGTTTTAACCCGAATCGACTCGAAACTTAACCAAACTTGAACCATGGCTTATTAAAACATAACCAATGCAACCCAAATAAAGCCAATTAAAACCCTTGATCAAGCCTAGAACTCTGCTGGAATTTTTGCCCTAGCTTCGAGCCACGCCCTAACCTTAACAACCTTGCACCCCTTCTCCCCTTGTGGGGCCTTTAACTTCTAATTATTATTAAAATACAATTTGATTAGAGTTAATTAATTACAGCGGAAAATAAGTTTAAATTTCTTTTACAATGAACCCAAAATATATTAATTGAATACTAGAAATTGTATTTCATCTCTCATCACAAAATATGCCCATACATAATCAAAACCAACTACATACAAACAACTCCTATCCTCGGGACATGCCCCGATAAATAGATATGTATATACACTGGGAAAAACATAAAACCTCAGCTCAAACTGTAACTACCTCCAGAAGCACCCTCTCCGGCCTCTTGATATTCTGAAGTACATGTCATTGTCCACATATAAAGACAACAACAACTTCCTCTGGGGTGAGCAAAGCTCAGTCTGAAACAACCACAATATATACCACAAATATCTAAACAATGATGCATGTATGTCGTGGAGGTATCAGGTCAAATTCCCATCCACTGAGCACATGTCAGAATCAAATGAATCGCTATCAAATCAATGCTCGAGCTGGCACACTGGACTCAATAAGGGATACTCGTATGATAGCGTCGACAAAGCGTCATCAAATCCCAAATCTCAATCAATCATCGAGGCCACTGATGACTATATTTCTAAAGGCCATATAATGCCAAACATAGCATCGTGTTCACAAAACCCAGAATCAAATCCAATCATAATAGGTATCCAAGGATCATAGTTCAACGTGTATGTCATGTATGTCATATCAACTCAACAAATAAGACATATAGACATATATTCTCGATCAAATCAATCAAACATATATCATATGATGTAGATACCTGTCGTATGTTACTCGGTCGTAACATACTTCAATTCATCGTTTCAGTCGATGTAGTTTGAAGATAGCAGTATAAAAATCTATCTACATCAATAACATATTCATTTCAATCAATAACATCATTCAAAATCAAAAATATAAGTTTCAAATATCTTTTGAAATTTTGAAAATTCATATCAAATTGAAATCATAACATAATTAAATTCCGACTTCAAACTTAGTTTCTTGTCGGTTATTCTACAATATATATGAATCTCAATTTCAAATACATGATATTCCAGTATTTCAATAATTAGAGCTGCTGAAACTAGAAAAAACTTACCTCAAAAGAAAGTTCTCTACGTAATGATTTCAAATATATAATTTGTTTCGCGTTTGGATAACGTTTCAACACAGATTCGGACGATAGAACTCGACTTTTTCTCGTAGTCTCTTGAAGTTCATGAGGAAGAATGAAATAAAACATACAGAATTCTCATTCTTATCACCTCACCGAACTTGCGCTCGGGCGGTAACATCTCACGCTCGAGCGCGAGACGTTTTGTCCCCCGAGTTTTATTTGTATCGCGCTCGGGCGGTACATCTCGCGCCCGAGCGCGAGACGTTCTGTCCCCCGAGTGTTGGTTGTGCCGCGCTCGGGCGGTAAAATATCGCACTCGAGTGCGAACTGTTCTGTTCAACATCCTAGGTTCCAAAGTAGCAAAAGTGGTCAACAGAAACTTTGTAGATCTATGTCTTAACTTTCGATTGCCACCAACCTCACTCAATTTGGATATCAGACGCGATAATTATGCTCATTATCTCAAAATGTGTCAGTGCAGAAACTACAATGAACATGATACACTTCGGGATGATTTTGCCCCTATTTCCAAATGGATTTGGACAAAATCAAAACATACAAATTTTAGTACTATGTATTATCTTTCTAATGAAATTTGTCTCATTTCATTTGGACTAATACTCAGATACTTATGCTAAAAGCTGTAACATGTGTCAGTTTTCCATTGCGGTTCAGCATACTTTCAAACACAAATCAAGTTCTAATACACTCTTTCATTATCACCACCTATTTTCTCACTTTCAGTGTCAAGTCAATTATATACGTCATACACGTAATAACATAAATTATCGATAATCAACATAGGATTTATGATAATACGATACACGGTCCTTACATTTCTCCCCCACTTAAAAGATTTCGTCCTCGAAATCTCCAGTGTCCATATATACATAACATTGGAAAACATAAAATATGTCACCAGTAATAGTACATATCAAAACTAAAATCAGAAAAGGGATCATTATACATTGAATACAATGGAACAGATGAAATCGAATCAAATTAGTGTGGATATGATTCTGGCATCTTGCTTTCCGATTCTCACGTTGATTCTTCCACATCATGTCATTTCCATTGTACTCGAACTAAAAGAATCGATTTGTTACGCAATATCTTCTTCTTCCGATCCATAATGCGAATAGGTTGTTCAACATAGGAAAGTGAAGGATCAAGCTCAACCTCATCAGGTTGAAGTACATGTGATGGATCTGGTTCATACTTACTCAACATAAAAACATGAAATACATCATGAATGTCAGATAAAGATGGTGGCAAGGCCAGCCGATAAGCAAGATCCTCAACTTGATCAAGGATCTCGTATGGACCAACATATCGAGGAGATAATTTCCCTCGCATGCCAGATCGAACAGTGCCTCGAAAGGGTGATATTTTCAAAAACGTACACTTTGTCACCTTTCTGGAATTCTAATGGTCATCTTCGTTTATTAGCATAACTCGTTTGACGATCCTGAGCAGCTTTCATTCGCTGTCGAATCAACTGAACCTTCGCATTCATTTCCTGTATCATTTCAGGTCCAGTCAGTTGTCTCTCACCAATTTCATCCCAGAATAACGGTGACCTACATCGTCTCCCGTATAAGGCTTCAAATTGTGCCATACCAATACTCGTTTGGAAGCTATTATTATACGAAAATTCTACCAATGGTAAGGCATCTTGCCATCCCACGTTAAAATCCATCATGACAGCACGTAACATAACTTCTAATGTTTGAATTGTATGCTCAGTTTGGCCATCAGTTTGAGGATGATAAGCAGTACTCAAAGCCAAACGCTTACCCATTGCTTCTTGGAATCTACCCCAGAATTTAGAAGCAAACCTGAGATCACGATCAGATACAATCGAGACTGGAACACCATGTAGTCTCACAATATTCTCGATGTATAAACGGGCCATTATCTTATAAAGATAAGTCCGCTCATACAGAATGAAATGTGCATATTTGGAAAGCCGATCAATAATAACCCAAATAGCATTACAGAGCTTAGGCGAACGAGGCAAATGAGTTACAAAATCCATAGCAATATTTTCTCAATTCCATTTCGGGATTTCAAGACTATGGAGTAATCCTTCAGGTTTCATTTTCTCGGCTTTCACTTGCTGGCAAACAAGGCATTTCGAAATGAATTCAGCAATGTCCTTCTTCAAACGTCTCCACCATAATTGAGGTCTCAATGTCAAATACATATTTCGACCTCCAGGGTGAATACTGTATTTGCTACAATGTGCTTCACGAAGAAGGGCAGATTTCAACTCATAATTATCAGGTACTACCAGTCGACCATTAAGTCGTAAAGAACCATTAGAAGCAATCTGAAATCCAGACTCATGTCGTGCAGATACCAGTTCTTTAGACTTTTGAATCTGAGCATCACTTCATTGGGCCTTCCGCATTTTAGATATAAAATTAGGCTCAATTTTCAATGCTGAGACAGTGACAGAATTCCAATTCGAGTGAAAAGTCCAGCCAGAAGTACATATATCCTCGTGTGCTTTGGCGACATTGATAGAAGATAAAACAGAATCATGAACTTTACGGCTAAGGGCATCCACAGTAACATTCACCGATCCTGGGTGATATTGAATCTCACAATCAAAGTCTTTCAAGAGATCCATCTATATGCGTTGCCTCATATTCAAATCAAATTGAAAAAAGAGATACTTCAGACTCTTATGGTCCGAATATATAACAAAATTTTCTCCATACAAGTAATGACGCAAAATCTTCAAAGCAAATACAATGGCGACCAATTCAATATCATGAATATGATAATGAGTTTCATGAGATTTCAATTGACGAGACGCATAAACAACCACCTTGCCATGTTGCATCAGTACACAGCCAAAACCTTTACCAGATGCATCTGTACACTCTACAAATATTTCGGTAACTGAGGGAATAGTAAGCATAGGTGTTGTGGTTAATCTCGTCTTCAATTCAAGAAAACTAACTTCACATTCATCTGACCAAATGAATCTTTGATTCTTCTGTGTCAGTTGAGTAATAGGTTTAGCTATTTTTGAAAATCCTTCAATAAAACGATGATAATAACCAGCTAAACCCATGAAGCTACGGGTCTCAGGAACATTCGTAGGTCTCGGCCAATTCAATACAGCTTCAACCTTAGCAGGATCAACAGATATGCCATGTCTCAAAATGACGTGGCCTAAAAATACTACTTTGTCGATCCAAAATTCACATTTGGACAACTTAGCATATAAATGGCCATTACGAAGATTTTGAAGTACCAGTCTCAGATGTTCAGCATGCTCCTTTTTCGATTTTGAATATATCAAAATATCATCGATAAATACAATAACAAACCGGTCAAGAAAATCTCAAAAGACACGATTCATTAGATCCATAAATACAGCAGGAGCATTAGTGAGACCAAAAGCCATAACAAAAACTCATAGTGGTCATACCTGGTACGAAAAACAGCTTTAGGCACATCTTATTCTTGAACTCGCACTTGATGATACCCAGAACGAAGATCGATTTTAGAGTAGACAGAAGTACCCTGAAGCTGATCAAATAAATCATCAATACGAAGAAGTGGATAATTGTTTTTCACAGTAGCCCGATTTAATTGCCTATAATCGATACACATTCACATAGTATCATCTTTCTTTCGAACAAATAAAACTGGAGCTCCCCAAGGTGATACACTCGGTCGAATATATTCCTTATCGATAAGATCCTGTAATTGGTCTTTCAATTCTTTCAATTCAAGAGGTGTCATATGATAAGTAGCTTTAGATATAGGCGCAGTCCCCGGCATAAGATCAATGTTAAATTCGACTTCTCGATGAGGAGGAAAATCAAGAATCTCATCGGGAAATACATCCGGAAACTCTTTCGCAACAGGAATATCAGATAAGGAGGGCTCCTTCTTTGAGACATCAATAGCATAAATAAGATAAGCTTCATCCCAGCTAAATAAAAGCCGGGACATTTCCAAAGAAGATACCAAATGAATTTTAGCTTGGGAACCCTTGCCATAAAAATTCCACTTAGGTCCATCAGCAGGTCGAAATCGAACTATTCCATGAACACAATCGACAGTAGCTCGATTGGTTGTCAAGATATCAATGCCAACAATACAATCAAAGTCGGGTATTTTGAGGACAATCAAATTCAGAAATATCACATTATCCTCATAAATCAATACACAATTATGCACAACTTGCTCAGACAGAATAATATTTCCTGCTGGCGTGGCTATCGATAATGTCTCATACAATGGCGTACACAAAATATCATGGGATGCAACTAATGCATGAGATATGAATGAGTGAGATGCTCATGTATCAAATAAAACACGTGCAGGATAATCGTAAAGCATGCAGATACCTGCAATCACACCACTAGGAGCTTCTTTTGCCCGATCCTCGGTCAAGGCATACACTTTCACTTGGGGAAGGCCTTGGACAGTCTGACTTTCCGGTCCTCGATACCATGGAATATTCGATTGCTGAAAAGAGAGAACAGGAACAGCAGGTCTCATCGTACTCGGGCCACCTCGAAATCCTAACTGGGGTTGAGAAGAAGTCGTACCCCTATTCGGACAGACACGAGAGAAATGACATTCCTGTCCACACTGATAACAAGTGCCAAACATATCCCAACATTGCTCGATAGTATGTCTGCCTCCACAATGGCTACAATAAGGAGAAATCACGGGACTCCCTCACTAGGATCCACTGGAACTAGAAGAAGATGAAGAAGCAGTAAAACCAGTCTTTTTAAACTTTCTACCTTTCAGACGTAAAGTAGGCTGCTGTGCTGACATTGGAGGTGAAGGAGCATATTGAGGACCTCCTTGCCTTAGTCCAGCTTCGGCTACCTTTACTCGTTCAACTGCCTCTGTGTAGCTCGTAGGAAAACTTGAAATGACAAAAGTATATATAACATGATGCAATCTATTCACAAACAATTATATTTTGCTTTTGCATTCGCAGCTACGTGAGGTGCATATTTCAACAGTGTAGAAGACTTCGAAGCATATTCTGAAACAGTCATCGTTCCCTGCTGCAGGCTATTGAATTCATTATCTTGGGAAGTATAATACGAAAGAGGAGAATACTGCTCCAAAAACTGGGCCTTGAAGACATCCCAGGTGACTTCAATCCTGGCTTCTTTCAATCCAATCTCAGCGGCTTCCCACCAAGCTTTTGCTCGGTCCTTTAACTGATAGAGATCAAGTTTCATTCTTCGAGGTTTAGAATATTAAACAATATTAAAAAAATGCTCAATATCCTTCAACCAGGCCTCAGCTCTTTCTGCACTCTCAGTGCCAAAGAACTTCGGTGGTTTCAAGTCTTGGAATCGAGCCATCACTAGATACATAGACATTCCTTCGAATTGTCTAAGACTACTACTCGCAGTTTCATTTGTAGAATCCATCTACAAAATATCACCAATAAATATCAACGATACATCATCATCGTATCAAATCATTCATCTCATCACCAATTTACTCAAACTAAATCAAGTAAGAGCAAGTAATACAAATAAATCAAACACAAATGCAGAATTCATTTGTGCCTATTAAAGTGCACACAAGACTCAAATGAGCATTCCCAGCTATGCTCTGATACCATACTGTGTGGGACCCTTAACTCTTAGTTGTTATTACAATGCAATTTGATTAGGGTTAATTAATTATAGTGAAAAACGAGTTTACCTTTACAATGAGCCCAAAATATATTAATTGAATACTAGAAATAGTATTTCATCTCACATCACAAAATATGCCCATACATAATCAAAACCAACTACATACAAACAACTCCTATCCTCGGGATATACCCCGGAATATAGACACATATATACACTAGGAAAAAATAAAACATCAGCTCAAACTGTGACTCCCTCCAGAAGCACCCTCTCCGGCCTCCTGATATCCTGGAGTACATGTCATTGTCCATATAAAAAGACAACAACAACCCCCTTTGGGGTGAGCAAAGCTCAGTTTTAAACAACCACAATATATACCACAAGTATCTAAACAATAATGCATGTATGTCGTGGAGGTATGAGGTCAAATGCACATCCACTGAGCACATGTCAGAATCAAACGAATCACTATCAAATCAATGCTCGAGCTGGCACACCGGCCTCAATCAGGGATACTCGTATGATATCGTCGACAAAGTGCCATCAAATCCCAAATCTCAATCAATCATCGGGGCCACTAATGACTATGTTTTTAAGGGCCATATGATGCCAAACATAGCATCGTGTTCACAAACCATAGAATCAAATCCAATCATAATAGGTATACAAGGATCATAGTTCAACGTGTATGTCATGTATGCCACATCAACTCAACAAATAAGGCATATAGACATATATTCTCGATCAAATCAATCAAACATATATCATATGATATAGATACCTGTCTTATGTTACTCGGTCGCGACATACCTCAATTCTTCTTTCCAGTCAATGTAGCTTGAAGATAGTAGTATAAAATCTATCTACATCAATAACATATTCATTTCAATCAATAACATCATTCAAAATTAACATTATAAGTTTCAAATATCTTTTGAAACTTTGAAAATTCATATCAAATTGAAATCATAACATAATTAAATTCCGACTTCAAAACTTAGTTTCTTGTCAGTTATTCTACCATATATCTGAATCTCAACTTCAAATACATGCTATACCAGCATTTCAATAATTAGAGCTGCTGAAACTAGAAGAAACTTACCTCAAAAGAAAGTTCTCTACGCGAGGATTTCAAATATATAATTTGTTTTGCGTTTAGATAACGTTTCAACGTAGATTCGGATGATAGAACTCAAGTTTATCTTGTAGTCTCTCGAAGTTGATGAGGAAGAATGAAAGAAAACGTACAGAATTCTCATTCTTATCACCTCACCGAACTCGCGCTCGGGCGGTAACATCTCGCGCCCGAGCGTGAGACGTTCTGTCCCTCGAGTGTTATTTGTACCACGCTCGGGCGGTAACATCTCGCGCCCGAGCACGAGACTTTCGGTCCTCCGAGTGCTGGTTGTGCCGCGCTCGGGCGGTAAAATATCTCGCTCGAGCACGAGCTGTCATGTCCAACATCCTAGGATCTAAAGTAGAAAAAGTGGTCAACATGAACTCTGTAGATATATGTCTTAGCTTTCTTTTGCCACCAACCTCACTCAATTTAGATATCGGACGCGAGAATTATGCTGATTCTCTCAAAATGTGTCACTGCAGAAACTGCAATACACACGATACACTTCAGGATGATTTTGCCCTTATTTTCAAATGGATTTGGACAAAACTCAAAACATGAAAATTTTAGAACTATGTATTAGCTTTCTAACGAAATTGGTCTCATTTCATTTGGACTAATACTCAGATAATTATACTAAAAGCCATAACATGTGTCAGTTTTCCATTGCTGTTCAGCATGCTTTTCAAACACAAATCAAGTTCTAATACACTCTTTTATTATCACCACATATTTTCTCACTTTCATTGTCAATTCAATTATATACGTCGTCAGTTATATACATCATACACGTAATAACATGACAATTTTATGAATTATCGATAATCAACATAGGATTTACGATAATACGATACACGGTCCTTACACCCCTAGCCCTTAGAACCCTTCTTAGGACCATAACCAAATCCATACCAAGCTGTTGGACCAGACCTAGCAACCCTAGCATGCACATCCCTCAACCCGTCGCTCCCCAAGGCTTGTGCGACCCCATGCTCATGGCCCAGCCCAAGCCCTTGTACTAGCCGCCCCCTACTCAATCTAGGACCATGACTAGACCCTCTAGGGACCCTTGAACACGTCCCAACAGCCGCACGCAGCCTGAGCCCTCCTAGACACCAAACTCGGAACCTTAATCTTGTTTAAACCCAAATTTTGATTCATCATGTTGTCCTATCTTGTGCAGCCCTTAAACATGGATCTATGGGCCCTTAAACATGTTTAAAAACATTCCTTCCCATAGCCCTATCATAGCAGCCTCTTTGTGCATCATAATCATGAGTTTCAATGCATGAAAATCAAAGTTTTAACATGTACAAGCCATAAAAACGAAATTAAAAAGAGAGTTTCATATTTTTCATGCAAACATGATTAAACACACATAATATTGTGTGAAAGATGAGTGAAAGAAGATTAAGGCGTGCTTTTGCATATTTCACGCACGAAAAATAAGTTGATATGCAAGGAACGTTGGCGGCGAGACGGGGGAGGTAGCTTGCTGAATTTCCTTCAAAGTTCACTTGATTTTCTTGAAAAAGTGAGTGTGTGATCGTGTAGGATGCTGCCCTAGGAGTCCTAGTTTATTTTGATGTGTTGTGCGTGTGTTATGTGTGGGAATTAGGGTTTTAGAAGCTTCAAGTTTGATATAAATAATTGTATAAGAGTTTAGGCCCAATAAGTATAGTATATTAGGCCCATCAGGCCCAATAGGATGTAGGTAAAATATTTTGTTTTTGAAAATTTTCGAAAATATTAGTCGAGTTCTCAAAAAGTCACTATTTTCGTCAAAAATCAATTACCGGTTTAAAATATAACTCGGCGCGTAAAAACAAATCAAAAGTTACCATTTTTGAAAATACCATATATTAAATAATTAAAAATATTTTCTCTTCACAGTCCCCGGTCTCCGTTCTTAGATCGTGTCTCGAATAACCTTTAAGATCACCAGTTCAGACGTGGGCTTTAAGATCACCCTGAGCCTGAAATCAAGAATAAGACCGTTAGAAGGGGGCCAGGAGGGTGTCCTGGTGTAGCCCCTCCGACGCTCAAGTCAGAGACTGAGGATATATGGGGGGAACAGCTAAGGGTGCTGCTGAAAACAATATATTGAATCCTTAATCATGCGCTCAAACCTGGTATTTATAGGAGAATACCTGGGCTTGTCATGGGCCATTCACCTGTGGGCCTTAGAGATGGGCCAGGAGTTTGGGCCGGATCTTGATGGGTTCATCCCTGGGGTATCACCAGTCTCTCCCTCCCTAGTCGAACTGAATCGTAGGTTCAAAGTTCGATTAATTGCGTTGTTCTCGGTTTACAACATGTGATTGTGCGTTTTCTCCCTGTTGTTCATCAGTCTCCAAGGGTTTGGAAACAAATTAAATAAAATTCCTCCTCTGAAGAGCTAGACCTACCTTGGCCTCCCCTGTAGATAGAGATCCCATCCTTACTCCATTTTCATTATTCCCACACAGAATTCCCTCCACGCTCCATTCATCAGATCTTCATCCAGCACCCGCATGCCTCCGCTCGGCCGCACTTATTGTCGCTTCATCATCACCACGTCGTCACCCGCGCAAGCCCTCGCTCCACCTTGCCACCCTCTCGCACGCCCTCACCCTGCCGAAGCCACCGCCCTAGCCTCTCCCCAGCTACCGCCCTGCGCGAGCCCTTGCCCACTCGCTCGAATACACCTTGCGCACGCCTCGCGCTGCTCGCCCAAACGCATCCCCGCCCTGTCACCCAAACACCGCACTCGTCTGCTCGCCCTTACCCGCACGCTCGCCTCACCTGCTCGCCCTTCGCCAGCCGCCTCGCCCAGCGCCTTGCACGCTCGTCTCGCCCAAGCCACCTGCACGCTCGCTCATCGCCTTGCGCGCCCTCGCCCAGCGTCCGAGCGCCCCGGACGCCATCTTGCTACGCTCGCCCGAGCGCCAGCTCGCCCCTCGTCCCTGCCACGCTCGCCCAGCGCCCGCCCAGCGCTGCACGAGTGCCTCTGCCACGCTCGCCCCTCGCCCCTGCCACGCTCGTCCGAGCACCTCATC
Source organism: Primulina huaijiensis (assembly GCF_012295235.1). Taxonomy (NCBI): domain Eukaryota; kingdom Viridiplantae; phylum Streptophyta; class Magnoliopsida; order Lamiales; family Gesneriaceae; genus Primulina; species Primulina huaijiensis. Next base: position 4,984,627 of record NC_133314.1, read on the forward strand.
CTCGCATAGCCGAGCGTACGCTCGCCCAGCGCCTTGCACAACGTGCGCAAGCCCCTGCCGAGCTCTCACCCCCTCGCCCTACCGTGCTCGCCTTCGCACCTGCCGAGCTCTCGCCTCCTCGCCCGGCCGTGCTCGCCCACCACGTCGAGAGCTTGCCCTGCAAAGCCTCGCCCTCCGTCCCTTGCGACATCGCAGTAGCCAACATCGTTCGTTATCGACAAACCAAATAAAGTTTTCTACTTTCACGTGCCCTTGACTCCTCTGCTAAAATAGTCCTTAGCAGGAAAAATAAAACTTCAACCTTCTCACCGTCTAACTCCTCTGCTATGCTATGCCTTAGCAGGAAAATAAAACTCACATCATTATCTTGTAACTTCTCCACTAAGCCAGGTCTCAGTATGAAAATAAAACTCTCGTCTCATCATCTCATAACTCATCTGCTAAGCCGGGCTTTAGCAGGAAAAGCAGGAAAAATCAAACTTCAATCTTCTCACCCTCTGACTCCTCTGCTAGGCGACGCCTTAGCAGAAAATTTTAATTTTTCTCCACCCCAACTCTGCTCCTCTGCTAGGCGATGCCTTAGCAGGAAAATAAAATTCTTCCCCTCCACTCTGCTCCTCTACTAGGCGACGCCTTAGCAGGAAAATTTAATTTTTCTCCACCCCAACTCTGCTCTTCTGATAGGCGATGCCTTAGAAGGAAAATTTATTTCTCCTCCTTCACTCTTCTCCTCTGCTAGGCGATGCCTTAGCAAGAAAATAAAATTCTTCTCCTCCACTCTGCTCCTCTGCTAGACGACGCCTTAGCAGGAAAATAGAATTTTTCTCCTCTCAAACTCTGCTCCTCTGCTAGGTGACGCCTTAGCAGGAAAATTTAAATTTTCTCCACCTTAACTTTGCTCTTCTGATAGGCGATGTCTTAGAAGAAAAATTTATTTTTCCTCCTCCACTCTGCTCCTCTGCTAGGCGATGCCTTAGCAGGAAAATAAAATTCTTCTCCTCCACTCTGCTCCTCTGCTAGACGCCGCCTTAGCAGGAAAATAAAATTTTTCTCCTCCCACACTCTGCTCCTCTGCTAGGCGATGCCTTAGAAGGATAATTTATTTCTCCTCCTTCACTCTGCTCCTCTGCTAGGCGACGCCTTAGCTGTACTTTTTATTTTTTCTGCTCCCCATCTTTTCTCTTCTGATAGGTGATGCCTTAGAAGAAAAATTTATTTCTCCTCCTCCACTCTGCTCTTCTGCTAGGCGACGCCTTAGCAGGAAAATAAAATTCTTCTCCTCCACTCTGCTCCTCTGCTAGGCGACGCCTTAGCAGGAAAATAAAATTTTTATCCTTCACATCTCTGCTCCTCTGCTAGGCAGTGCCTTAACAGAAAAATTTAATTTTTCTCCTCCCTAACTCTGCTCCTCTGCTAGGTGGTGCCTTAGCAGGAAAATTTAATTTTTATCCACCCCAACTCTGCTCCTCTGCTAGTCGATGCCTCAGCAGGAAAATTTATTTCTCCTCCTCCACTGTGCTCCTCTGCTAGGCGATGCCTTAGCGAGAAAATAAAATTCTTCTCCTCCACTCTGCTAGACGACGCCTCAGCAGGAAAATTTATTTCTCCTCCTCCACTCTGCTCCTCTGCTAGACGATACCTTAGTAGGAAAATAAAATTCTTCTCCTCTACTCTGCTCCTCTGCTAGGCGATGCCTTAGCAGGAAAATTTAATTTTTCTCCCCCCCAACCGTGCTCTTCTGATCGGCGATGCCTTAGAAGAAAAATTTAGTTCTCCTCCTCCACTCTGCTCGTCTGCTAGGCGACGCCTTAGCAGGAAAATTTAATTTTTCTCCACCCCAACTGTGCTCTTCTGATAGGCGATGCCTTAGAAGAAAAATTTATTTCTCCTCCTCCACTCTTCTCCTCTGCTAGGCGATGCCTTAGCAGGAAAATAAAATTCTCCTCCTCCCCTCTGCTCCTCAGCTAGGCGACGCCTTAGCAGGAAAATTTAATTTTTCCTCCACCCCAACTTTGCTCTTCTGATAAGCGATGCCTTAGAAGAAAAATTTATTTCTCCTCCTCCACTCTTCTCCTCTGCTAGGCGATGCCTTAGCAGGAAAATAAAATTCTTCTCCTCCACTCTGCTTCTCTGCTAGACGACGTCTTAGCAGGAAAATTTAATTTTTCTCCACCCCAACTGTGCTCTTCTGATAGGCGATGCCTTAGAAGGAAAATTTATGTCTCCTCCTCCACTCTGCTCCTCTGCTAGGCGACGCCTTAGCAGGAAAATTTATATTTTCTCCACCCCAACTTTGCTCTTCTGATAGGCGATGCCTTAGAAGAAAAATTTATTTCTCCTCCTCTACTCTGCTCCTCTGCTAGGCGATGCCTTAGCAGGAAAATAAAATTCTTCTCCTCCACTCTCATACTACACCAACATTCAAAACTGAAAAGAAGAACTTGATTTTATTAAATTCTAACTAATTACATTGGAAAATGCAAAGATGAAATACATTAACGATAAAATCCAGAATGATACTCTCTAAGGTGGTAAGCATTCCAGGGCCTCTTTAAAGCCTTTCCTTGAGCATTCTCCAAGTAATGAGCTCCAGAATTAAATTTATCAATCACTCTGAAAAGTCCCTCCCACTCTGGGTCCAACTTTCCCCTCTGATCTTCTTGTACCTTCAACAAGAGCAAGTCACTCACTTCTTCTTTTCCTAATCATGTTAACCTCCCCACGTGCTCTTTTTCCTTCCTCCCTCACTACCCCTTCATAACACTGACGCGCGACTTTTTGGTCTCCGCACAAGACTCCGACTCCTTTTCCCACAGGAAACTTAAGCTTCTGATGATAAGTGGAAGCTACGGCTCTAAAATCCTTCAGGGCTGGCCGTCCTAGAATTCCATTATACGCTGACGGGTTATCCACCACAGTGAAGGCTATCATTTTTGTTACCCGCCGAGGATCAGTCCCCAAGGATAGGGGAAGAACAATCTGACCCAAAGGTGGGATGGCGTGTCCTGCAAACCCATACAGCGGGGTGGAGACCGGCTCAAACTCAAATCCTTCCACTTTCATTTGATCCAATGTGCTCTTGAACAAGACATTTACGGAGCTTCCATTATCAATGAAGATCCTTGCCACATCGTAGTTGGCAATGGTGGCCGTCACCACCAAAGCATCGTTATGAGGAGCCACGATACCTCGAAGGTCTTCCGGCCCGAAGCTGATGACAGGATCTTGGGGCAAGTCTGCACCTCTGGATATCTCAAAATTCTCCAACCTCCTCCCGTGCGCTTTCCAAGCTCTCCCAGAGTCTCCATCAGTAGCACCCCCGAGATCATATGAATCATTCCTCTCGTAGGGTGGTTGTCCTCATTCATTCCTCTCTTTGGTTTGACGGGCTCTTGAGGAACATCTTGACCTCGACCTTCCCCTCTCTGCTCCCCGACCCTCTGATTTATCCATGGAGGGCCTTGACCACGCGTAGGGGACGGGCGAGACCTAGGTCGACTCCCGGATGAGGATCTTTCTTGTCTGTCCCGCGAAGGCAATCTAGCACCGCTCTCAACCCTTTGCGAATTCTCCCACCTCTCCTCGGGCTCCCTCACCTCCATCATCTTGTCACGACTCCTATCCAGAGGAACATGGGATGAGAATTGTCCTCTGCCCCTATCTTTATCCTCCTCCATCTCGCCCGCACCTCTTTTCCTACCTCTTCTTTCCGTTCCCTCAACTCTACTTCCTCCAGACCGGTTCTCCATCCTTCTGTACCGTTGGGCATCTTCTAAGCTTACATATTTCTCAGCTCGAGCCAACAGATCATCATAGCTCGACGGAGGTTTCTTGACCAGTGACTTGAAACACTCCCCTCCCTTTAGTCCTTGTGTAAAGGCACTTATCATGATGTCAGGGGTAGCCGCTGATATTTTCAGTGCTACACTGTTGAAACGCTGGAAAAATTCTCGCAAATTTTCAGCCTCTTGCTGTTTCATCACGAACAAGCTCAAATAATTTTTCTGATGTCTCTTGCTGCTGGCGAACCGGTGCAAGAAAGCCGTAGAAAAATCCTCGAAAGACTGTATGGCTGCAAGGTGTTAAACCATTGTTGGGCTGACCTCACCAGCGTGCCCAGAAACACCCTGCACCTGACTCCATTAGCGTACTGATGCAACAGAGCCGCATTCTCAAATCTCCCCAAGTGTTCTTCGGGGTCAGTATGTCTGTCATATTCTCCGACGTTTGACTGTCGGAAATTTGGAGGAAGTCCTTCCTCTAGAATGGCAAGCGAAAAAAGACTTCTTCTCTTGGGTGCCGGAGCTCTACTTCCCAATTGCTGCCTCAACATCCGTATTTCATTCCACATCTCCTCCATCTCGAGATTCTCCCCACCCCGGAGGGATTGCGTCTCTTCAACCATGCTCTGATAACCCTCCGCATTCTCCTCTCGCTCCTGGCGAGTGGCTTGTCCTTCAGCAAACATAGACTCTTGGTTCCTCTTCATGGCCTCGTCTACTGTCTGGGTAATAAATTGGCCCAACTGTTCCAGGGTCAAGTTCCCCACATTCTCATTGGGACGGGTTTGCTCGACCCTTGTCTCGTGAAGGGGCTACTCGGTTCTTGTCTCTTGACGAGGTTGTTCCTGTCTCGTCTCAAAATGCGGTTGTTCCTGTCTTGCCTCAGCATGAGATGGTTCGGGTCCCCTCCGAGGACGCGATGATGCTGAGGTGGCTCTTCCACTCCCTCTCTTCCCTACCATCTCTACGTCTCAACTCAAAACTTCCCACAGACGGCGCCAAGTGATACTCACGGGAAATTTCGGGTCCGATCCCAACGAGCGTCACTAGTTCAGACGTGGGCTTTAAGATCACCCTGAGCCTGAAATCAAGAATAAGACCGTTAGAAGGGGGCCAGGAGGGTGTCCTGGCGTAGCCCCTCCGACGCTCAAGTCAGAGACTGAGGATATATGGGGGGAGCAGCTAAGGGTGCTGCTGAAAACAATATATTGAATCCTTAATCATGCGCTCAAACCTGGTATTTATAAGAGAATACCTGGGCTTGTCATGGGCCATTCACCTGTGGGCCGGAAGTTTGGGCCGGATCTTGATGGGTTCATCCCTGGGGTATCAATAACCATATTTTAACATGTAACTATGCCTACCACATTCAATTCATGCCATTAAAATAACTTAATTAAGCATTTTACATTTTTCTTTAATTTGCATGCAGTTGGATTACGTTATCGCATTTCAGACCACACAGTTTTCGTGCTAAAATTTTTTTTTAGTAGTCTAGTTATGTATATATAGTCGTTCAAGAAAGGGTTTTAAAATATAATAATTATTAAATTCAACTCAAAAAAGTTTGCTGAATATTTGAAAGAGTCCATTCATCCCAAACTCTTTTTCGATCTCAAAAATTATAATTTTAAACCATAAAAATTTTCAAAACTAGCAGTCATAAAATATATTAAAAAATAATATTTATTTTTAAAAAACAAATTATCCTATCAATTTATAGCATGAAATCTTGATTTTTTCTTTATTTACAAATTATAACGTTGATTTTTTTATTCAATTTGTTGTGTAACTTTTCTTGAGGGAAATTGTATTCAAGGTTTCTCAAATGTTTCATCTTCAATTATTCGTTGTGTGCAGCTCTCATGCACAAGTAATTTATTTATTTCTCTTTTTTATTTTATACATATTTGAATCAGATCTGTTATTCATCTTTAAATAGAGGATTTCAACGTTAAAAAATGAACGGTTCTTGCGGTGTCATTTGCCGCACGTCTCTCTCATTTTCCCAGAATAGTGCAGTCAAATAAGTGCAGGGACTATAACACATTGCGTCTTGTAATTTGTGGATTTGGCGGGGTCTTCTTTAACTATCTTATCCATATTAAGCAACCTTTGATAGTTGTATACATCGATCATAGATTAAAAATCATATAATGAAGTATTAAATTCCAAAAATTCACATCTATGACTTTTTTAAATGTTGTTTTTAATTAAAAAAATAATTAGCAATTTAGAAAATATTTGTACCTTAATGGTAAGCGGAAAAAATAATCTGAAGAGGAAATGACAGAAACAATTGGTGCGCGTATAGAAATGTTTTTGAGGAGAGAGAAAATGTGAGAACCCAAATTTAATTAATCATTATTTGGAAAGAATTAGAAATAATTATTTGAAAGTACAAAATTGAATTAATTAAGCCAAATTAATGTAGTTGTGTGTCAAACATATGTATTGTAAAATATCATAATTAAAGACGATATTAAAATACATATTGAATTTTAATAGCTCATGGAAGTTGAAATAAATTAGACCGGGTCAAATTATAGCATTTTTGCTAAATATTAAATTATACAGCACAAAAAAAATACTAAATACATGTGTATATATATGTGTGTCATTAAAATAATAATCATTTCTCCCCCAAGCCTCACGTGTCAACCCTGCGTCCTTCTTCTTCTCCTTCGTACCCATCTTCTCAGCTGTCGTGGTTGCCGAGATCCGATCAGAAAAGATTCTCCCGCATCTTCTTAAGCTAGTCCAATAGCTCCACAGTTGATTGAAACAAGAACAAGTGAGAACCAAGCTCCCTAATGAGCTCCTACTGCTGCCCTGTTTCTCCCGAGCTACTGCATCTTTTTCTAGCTAACACTAAATCATGAATTGGATTCGAGCCTCAGGTGGCTTCAACTGATGAGAAACATATGTAATCAATCTCCAATTTCGCATTGAGAATATGGCGTCATTATCTATACAGTGAACAGTTTGTAATTTATTCTAATAACAAGGGTCTTAAATATCTTTTCACACAGTTCGACATGAACATGAGGCAACATTGATGGATGGAGTTCCTTAAGGACTTTGATTGTGAGATTCAGTATCAACTAGGGCAAATGAATTTAGTTGCAGATGCACTTAGTAGAAAAGTTCGGAACACTATTGTAGAGCCCAAAATCAGTACACGTAAACCTATGTATTTATTAAATTGTTAAATTAATTATTTAATTTTAAAATGATTTTTAACGATGCATGATTTATGATTTGCATTATTTTAAATTATTACATGTTTATTTGATGCACGTTGAAACGTCTTCTTGAATTTTATGTTTCAGGCGAATATTCGAAGCGGAATCGGGGAAAAGAGACCGGTGACAATTTAGAATATTATAAATTTTTACGAAGGACTTTACAGTGCAAGTTTTGCTCAATCAAGTTTTTTGCGCGGTTGCCTGAGACTGTTAATCCATAATTTTATTCTTAGTTATTTGCTTTAGCATTATTTATTTTGTTTTGTTTGACACCTTCGATTTATTTACAGGTATCTCTCTTGGTGCATGCCAAGATCTCTAGAGTCTAAACTAGAGATATTCGATCCCGAGACTGAAAGAACCCTACGTAGACGAAGACAGCAACAGAGGCTGAGAGACATGATGAACAGAAACGAACGTGAGGAAGAGCATCATGAAGATCTAAGAGTCGAAGAACTAAGGCGCATATCCATGTTGGAGTATGCACAAACTTCGCTTGATGGAGTACGTCCAAGCATAGTGCGACCAACCGTCAGGGCGAACCAGTTTGAGATCAAACCAGCCATTATTCAAATGATTCAGAACACGGTCCAATTTGGGGGAAATACGCTAGATGACCCAAATACTCACATCGCCGACTTCTTAAACTTTGCGACATTTTAAATTTAATGGAGTGTCTGATGATGCTGTTAGATTGCGTTTATTTCCTTTCTCTTTGTGTGACAAAGCTAAATCTTGGTTAAATTGTTTGCTTGTAGGTTCAATCACAACTTGGGAAGATATGGCCAAGGCATTCCTTTTGAAATACTTTCCTCCATCACAAAACCATTAAAATTCGAGCGAACATAACCACCTTCTCTCAATTTGAGCAGGAGTCACTTTATGAGGCTTAGGAGCACTACAAAGACTTATTGCGGAGATACCCACATGATGAGTTGCCTCTTGGATTAGTTGTCCAAACTTTTTACTGTGGTTTAATTTCGTTTAACTGTACCATGATAGATACTGCGGCCTGTGGGAATCTGCTGAGGAAAACGGCCGAAGAAGGGTATGAGTTATTGGAGGAGATGGGTGCTAGCAGTTATCACCCTCAATCTGAGAGGAACAATCAGAGGAGGAGTGCAGGAGTTCACCAGGTAACTGACTTTTCTGTTGTCACTGCAAAATTAAAAGCACTTAACATGAAAATAGATAGCTTGAATGTAAACGGGACAGCATGAGCTTGCAAGAGATATTCTGTGAGAAATGCGGAGGAGAACACTATGTTAAGGATTGTCAAGACAGTGGTCCTTTCTATGTGAATGACGAGGCACCAGTAAATTAAGTGGAGATTCAAAACCGTCCTAGGAATGATTCATATTCGAACACATATAATCTTGGATGGAGGCAACATCCCAACTTCTCATGGGTAGGGATGTCAATGGGTAGGGTATGGGTCGGATTTCATACATCTATCCCCACACCCATTTATTAAATTCATCCCCATACCCATACCCATACCCATCGGATTATCGGATACCAATACCCTACCCAAATACCCAATTATCATATACAATTGAATTTTTTCAAATTTAAATTGTTTCAATGAAGTTATGAATATTTAAAAAATTATTTAAATAAACAATAAGAAAAATTATTCACGCTTTATATATATATATATAATGAAGTTTTATATATTTTCTTCTCTTTTAATATACAAAACATCGTTTTCTTTAATTTTCAAATTTATGATTATATGTATTGAAAACTCCGAAAATCGGTCGATTGACTGATGAATCTTTAATATAAATAAATATAATTAATATATATATACATACATACATACATACATACATATATATATATATATACATATATATATATATATAGATATTTAAACGGGTATTCGGGTCGGGTATGGGTCGGATTATATCAAACCCGTCTCCATACCCGAACCCGAAAATCCCCATACCCGATTACCCAATTATTTAATCGGGTCTAAAAATCCCTCCATACCCTCTTCTATTCGGGTCGGGTATCGGATCCTCCAACGGGTTCGGAGGAAATTGCCATCCCTACTCATGGTGTGGTCAAAACAGTCAAAATCGGCCACAAGGAGGACAACAATATGGTGAGAAACCGATGTATGGATCTGAGCCTAGAGTGGAGAAGTCTAGTTTGGAGCAAATGATGTCTAAATTTATCTCATCCACCGAAACTAGACTACAGAACCAGGATGCATCGATAAAGGGGTTAGAAAATCAGATATGGCAGTTGACTAAGATGATCGCTAGTAGAGATCCGGGCACCTTGCCAAGCAACACTGAAACTAATCCAAAAGAGCAAGTGAAGGTCGTAGCATTGAGGAGTGGAAAGGTACTTGAACAAGAGAGGAAGGAAAAAGGGCAGCACGGAGAGAAAGCAGCTGACACATCCACGAGTAAGTTTTCTAACGCTTTATCTACACCCACTGCACAATCTAGAATTGTTATCCCTCCACCTTTTCCTTCAGCATTAAAAAAGGCGAAAATGGATGCGTAATTCGGTAAGTTCCTAGAAGTATTTAAGAAATTGCACATTAGTATTCCCTTTACTGTTGCTTTGATGCAAAGGCCTAGCTATGCTAAATTTATAGAGGACATCTTAGCAAATAAGAGGAAGTTGGAGGCTCACATGACTATAAACTTAACTGAAAATTGCTCTGCATAGGTACAAAACAAGATCCCACCAAAATTGAATGATTCAGAGAGTTTTTCTATTCCTTGCATGATTGGTGATGTTGTTTTTCATAAAGTTTTATGTGATCTTGATGCGAGTATAAATCTTATGCCTTTATCTGTATTCAGAAAACTCGGATTAGGAGGGCCTAAGCCAACAAGGTTGTCCTTGCAACTAGCAGACAGATCTGTCAAATATCCGCGAGGAGTCATAGAGGATGTGTTGGTGAAGGTGGACAAATTTATATTTCCTGCAGATTTTGTGGTGCTAGACATGGAGGAGGATATGGAGATGCTTTTAATTCTAAGGAGACCGTTTTTTGCAACTGACAAGGCTCTGATTGGTGTGCAAGAAAGGAAGTTGAGACTAAGATTGGGGGAGGAAGAAATTACTTTTGATGTCTTTAATGCTCTTAAGCACACAATGCACACTGATGACTGTTTTAGAATCGATGCTTTGGATTCACTTGTGAAAAATTTTGTGCAAGATGCTATAAAGGACCCATTGGAAGCCACCCTTACAACTGAATTAAAGGAGGATGACTTGGACGAAGAAAAAGTGGAAATAGTGGCATACTTTAATGTCAACCATCCATGGAGGAAGCCAATGAGGATGAGATTGGAGGATTTGGGAGAGCGGAGAGACTTGACCAATCTGAAGTCAAGCATTGAGGAACCACCAACACTTGAGTTCAAGCCATTGCCTCCGCACCTAAAGTACGTATACCTAGGTGAGAATAGCACTTTACCTCTCATTATTTCTGCTGCTTTGACAGACGCAATGGAGGAAAAACTACTGCAAGTTCTTAAAGAGCACAAGAGGGCGTTCACCTGGAAGGTGACAGACATCAAGAGAATAAGTCCATCAATCTGCATGCACAAAATCTTAATGGAAGAGAAGTATTCACCCCTCGTGCAACCTCAGATACGACTCAATCCAAATATGCAAGAGGTAGTGAAGGCTGAAACTCTCAAGCTTCTTGATGCAGGTTTTATATATCCTATTTCAGATAGCGCATGGGTAAGTTATGTTCAGTGTGTGCCTAAGAAAGGTGGGATTACTGTCATCACAAATGAAAATAATGAACTTATTCCCACTAGGACTGTTATGGGGTGGAGAGTGTGTATAGATTATATGAAGTTAAATGATGCCACCTGTAAGGACCACTTCCCTCTCTTTTTTATTGATCAGATGTTAGAGAGACTAGTGGGGCATGAGTTTTATTGTTTTCTATATAGGTATTCGGGGTATAACCAAATCACTATTGCACCGGAGGACAAAGAGAAAACCACTTTCACTTGTCTTTATGACACTTTTGCTTTTCGACGTATGCCCTTTGATCTTTGTAACTCCCCTGCTACATTTCAGCGCTGCATGACTGCTATATTCCATGATATGATTGGAACTTTTCTTGAAATATTTATGGATGACTTTTCTATCTTTGGTGCAACGTTTGATGAATGTTTGCAGAATCTGAACGCAGTATTGAAAAGGTGCGAGGAGACAAACCTAGTGCTAAATTGGGAGAAGTGTCATTTCATGGTACAAGAGGGAATTGTACTAGGACACAAGATTTCTGAACAAGGGATTGAGGTGGACAAAGCTAGAGTGGAAGTCATAAAAAACCTACCACCACCAGCATCAGTGAAGGGAGTTAGAAGTTTCCTAGGATATGCTTATTTTTACCGGCATTTCATTAGAGATTTTTCTAAAACTGCTAAGCCCCTATCTTCCCCACTAATGAAATATGTGCCATTTGATTTCAATTATGACTATTTACAGGCGTACGAGAACCTAAAGGTGCGCTTGGTGACAGCTCTTGTGATGGTGGCACCGGATTGTGATCTGCCCTTTGAGGTATTGTGCGAGCCAGTAATACGCCACTTGGTGCTGTTCTAGGCCAAAGGCGGAACAAGGTATTTTACAATATATACTATGCGAGTAAGACTTTAGATGAAGCACAATTAAATTATGGAACAACTGAAAAAGAATTATTTGCAGTAGTATTTGCACTTGATAAATTCAATTCATACCTTGTTTTGTCGAAAGTCATTGTGTTTACTGACCACTCTACGCTTAAATATTTGCTTGCTAAGAAAGAGGCCAAACCACGATTGCTTAAATAGATTTTACTTCTTCAAGAGTTTAATCTCAAAATAAAAGATAAAAAAGGTGTAGAGAATGTGGTAGCTGATCATTTATTTAGACTTGAACATGTTAGCAACGAATGTGCAAATGAGGAGATATATGATTTGTTTCATGATGAATAGTTGTTATTGATGCAAAATTGTCCATGGTATGCAGATTATGAAAATTTTCTTGTTACAGGCTCATGCCTCCCCACCTCTCCTCACAAAAAAAAAAGACGTGAAATGTTATTTTTGGAAGGAACCTTTCTTGTTCAAAATCTGTGCAGAAGGCATGATAAAGAGATGTGTAGCGGAGGAAGAGATGTGATCAATTCTTAGCCACTGTCATGACCACGAGATATGTGGTCATTTTGGACACACACGAACGGCATCCAAGGTACTCGAATGTGGCTTTTATTGGCCAAATCTATTTAAGGATGCACGTTCATTTGTCCTCTCTTGTGATAGATGCCAGCGCAAAGGTAACATTTCTAATCGCCATGAGATGTCTTTAAATAATATTATCGAGTGCGAAGTTTTTGATGTTTGGGGGATAGATTTCATGATACCATTTCCAACCTCTTTCACGAAAAAATACATTTTGGTTGCAGTTGACTGTGTTTCCAAATGGGTGGAGGCAGAATCATATGCCATGAATGATGCTCAAGTGGTGCTGAAATTTTTAAAGAAAAACATTTTCAACAGATTTGGAACACCACGAGCGATCATTAGTGATGGTGACACCCATTTTTGAAATAAACGTTTTGAAAACTTTTGGGCAAATATGGGGTCACTCATAAAATCTACACACCCTATCACCCCAAAACAAGTGGTCAAGTTGAGGTGTCGAATCGTGAGATCAAGAGGATTCTGGAGAAAGTTGTGGGGATAAATTGAAAGGACTGGTTGTTGAGGTTAGATGACGCGCTTTGGCCGTATAGGACTGTTTTTAAGACACATATAGGCATGACACCGTATAGGCTAATTTTTGGAAAAGCGTGTAATTTACCTGTTGAGTTAAAACATAGAGCTTATTGGGCAACAAAAGCACTGAATCTTGATTTTGCTCTTGCAGGTGAACACATTTTGCTGCAGTTGGACCAATTGGAAGAATTCAAGGGTCAAGCCTATGACCTGGCATTAACCTACAAGGATCGTACAAAGCAAGCACACGACCAGCGCATTACACCAAGAGAATTCAAAGAAAGCGAAGCTGTGCTACTGTACAACTCCAAGCTGCGCTTATTTCCTGGCAAGCTCAAGTCAAGATGGACGGGCCCTTACATAATCATCGAAGTGTTCCTCTCGGGAGCAATAGCTTTGAGAGATGGAAAAAATGAGCCGTTCACAGTTAATGCTCAACGACTGAAGCATTATTTGGGTGGCACAGTGGAGCCACAAATTAGAGTCGATCGATTCCAAAACAATTAGAGCTGAGGGGAACCAACAGTTTAGCTCTCGACTATAAATTGATAACTAATTTATTTCCCTTCTTACTCATTTTAACTTTTTTTTATTTTATTGAGTTGAATTTTTAATCTAGTTATTGGTTGTTTTTTAATTAATTTTATTAAAATAAATAAATAAATAAAAATAAAAATTTTGAAAGATAAGGTACAAGTTCGCGACCGAGTGGTAAGATGTTACCGCTCGAGCGTGAACGCCTTTGCCGATGCATAAATTACAGTACAGTTCGCGCTCGGGCGGTAGAATATTACCGCTTTTTTCTTTCACTCTGCACAAAATTTCACCTAAACCCTACACTCACATGCGCCTCTTTCTTGTTTTTTTGTAGCAAACATCTCTCAAATCAGGTTTCAAGTGGTGTGGCTCGCACTCCTCCATAAGAATCAAGCGATATCCTCTCTCCGGTCACCTTCTACAACACACTTCATCATCTCCATCATCTATTGTCATGGCTTCCAAGAAATTGAAAGGCAATCCCGGATTTTTCTCCTCTTCTTAATTGATAGGACTCGATTTGTGAATGAGACGGCTAGGGCTCAGTATGATCATGCTAAGATTCATAGAAACCTGATTGCCGAGAGGGGATTTCGTAAGCAATTTGAGGATAGACATCTTGGGCCTCTTACGAGTTTGAGTAGACGGGATGGGAAAAGTTTGGAAATCAGCCAAATGCTGCTGTTGTATTTGTGGTTAGAGAATTTTATGCCAATGCTGGTGAAAGGATGGATGACAAGGCTTTTGTTAGGGGTAGACCCGTATCGTTTGATTCGGTCACAATTAACACACTTTTAGAAATGGCCGAGGTTGTTGACCCCCACTTCGAGGCATTGGTCGTTGCCCCTGATTACACTATGATACTCGAGACTGTGTCATTCAGAGGCGACCTGGAAACCATTAGGAGGGCCACCGAGTTGTTTTGACGAGAAATATTTGAAGGTCGATATTGTCCTATGGTATTTGTTTTTGGCAAGGAGAATGATGCAGGTCTCACACAAGAGCCAGGTACAAAAGGAGCGGGCAGTGCTGCTGTTTGCCTCGTCTGAGGATTACGACATCAATGTGGGAAAGCTCATCAATTCGTAAATCATGATGAGTGTTCATAACAGCCACATCGGTCTGTTCTTTCCCAACATTATATCGGAGTTATGTGCGAGGGCGGGGGTTGTGTTCCGTGATGACGAGGAGTGACTGCAGCCGATGAAGGCTATTTGTGTGGAGGACCTACAGAGGAAGAGTGCTAAGAGACAGATTGACTTCCCCACTCATGAGAGAGGTGAAGTTGGATCAAGCACCGCCATCCCACGCCGCCTACAGACACAACCCCGGAGGCGGTCTCAGAACGATAAGATGGATGAGTCGTTTGCCTTCATGGCACATCAGGACCAAGTCAACGCGAACTTTAATGATCACTTTTCCTACGTTGAGTTCATGATGCGCACCATGCTCATCCAAGGGGGCGCTGACCCAAAGTCCATACCACCACCTCCGCCATTCATTTCTCCATTCCACTTTCAGTATGACTATCAGCAGCAGAGGGATGCACATAGGATACCACCGCCGAAGCACTACGAGAAGGAGCATTGATCAGGGGAGTTCACTATTTCCCCTACTTTTTGTTTTTATTTTATGCTGCATTGTGTAGTTTGTTATCATCATTGTTGCCTTCTGTCGTTTACATCGCATTTGTTTTTGTGTTCTGCATCTATGTTTCATTTTTGCGTTTAAGTCTTTTGTGCAGTGGGGACAATGAACACACTTAGTATGAGGGGTTCGGGGGTCATTTGTGTACTACATGTGTTGTCAATTGATGGTGAAACAAGTATTTTGGTAGCCGATGATGATTTTGTGCTTGATGAATTACATGTTTCTTAGTCTTGTCACTCGTATTTTATACCCCTTCAGCATGAACTGTAAATATTTTATATGCACATTTAGTGGATCTTGTTAGTTGGGTGAATGATAGTCGAGTTTAAAAATTTGTGGAGGAAATTGGAGAGAAATGAGATGCGAGTAGAACTTGAATGAATGTCTGTTGAAAGGAGTGACTGGCCAGCAGCATGAACTCGAGTAGAAAAATTTAGTAAACTTGGAAGAACCTTTTTCCCAATCATGCATAGAACCTGAAAAATCGTCCTTAGGCCAAATAAATGAACATGCCTTATATTCAGAGCCTAGGGAGTACATATGAGAAAATTATGCACTTACTAAAAAAAAATGTGAAAAACAAAATGGGATGTAAGGTGTGAGGGAGCCAAAAAGGGATGAAATCCTATCTCTAAGCTGAAAAGATGGAGATATAAGGCGTTGAGGATTGTTAGATGAGAATTCTGATAAGTGTATAATGAAAATGATCGGTGTACTCCTAATCTTTTTAGACCACTTGAGCACTTGTTGACATTACCCCCCAAATAACGTTGTACAACCATGAAATTCTAATACATTGTGTTTACTGGTTGGTCATGAATAGAAACGGAAATCAGGAGAGTGAAAACGTGCATTGAATTGTTGATTTATTGAATCACATGATTTGCGAATAAAATTATTTGAAGCACAATCTAGTAGAACCCACAACACACACACACGAAAACATTTTCTTACCAAATAAAAATACTATGTGATGCTTTAAAAGGGGTGGTAATGGGTGTTGTGATTTGACTGATGAGATGTATTTCAAAAACCCGTAGAGGCATGAGATGTCAGTTGCTATTTCGCCATCGATTTGGTTGTTTTAGTACTTTTATTTGGTGTAATATTTTGTGTCTTAGTTGAGGTCTATGACCTACTTTGCTTGAGGGCAAGAAAAATTTCAGTATGATAGGGTTGATAGGTCTGAATTAGTTTTGTGTGTGTTTGCATTGTGTGTACGTGCACGTCATATACATTTTGTTCGTTTTATAATTAGCACATGCATATGATTGTGTCTAACTTGTACATGATGATTTTGAAGGAGAAATGACCAGAGAACTGAAATCAGGACAGAAATATGCAAGCCACAAGAAATTGACAGAAAAGCTGGCGCCCGAGCGGTAAAATCTTACCGCTCGAGCGTGAGGATGGATTTTCGGAAGTGGTGACAGAAGAGTTGTCGCCCGAGCGGCAGGATCTTACAGCTTGGGTGAGAATGGTGCCTGTACCAAGTGAAGATTACAGAAGACTAGGCCCTCGGGCGGTAGAATCTTACCGCTCGAGCGCGAGTGCCGCACATTGGGATCGAAGTTATAGAGGACTCGACGCTCGAGCGGTAGAATCTTACCGCCCGAGCGCTCGAGTGAACTAATTTTGGAAAAAATTCTTGATGATGATTTCTTGTCTTCCGTGAGATGCTTACCAAGGGAGATTGCACAAAAGACCTTCGGGTACGAAAATTCAGATTATTTAGCAGCTACCAAGGTTTGGAAGAGAGAAAAGGCTTGGAGAAAGCTTGGAGTTGAAGATTTCAAGATTTCCGAGCAACATTCTTCGCATTTTCGTCTCGTCTAGTATTTCAAGTTTATTTTCTATTATTTAAATATTGTTTTTCTTAGTTGAATCATGAATTCTAGTAGCTAATTTTCATTATTTGTTGGGATTTAAGGGGATCCTACCTTGAAACCGAGTTTAGTTAATTCATCTCTCGACTTTTGATTTATTCTTGACTGTGCTAATATTTTTATTGCGTTGTTGAAGTGTATCTAACTTTAATAATGATATCATATTGCGAGTGAGTTCGAGATAATAGCTCATGATATGAACGAGTACCATAATCTGTGGATTTTCAATTTACATAGAAATATGAAGTCGGATACACGTGATAGTCATATTCTAGTAGGTCAAAAGCTAGGGGATTTCATAGAACGACATGCAATTCACCCTTCATAAAAAATTAAAAAGATTTAATTACTTCACTAAGTCGAATTAGTCTGGCATAGCTCGAGAAGACGTGTTCAATTGGATAGGAAATTCCGTCGAAAGCATAGATCATTGTCAAACGAATTAAGTAGATTAGCGAGGGGTAGGTGAACTGAGATTCCCAACATATTCATGTCTCATTGAACTTTAATCAATCATTGTAGCTTATTTATTTCATCATTTAATCCTTGAACCATTTCATTTGAGTTTTTATTTAATCATTATAGTAGTCAACAATCATCCAAATTATCATTGCTAAAGATTTTAATAACTGAGAATAACAATTGCGAAATAAGTATCTAGAAGAACGATACTCGTACTCTCGTACACTATAGTATTACTTGATATCGTGCACTTGCGATTATTTCGAGCGTGAATATTTTAAATTTTTACTAAGGACTTTGCGGTGCAAGTTTTGTTTGATCAATTCCCCCTAAACTCATGAATGGTATTCGACCAAATAAGTCCATATGCATTAATTCTAAGCATCAGGTTGAAGATTTGCTTTCTTTGTTTTTGAAAGCGGATCTAACTTGCTTCCCGAATTTGACAAGCTGAATAAATTTTATCTTTTGAAAACTCACATTTGGACAAACCAGTTATCAGTTCGTGTTTGCTCAGCTGTGCAATAACTTTGAAACTTAGATGGTTCAATCTTTTGTGCCACAACCATTTCTAAGATTGATTAGAAGCTACGAAGCAAACTAGCTTATCGGGTGGATTGCTCTAACTCACTTTGTATGTTTTTTCACATCTTTTTCCTATCATAATTATATCACCGGTTGTATTTTTAACTTAACATTCATGCTTATTGAATTCAATTGAATGATTATTATCGCATAGTTAACTGATGCTGATTAAGTCATATTTCAAATTGTCAACAAGTAATACATCATTGATGATAATATTACCATTGATAAGCTTGCCCTTACCCACGATTTTACCTTGCGAGGTGTCCCCAAAACTGATCTTGGGACCAGAATATTTGATCATTTGAGATATCAGTTCATCATTTACAGTCATATGTCTTGAGCATTCATTGTCCAATTACCAGACTGAATCTTTGATCAAATTACCTGTAACCTGCAATCACAAATAATAAATAAATTTGGTACCCAAATCTATTTGGGTCCAGAACTAAATAGTCTTTTGGGAACCCAGATTTAGATCAATCGAACTGATCTACCAGTTTCTGTGTTCCAGATAACCTTTCTAGATTTGTGTGTGACATGTGAGTGCGGTGAGGATGATACAACATGTGTTTGTGCTCTTTTATCCTTATTGTTCATCCGATATCGTTTTTGAACATGCTTACTATTATAATAGCTCTCGCTGAATTTTATTTACTATAAATGGACTTTTTGGGTGACCAGTTGCACGACTCAGTTAAACTCTTGGGACTGTACCAAATTCCATATCGATTACCCTTGTTCATATTTTCAAATGATTTTTCAACTGGTTTTTCTACCGACTTCTTGGACTCAAGATTCTCATGTATCATTACTGATTAAACAAAGTGAATATATTTCACTTTAATCGTATTCAATTTTGACGTTGTACCACTGGTTGAGTGTTCATCTTGGCTATTGAAGCCCAGACCAGTCTTATCTCCAACTAGGTTTTGTGATCCTTGCATTTCAGTCAGCGTAATTGACGACTTATTCCAAGCTAAAATTACTTCAGCCAGTTTAGAGTTTTCTAGCCTCAACTGCTGAATCAAATAATTGTTTTCTCTCTTTTCAGTTATCAGCTTAGCAATCTCCTCTTTCACATTTAAGCTTTCAACTAATTTAAGACTATCAACTAGTTCATATGAGGGATTATTTTGCTTAGCTTTAGCTTCCTCAAAGGAGATAGCTAGCTTGCGTACTCATTTACCATGTCGTGCAATGTAGAAATAAGTTCTTCTCGTGTGAAATCAGTTGAGCTAAAGTCAAATACTTGATCACTGATGGACTCCAGCTCAACACCTCTTCTTCATCACTTTAGATGCTTGAGCTCTCAGTTTAAGATGCTTTGCTGTCAGAGTCAGTCCGCTTTGACTTGTTCTTTTCAGCTAACAAAGCTTCATGCTTCTTCTCATCTTTAAAACTTCTTCTGTGCTCGAAGGGTTTTTTACTTTTCTCAATTAATCTTCTGATGTCTTTTTATGCTTTGGACAATCGTCAATGAAATGACCAGTCTTTTCACAGTTGTAGCACGCATTAGGTTTCTCCTTGGATTCATTTCTATGATAGTTTTTCTGAAATGAACCTTGATTCTTTCTCATTAACTTTCCAAAATTTCTCACAAACAACGACATTGTATCATTGCTCAAATGTTCTACTGACTTCTCAACTGAAATTGCTGGTTCCAGTTTTGATGCGCTTAGAGCAGTTGTAACTGGTGGAATTATTGGCTCGCATTCTCTGGTTTGCATCTCAATCTTAGCTTTCAGATCTGCAAATAGGTCATGTAATTCCACGTTGTTCAAATCTTTGGATTCTTTCATGACAAAGGTTTTAACGTCACACTCCTTGGGAAGGCCACGCATCACTTTCAGGGCAATCTTTTTATTTGAGTGCACTCTTCCAAGTGCATTCAGTTCATTCACTGTGCTGCTAACTCTTTCATCAAATTCACCTATCAATTCTCCAACTTTCACCTTGATGTTATCAAAATTTTGAACAGCAACTGACAGCTTGTTTTTTTTTTTTTTGTCTGTTCATTTCCTTCACATAGATGAATCAGCTTTTCCCAGATTTCCTTACCTGATTTAAACATTTTGATTTTGCCAAATGTATTTTTGTCTAGAGTCTTATACAAGATGTCCTTGACAACATTGTCCAAGTTAGCCTTTCTATTATCTTCTAAAGTCCACTCATCTCGTGACTTCTCTATTCGATGTGGTGCTCCATCAGTAAGAGCAACAACTATGTTGGCTTTCATTATCTTCATGGGTCCATCAATTATGACATAGCACATGTCATCGTTCTGAGCAGTTAGATGAGCCTGCATTCTGATCTTCCAATCATCAAATTCTTCCCTGGAGAACATTGGAATCTTGTTGAATTATGACATGATTTTTAGTATCAGTTTTGAGCATATGAAAGTATTCAAGACAAGATTAACCGCTTTGATACCACTTGATAGGGTCGGTTAAAGTAGTTTGAGTGATTAGAAGGGAGGTTGAATAAACACTCGGGATTTTTGATTTCTTTTACAAATATGAATCAGTTCTTTGAGGAACTGATCCTGAAATATTGTTTGTCGATTTAAATCATTCAACTAATAATAGTGCGGAAATAAGCTGAAATATAGATTGAATATTAAGGAATGATATAATATGAAACGTCCACTACAAAATTTTTTATTTTTTTTATATATAAATCATAAACTCGAAATTACTAATTAAAATAACTTAACATTTCTATAAATCATAAAAATTTAACATTTGAAATCTCAAGTGCATAAAAATCCCTAAATCGTCATCTAACCAACAATCATACATCAACCTTTAAAAAGACCAACTAACATCAAAATAAAGCATAAAAATCTCTAATAAAATCTTTAACAATAATTGAGACGTCTGCTCATTTTAAAAACGCGGAAATATATGTATATA
>NC_133314.1:5005452-5133801 GCF_012295235.1 Primulina huaijiensis
TATATATATATATATATATATATATAAACGCAATTTAAAATAAAAATAGTCGTATTTATTTGACAATAAAAATAGCGCAATTTAAAATAACCAACATTATCCAAAATCCAACGTAAACATAAACGATTAAAAAAATCGTAATATCATCAACGTATAAAAATGTTTAACTCCTCTCCAAAAACTCATAAATCAAATGAGGAAAAACATGCGGTCCTCGAGTCGTGTCACCGCACCAGGGCTGTCTACTAAGAGTTCGGAACCTCCAGTCTCCTCAGCATCAAGATCACCTGCATCACACACGCCTAGTGAGTCTAAAGATTCAACACACCTGTATCAGGAATAACAAGTACATATACATGGCACACAGCAGTGAAAAATATCATACTCAACATATCTTTCATGCACTTAAAAGCATAACATAAACGTGTCGTGTAAAATCATATCGTGTCAAAGCATGTCATCTCAAGTCATCATATACGTATACATTTTCTTTTTAATTGAATTCAGTTAATTAGTTGTGACTTTCGTATCAGCTCTATCGATAGATCCATCTACGTATAACCACGGTACCAGGCGACGGGGACATCAGCGATAGCATTACCCGTCCACTGAGGCTTAGCCTCAGCTCATCATACCTCATTTAATTGTATACATATACATCGTCAGACACAACCAATTCTCATCCTTCAAAAACATCATCATATTCACCACTTAATAAAAACATGTATATATGTAACTTTTTCCTTAAAACTAAGCATGCACCATATTTATCATAATTACATAAAAATCATAAACATGAAGCACAAACATTTAAAACATGATAAAAATGTGCTCGGTGAGCTGCCAGGACCAAAATCCCACCCCGGGTACAAAATGATCATTTTGCCCCCGGAAACCCAAAAATTACCGTTTTACCCCTGGAACTCTAAAATTGACCCGAAACTTACCAAACTCCTTAAAACATCCCAAATCATGTTTAAAACCATTCTTAGACGTAAACTCGAGCCCAATACCAAACTTAATCGATTCGTTTTAAAACTTAGACCGGGGTCCCGGTTTTAACCCGAATCGACTCGAAACTCAACCAAATTTTACCAAACTTAAAACATGACTTAACAACACCTTATCAGACTTAAATCCACTCAATCCGAACCCCTTAAAACCCTTAAAACCTTGTTGGTATGATGCTGGAATTTCAGGACATGCCCGCCTCTAGACCCTAATTCACTAACTCCCTTAAGTTTCGCTTCTAGCCTAGACCCGATGAACCCGCCATGGCTCGACCTCCCCTAGACCACCCTAGGACTAATCTGGACCCCCTTGCATCGAGATTACAGCCCCATGCAAGACTACACGGCAGCCCCGATCGCCAACCCTCGAAATACTCTACCCGAGCTTCCCTTCTCGATTGCGTGCGGCCGGTATTTCAGGTGGTTCCAGCGGTGGTTTGGCCTTCCTAGTTTCCACAAACCCAAACGAACACCACCCCGATACCCCTCGATCTTTTCATTCACAGCAACCACGAACGGTGTTGCTCCCACAAATCCATCTTGACACCATTATCAGTCTCTTAACAACACATCACAGCAGCCCCTGGCACAGATCACCGAAAACGTGAGTGGTTTAAACAAAGTGATGCAAGTTTCATGTTAAAACACCACCAAAAACGCACACACATGAGAGATCGCAAAACGAACGTACATATACATATATTACAGAATACTTAGGGCGTAAGTGATGAGAAAACGAAAGTAAAAGCGTGCCTTTGATGTTTGATGAACAAAAACGAAACGAGGGAGACACCGGGAGGATTTTTCTCTTGAAGAAATGGGGTGGCCGATGCTTAGCAGCTATGGGAGGTTCTGAAACCCATGAAAAGCTGAAGGGGGATGAGAGTGGGTGGGTCATGAAGATTATGAGTAGGTTAGGGAGTGTTTAGGGTTATATAAAATAGTTAATTAAAATTTTAATGGGCCCTAACCTTGTTTAATTAAAGTTTAAAAGAGTTTTAAGTCCGATAAGCTTAAAAATATGCCCATTAAATCCAAACACACTCCCGAAAAATATTTCGTGTTGGAAATTTTTTTAAAATATTAGCCGACCCTCAAAAAGTCTTCCGATTCGATAAAATTTACATACCGTTAAAAATTATTTTTTGGCGGGTAAAAATACCCAACAAAACCCATTTCTTGAAAAATACCTTTAAAACATCTTAAATTAATTAATAAAAATTTATCATGTAATAAAATAATTTTCTTAAAAATTCTCCGGTCTCCATTCCTCGTTCGAGCGTGAAATGCAACTAGAAACCCTAATGCATGAACTTCTAAAATTTAATGAAATAAATCCTATCATGCATGTATTATGCATAAAATGCATAAAAATAATTAAACACATAAATTACATAAAAAAATCCTAGATTGTATGAATTTAGATTACGAGAATTAAATTTCTGGACCTTACAATAATCTTTGATATCTTTTATCTATCAAGCTAATGCGGAAAATAGATGTCTCTCGGGAGTGTACTGCCGCACTCGATCCACTCAAGCGTCTGCGCCTCCTCATATCATCAAATACTGCAACATTCAAACCTAGTGAGTCTAATGACTCAGAACGTTCTAAACATGAGTAGAAAATAATACATATACAATCACAAGTGTTAAAATCATGCTTTTATTGAAAATATTTTTGAGCATAAATAAATCGTAAATCATTTAATCGTAAAGCTTTCAATCCTTTATCATTTTGGATGAACTTTGATCCTTGAAAGTGACTAGCATTTTATCCTCTGGTCGACTGATCAGTCTTCAGCTCCAAATGGCCCATGGGGACGGGCACTAAACACCGCCATGGAAATGCAATCGTCGGGCTCCCTCTTGGACCTTTTCCTGTAAACGGGCTCCCTCTGGAGCTTTCTCCCTCACGATATTCCCATAAAATTGTGAGTTCACCGTTCCTTCTTAAAACGGATCCCCCACATATCCTATATCCTTTGTCACAGTCAATTCACATCCCTCAAAATATTTTTTTCCTTTTCTTTTTAAAGCATAAAATATCATGACTTTAAAAAATAGCATTTTAATAGTAAAAATTGCACAGCTTTACCAAAAATAATAAATATCATATTTTCATCAAAATCATCATACTAAATCATGTAACATGCGTTATGATCCTTCGGGATGCTGCCAACCTTTTTACGTATTACCCAAGTGTAAAATGACCATTTTTCCCCTAGACGTAATATTTCTCAATTTTGACTTTTTCTTACCTTTGTTGACATGGGCTTATCCCAAATAACTATTTAAGCTTAAATCTAGGGTTTAATAATTTTAATTAGCTTAAATTCATGGGTTCTATTTAATTTTTTATTTAATCATTCGAGAAACGTTAAATTCCCAATTTAATTCAAACTTGAATATTTTCTTCCCAAATTTTAAATCTAGACTTTTTTATTACCTAAACTACCCTTGTGAGTCGTGAGCCACCCCCGTGGACCCATGGTTCAAGTCATTTTCTATTAAACTCTATTTTTGACCCTTGCATCAACCCACCGAGCCATCTCTCAGTTTTATCGAACCACGCCCAAGACACCTCGAGCCAAACCCTTACCAGCACACCTAGGAACCATTCTTACCAGCCTCGGCCCCTGGAACCAAACCCTAGCTCACGCACGAACCTTGCACAAGGATACAAGTGTTGCGTGCGTTTGCTTCCAACACTAGGACTCTTATTCGGACTAGGATTCCTCATGCTACTTAACCATCGATCACCCCTGACCCTCACCAACCCTGGACCAGTCTCAGACCCAACCAAACCAGCCCCGAGCCCCCTGGTCCACGCTACAACTACTGCACCAGCAAATTCGCGTGAGTCCCTCCTAAACGCAAGACTCCTTTCTCGCTAAGACACTTCACTCGAGCCACCCTCAAGCCCGAACCCTCCAGCTTCTCTATGGACCACCCTGAGCCACCGCCTAGACCACCTAGCCAAGCCCTTAGCCCCTCGGTTGCTACAGCTCTCGGCCGCGCTCTATACATGCATGGGAAGAGTCCTATATACCCCCGTGGGCTCTTCTCCAGCTGCTATCCACTAGTCCTAGCCTTGCTAGGACTCTACCGTGCCCTTAACCATGACCCTCCCCGAGCCCCAGCTAGCCTTGGCCGAGCCCTAGTGCAGCACACCCCCTGGCCGCACCCCATGACATTCACAAGCGCATGGCCCCTCCTAGAAAACCCTAGGGTTTCTTCCCTTGCCAAGTCTCGTTTCCAGCCCTTGTTTCCTCTTAATTTTGTTCATGTTTTAACCATAAATCATCCTATGTTGGCATCCTAACCCTTAGAAATCATAACGTTTCAAAACCAAGCATTAAATCATCAAAACTTTGAAAATATGTATGATACCGTAAAGTTGATAATACTTCTGAATTTTTCATGCATAAATAAATAAAACATGCATAATATTGTTTGAATTATGCTTCGAAAAAGTTTAGTAACGTGCCTTTAACGCTTGAATATGTGATCGTCGGCCAGAAAGGACGAACGGACGACGAAGAACCCTAGTTTCTCTCTCTTGGAACTACTCAATTTAGTTAAATTGAGCCCAATAACTCTTATATAATTGAAACATAAAAGTTTATAAAATTTTAGTTTCCAAAAATAATATTTTTGATCTTGTAAAAACTCTCGTTTGCCTAAAACCGGCTTCCCGTGTAAAATCGAGCTCGACTTGTAAAATAATTCGAACTCTACTATTTCTTGAAAAATTAAATCATTTTTATTCATATTAAGAAGCTTTGAAAATATTTATTGAAAAATATTTATTCTTGTCTTGATCGTCCCCAGTCTCCTTTCCCCAGCCTATTCTCGAATATTCGGGTAAAATCCTTCAATTTCATGAAACCATGGCATATAATCATTTAATCATCAATTATACTTTTAATCATATAATATGCATCAAGTAAGCATTTAAAATCAATTAAATAAAACAATTATGCAATTCAAATAATTTGCATGCATGTGGTTTACGTAGATTGGTTTTTCGGACGTTACATAATATAAAACTGACAGTATAACTGAAATGAACACACAGATTTTTATGGATGTTCGGGGACTTCAAATACTCCTATGTCACCCCTTCTATCACAAGGATATGTTTTTACTAAAAGATTTTGATATATTACAACATATTGTAATAATGCACTTCTGCTGGTCTTACACACTGCAAAATTGAAATTCTTAGTCTATCAACTCTTTTACAGTAATAAACTGAATTGCTCTAATTGATAGCTTGAATTCTACTGATAAATA
This sequence comes from Primulina huaijiensis, assembly GCF_012295235.1. Classification (NCBI taxonomy): domain Eukaryota; kingdom Viridiplantae; phylum Streptophyta; class Magnoliopsida; order Lamiales; family Gesneriaceae; genus Primulina; species Primulina huaijiensis. The sequence continues at coordinate 5,010,761 of NC_133314.1, forward strand.
CAATGAATTTAGAGCTTGAGTGTGCGATTTGTAAACTGAGAAAATACTAAAGAAATGTTTCGCAACTGATTGAATATTGTAGCTTGTTCGTTTCATGTGTTTCGCCAACCTTCTTCAACTGATTTGATCAGCTTTACGTAGTCTTCGATCCCAATGGTTGTATTGAATGCATTTAATGATAAATATCCATTGAATCATCGTCTAGTTACTTTATCTGATAGAAGTACGAGGTATTCGGACTGTTATGTTATGATTCATCTGTTCTGCTTTAATACGATATGTTAGTCTGTCTGCTGATACTTCAACTGATAACATGAACAACTGATTGAAAGTCAACTGATCAGCCGATCAGTTCAGCTGGACATTATCAGTTCTAATTGATGTCCTATAAGTTATGAACACTTCAACTGATAAGGTTTTTCCAGTTCACTTCAAACAAAGTCTTCATTTACGATTACTCGATTTGTCCGATCAGTTTGATTATTCAGTTATCTTATGGATTAACTAGTCAAATTTTGAAACTTATAATTTCCAACATATCATTTGATCTCCTGAAGGCACTGTAACTCTGAATCCCAATTCCACGTCCTCCGGTAATATTCCCAACCGTTTCAAGAAAGATTCAGATACAAATAAATATGTAGCTCCAGAATCTAACAAAGCGTAGGTGGCTAAACCCGCTATAAATATCATGTTTGTGTGAATAATCTTACCATATGCAAATCAAGACCAAGAAATTAAAAAATTTCCTATCACCTAGGCCCTCCAAGTTTCAAATAATTTTCAAAACAGCCCCTCAACCTTCGAATTTATTGCATAAAAGCTCCTAAATTTTTCGAATTACTACACTTCAGTCCCTAAGTTCTCGGTTCCTTAAAATTCAAGCTCATACTTTAAAATTCAAAGCATGCAGCCCTAAATCATCAAGTTCAATTAACCTCAAATTACTCTTAGCATCCATATTCAGCATTTCAAGCAATAAAACAACATAAAATACTTAAATAGTCGGATTACATGTAATAAGTGTTGTGTCTAGCTCTGCTTGCTCAGCATGCATCACAAAAGTTGGTCCAGTCACGGGCTGCCTCAGCTTCAGGCAATAAGTAGCTTTATGCTCATCTCCTCCGCATTTGAAACACTTGTTGGTGCCCCCACATGCCCTTGCCATAGTTCTTGCGACTACAATCATTGCAGAGCGGATTTACATAAGTTTTCGGGGCAACTGCTCTTTGTGGCTATCCCTGCTTTCTCAATGACCTCGAAAATGCTTCTTACTCTACTGTTGCTGCTGTTGTGGAGGGGGCCTCTTTCTCTGCATCTCCCACTCAATATCCTTCAGTAACTGCTCTGCTCTAAAATCTCTCATGACAGCATCATTATAATTCTTCGGATATCCTAGCAGCACATCCCGACGAACAGTAGGCTTGAGATCATCTAGGAAGTGTCTCAATTTCTCAGTAACATCATTGGCGATCAGGGGCACGTAATGACAATCCCTATCAAATTTCTTTACGAATTCAGCAATAGACATGTCTCCCTACCGGAGACTCATAAACTCTCACTTCAGCCTGGACCTCACATCAGCACTGAAGTACTTCTCACAGAATATCCTCTTAAAGTCTTCCCAAGTCAGGGTATTTAGATATGCCCCTCGTTCAGCACCCTCCCAACATAATGACGCTTCATATTTCAGCAGATAAATGGTGCATTGGATCCTGTCAGCATTGGCCATATTAATGTAGCGATAAATCACCTCCAGTTATCGGATTCATCCCTTGGTCACGAATGGATCAGTAGTGCCAGAAAAATACTTTGGGTCCATCCTCCTAAACTGCATGTACACATCCTCCTGTCGTCCCCGAACAGCATTGCCAGCATGCTGCTCCAATAATCGAGCCATCCCCTCTAGAACCCGTGTAGCACATTCGGGGTTGGTCGAGGTATCTCCTCACGTCTCTCCTCCTCTGTATGCATGGGGACAGTACGTCTCAGAGGCATTGTCTTAAACACCGTCCAAACCATGTAACCAGCATGCATTTAAATTTAAAAGAACGTCTAACCTCCTAACGTCCATATCATAGAAGCATTTAAATCTAACATGCAAAAATTAAAGTAGTAAAAACTCACAGACTTGATACTTGACTTCTTGAGCTTCTCGGAATGGCAGTAGACACAATCTTTACAAGATCCCTACTCTGATACCAACTGAAACGTCCTTTGCTTCTTACTTTAAATAAATAATACTATAATTTTTTTTCATTATCTTCATAAAGACCGAGACATACCGAAACATAAATCCATATTTACAAAAAAACGAAATTTGCGATAAAAAGCCATAAAACGTCAATCATAAAGCATACGTCAATCATACGAAATCCAGCGTCTAAACTTTTAAAAACAAAACATAAATATTCCTTTAAAATAATGCTCAAAATCTTAATCAAAACTTTGATTATCATAATATTGCAGAAAACGTAATGTCTTCGGAAGTGTACTGTCATGCCCTATCCACTCAAGCGTTCGAGCCTCCCTCAACATCATCTTCACCTGCGATCATTCCAACCTAGTGAGTCTAATGACTCAGCACATCCAAATCATACATAACAAGTAATACATATTCAGGCACATGCATCCTTAAAAAATACTTTTAATAAAATAATCTGACATGAAAACTCGTAAACATATAAACATTTTCATAAATCATTTAAGCACATAATATCATAAAGAATTTCCTCATCATAAATCATTTTAGTGAAGTTTGATCCTTGAAAGTGATTATTCTTTATCATTTATCATTTATCCTATATTTGATTGATCAATCTATAAACATGGTACCTGGCGGCGGGGCGTCAGCAACTCTCATCACTAGGCCGTGACCAAAAATAAAGTAAGTTCACAACCTCTTCTTAAGACGGATCCCCCACAAATCCTCTGAGTCACAGTCAATTCAAATCCTCCAAAATATTTTTCTTTCCTTTTATTTATAACATATCATATCCTCCAAAAATCATAAAATAAGCATTTTTGGGAAAATCACTCAACTTTATCATTTATCGTAAAAATATCATAATTTCACCATAATCATTTTAAAAATCATTTAACATATATTATGACCGTTCGGGACACTATAAAGACATTCGAACTACCCGAGATGTAAAATGATCATTTTATCAATAGACCATGAACTCCCCGTTTTTTTACTTTTTCCTATGTTTCTTGACTCGAGTTTATCTCGAATCATCATATGACCTTATTTTTTACTTCTACTAATTTTCTTAAATGTAAACTCGTGCCCTTCAAGTTATCCAACTTAATCGCTAAACCTTATTCCGTTGGTAGCTCGAATTGACTCGAAACTTAATAACTTTTTCCCAAACTCGAACGATGACTTACTATAACCTAGTCCAACCTCATGAGCCGCGGTCCAGCCCACACAAGATCACAGTCCAGCATCTTGCCTCATCCCTAACCAGACCGCACGTTTTCCCTACTTCACGCTTGGCGAGCACCCTTCCTTCCATGAGTCACCTTTGACCAGCCCCTAGCTAGACCAACTCCAGCCCCTTAGAAACCCTCTTAGGACCCTACTGGACCGCCCTTGCACCAGCCTCCCGCGCACAACCACCATGCACAGCCTCTTCTTCCTTTCCCAAAACTGCACGCCCTTGACTATAAATCGAGCCCTCAACGCTTCCATATCGTACTACCCTTGTTTCCAGCCATGCAAGGAATCTCTAGAACCATGACTCGACCCAACACAAGGCCTTGATCACGGTTGGACAGCCCGCACGCAGCCTCCCCTCGCAAGTGACCGAAACCGAACCCAACACATGCAATACACCCTAACCAAGGCTCGACGCTTTCTCCTCTCGTTCCAGCCCTTTTCTAACCTACATGGGACTCCTTTTAGGACTTCTAAATATCATCTCCCTTCCCCTTAATGACAGCTAGTCCCTAGGAATCATAACAACTCAAACATGCATTAAAAACTTCAAAACTTTAAAATAAATTATTCAAAACATTAATAAAACTTGATCATCATGTTTCTTCATTCAAAATATCATAAACATGCATAATATGTTTGAATGATGTAAAAATAAAGGTTTAGAACGTGTCTTTGGGTTTAAAACGCTTGAAATACGAATATCGATGCGGTGGAATGTCGGTGACGAAGGGAAGACGATTTCTACCATTTTTTCTCGACAAAAACCCATTGAAAACCCACCTTGGGATGCAAGAGAGTCGGTTGATTGTTGCTGGAAGAAAGAACGAAGGAGAAAAAAATTCGAAATTTCCCTTTGCTTGCAAAAGGAATTGGCCGCTGCTCACCTTGTACATAAGTTTTGTGTCTGTGTTTCGGTGTGTGTTGGTGTGTGTGTGTTTAGGTTCTTTTAAATATACATAATAAAATGTCACTTAATCACTTAATTAATGGAATTTATTAACCCTAGTTTTTAATTAATAATTTAGATCTATTAAGATTAATAAAATTTTTAGGACTCATATTAAAATATTTAAAAATACTCATTTCCAAAAATCCCTTATAAATTACATAAATTACTTGCTCGCACTAATTAATTTAAATTCGACTCCAAAAATACTAAAATACTTAAATTATTTAAATAAATGTTTGCTCAACTAAAAAAAAATTAGCTTTCAAATCTTTAACACCTTAATCGTCTACGATCCTCCGTCCCCGGCCAACCACCGATATTCGCCTGAAAACCTTTAAATTATGAAATCAAGCAAAAATATACAATTAATCATTTAATTAATCAAAATATATCCTTCATGCATCCAAAATCATTTAATTAAAATAATTTATCAATTTAATAATTTTCATGCATGCGGTTTATGTAACTGGATTTTTGGACATTGCAAATTGTAATAACTAGGCCTCACATGTGCGGCACATGAGAGTATCATGAAAATTGTGGAGTAGTCATATTTCAAACATTTGATTTTTTTTCCCAAATTTTTTCAAATGGTCAAGAACTTCTCACTACAAATAAGTAAAATAACAACGAAACACTAACCAAACTTTTTATTAAATCATAAAGAAATAATTCGATTGAATTCCTTTTACTACTAAGCTGCACTAACGTGTCAATGAAAGATGTCACAACCAATATTATCCATACTTTATTTTTCCATACCCATATATGAACATTGATAATTTCATGACTAAAAAGATTTTCAAACAAGAAAGGACATAACACATGTTTTATCAACTGAAAAATGTCATACTGCCAAAAAACAATACTACAAGAAAATAAAACTTGTTTTTGATTAAAAACAACCACAAAAATTGTTTAGAAAATACAAAGAAATTTCAGATAGATATTCGTACACGAAGTCAATCGTCGAAAAAAATTCCGCCAACATCTTCATTTATTCAACAAAAGCTTCATGTCTACAAAAATCTTTCCTATCTTGATATTCATTCATCAAATTCTTACAAGACCTCTTAAGATCATTATCAACATATACAACCGTATTAGCCTACGTGAGGATATACATATATGATTAATAACAATAAAAATTCACACATTAAAGTATTGGAATTAACAATCAAATTAATCGGGGTTAAAGTAGGTTTGGTTTGAAGTAAAACTTTTTTTTTTTGGCCTTTCTCTATGGTGAAGTACTGGACGGAGTCACAAACATTGATAATTTCCTTTTCTTTACACTATCATCAAATGATCCATTCTCAAAAATTATCTCATACAACTTCATTATTTTCCTTATCCATATCTATAATATTAGACTTACGCAATTTATCGACACTTATATTGTTATCATCTATACGTTCTCTTATCACCAATTTATCAATACCTACATTTTTTTCCTCTAGCAAGTCGCCAACATCTATATCTTCAACATTCCCAAATTATCCAATTCTTCACCACCTACACCTTCCCCTTCTCCTTTCGCCAAATTAGCAACATATATATTCACCAATACATCAACAAAATAATCAAAATATCTACTTTCATCAAGTTTTAAATTAAAGTCCCCTACTTCAATTTTCTCATCGACCCCATCAACATCTTCAACAGAATTCAGATCATTCTCGACAACAAAGCTCTTTCCCTTAATGTCTCCTGCAACGTCGGTCTCTAACGTGATGTTTTCTTTCTCAAGAAAAAACTTCTTCTTCGCTCTAGATCTCACACTCCCACGTTAAAATTCAGCACAAATTCGTTTCAATATTTTAATCTCAGTCATTTATTCTTTACAATGTTTTCGAGTTTACAAGCCTCAGAACTACCTTCTCCATGATTCTAAACCATTAGCACAATCTACAACATTACATAATTAATGAAGTCTGAAATTTTTATTTAAAAAAAGTAAAACAAAATATGTACGGTATTCGATTTATCTCCTCACCAAACGAAGGTAGTGACAAAAAATGTTTCAGAAAAATAAAACAAAATATTCTTTCTCAATTAAATAATGAATTTTGTGCAAACATATGTTTGTTATTGATGATTTATTGATGTTTACTCTAGTTTCATTTTTTCTCTTCTTAAAATTTCTTCTCACTCGTAATAATTACACACATAGAACATGTAATCTTGACTTAGATCAAGTATTTTTATCATTTTATCAAATATTATAATTACGGTGACATTAACAAACGAATAGATCTCTTATGAGACGGTCTCACAAATCTTTATCTGTAAGATGGGTCAACCTTTCCGATATCCAGTCTCACAAAATACGACCCGTGAGAGCGTTTCACACAAGTTTTTGCTTTAACAAAGTTAGATATTTTAAGAGATTATTATTATTATTATTATTATTATAACAGTCAAAATGTATCGTGATGATCATTTTTACACACAGTGATATTATTTCCATGTATTATTTCAATTTCTCCTGAAAATCCATCGCCATATATCGCTATCGGGCGTGTCGGTGTCGCTCTCAAAGGCAAAGTGGTCACCATGTATCCATTTTTCAGCTCAATAATTAATATGTAGTTATGAAACATTTTTGTTCTAATCAACAGATTCGACCGATGTTATCTGAAGTTGTACGCGAATTCTTCTCTTCACCTTTGATCTTCACCGTCTAGCTGAATTGCAGTGATCTTGCAGCGCGTGAATTGATTGAAAAGGTGTAATGGAGGCGATTACACCCGCTCGATTCGTCGGCTCTGAGATTCATGGCTTCCGTTCCATGGAAGGTATGATTTACATATGGGGCACACCTTTTCTTTTGTTGTTTTGAATTTGATTTGTGAAGTTTTTTTGTCAAATTTTGGATGATGGGTTTGCTGGGTTTACTCTTTTGCTCTTCATTAACTTATTGAATTTTTTTTTTTTTTTTGGTTTGGTTTTATTTTTCTTGATTAACATTTAACAGTGGCGAGTGAGTTTTGAGAAATTTTATTATTTTGCAGTATACGCGCAGTCTACTATCTAGAGGGATATAGAGTAGTGAATCGATGAATTGGACAAGACTTAGTAGGTCTTTTATTTAACTTCATTATTGGTCAACTGTGTATAGAAGTCCCATGAAAATAGATGCAGATAAATTAGGAAAATATATATCGGGTAGAATAAGGGAATTACAAGTCAAGGACGGTGGACCGAATCTCAGCCTTTTAATGTTGGGATTTCTTATGATTTCCCTCGGTCACGTTAATCTTGGGATTCCTTCTAGTTTCTTGCTGTTTTGTCTAGCAAGTTACTTATTGATTGAAGCTGTTTGGAGGTATGCGTTTCCTTGTGCATTAGTTTATCATTCAGTGTTTTTATGATACTTTACATCATTTTACTTCTCAATAAAAGCTCAATAGAAGTGCAATAGTAAGCTGACAATTTTGCCAACTTCAAATGTCAGATTGTTGTAATTTTTGAACCATGTTGCATGGACAGATTTGGATGTTGGTAATATGATGGAGGAAGTCAAGGGAAGGTGGCTCAGACCCAATGAGATTTACGCTATTCTGTGTAACTACAGATATTTCTCTGTTCACGTAAAACCCGTGAATTTACCGAAAAGTAATACATTTGTGTGCTATTTTCTTCTCTTTCACTATTATCGCAGGTTCTTTTTATGGACATCCAGCGGAATATTTGAATGTAGGACATGTAAGAATTATAGTGTGACTCTAACTAATATTGATTCTATTGGGGATGATGTAGGTGGCACAATCGTGTTGTTTGATCGTAAAATGCTCCGGAATTTTCGCAAGGATGGCCATAACTGGAAGAAGAAAAAGGACGGAAAAACTGTCAAAGAAGCTCATGAACACTTGAAAGTAAGGTTGTCTAACACATTGACGATATGTGTTGAGTTAACAATTTGCATGTTGCTACATTGGTGACATGGGTGAACGCAATTTTTAACTCTTTGTTAATTCGTTTTGGGATTTTCGGTTCTTAATAATTTTTTTATGATTTATTGACTATAGGAGGTTCAGTCTAGGTATTTCAGAAAGTATAGGTCAATTAACGTTGGTGTTCACACTGATTGTTGTTTAAATAGCAGTAGCTTGGTGTTTTTAGGATGGGTCCCTAGAAAAAGTAATTTTGTTGCCTCTCTTTGCAAGAACTTAGATGTTTAGGTCTGATATTCATATTTGGTTGGTTAAAAGATGAAGCAGCGTGGACTACTGATGTCAAATTTAATCATTCATGTTTTCCCATCAAATCTTTATGAATTTCCTCACAATGGTGTTTAACATATGAGCTCATTGTTGCCATGTTCTACAACTTCATCAGTGCAACAACTACTTCGTGAGCACCACAACCACCACTACCCTGAGAAACTGTGGACTTCTTAAATGTTCTGGTCCCTGGATTAATGCAGTGCGGGCAAAATTGCATCTTAAAAAAAGGCTAGTTGGAAGCATTACGATTGAAGATTCTGATAAATGGTGTTGGGGGTTTTTTTTTTGGGGCTGGGTGGGGATGTTCATTGAGGTTTGTGGAGCTTGGGTATAGTTTGGGAAACAAGGTGCGGAAAACTGATGCTGTAGTGAAGAGAGAGATTGGAGGGTGACAAGGAGAGGTTGGGAGATATAGGCATATCAAAAGCATTGGGTCAGCTCACAGCGAAAATTCGAAATTTTCTCATTAGCGAATCTCTAGGCCATAACAGTTCTGTTTTTATTTAACAAGCTTCTAGATTTTTTTACTGATTTAATTATATTAAAGCACGTTCACGAATTGAAGATTTGTAAAACAACATAAATAAATTGAATTTTGTCTTTGATTATTTTCCATCCTGCTACTTACCAAATCGAGCAACAAATTATGCCACTAATTTGCCAGCTTAATTTCATTCTAACTTAAACCCCAGTACTAAGTAATAGGACTAAATGCAACTGCTTATTCATTCAAAAAAAAAAAAAAAAGAAGAAGAAGATCGAAGGCTGCAATGTTCGGCCTGCCCTAGTCTAGATAAAATCAGTTCATATTCACATAAAAAAATCAGATGTCTTAAGTGCAAATATGACAATTACACAATATAGGTCCTTCTTGCCAAAAGCTCTGAAATTTCTAGCAGTTTTTTTTATCCTTTTCTGATTCAGAGTTATCTACCCTTTTCCTGTCTTTATAAGCTAGGGTTTTCTGTGAATTGGCCTCTCTGCCGCAGTTCAATTTCATGCCTTATCTTTTGTGGAATTCTTCCTTGTGTGAACGTCTTTCCTTTTTCTTCCCTTTTCCATCGTAACACATGGCATGTGAGTCGTGCTTATTGCCCTGTACTCTGTCTCTGGGAGTCCATATGCTATAGCTGGTACGCAGTACATATAGTTTCTTATACACGTTGCCGTGCTACACATGACTCATGTAGGTGTCGCTGTGTCTCTGTGCTAGTTTCTTCTATGCACAGTCAGTCTATATATAGCTCAACACATGACCTAAGAAGTGTTTGATTTTGTCTTGGTTTTTGGCTTGATTGACCGTTGACCCAGGGTGCAAAAAAAGGGTCACCACATACTCGTCACTTTTCATAACCCAACAATAAATTTTTTTATCAGGAATCAGTCATGGAAACTGAATGCATAAGCTTATTCAAATTTAATCAGAATTTTAGTTATAGTTGTTGCTAAACTGTAGCTATTAATCATGCCTATCAGTGTGGCAGGACTAATGATCAATCTTGCAGCATCCCATGAGGAGAATAATCCTTTACTGGATGATTGATTAAGAGTGCTGTATGTGTAGACTTCACTTCATAAAGTGATTATGGAACCTCATTAAACAAATATTCCACACAGCAAGCCATTTTCCATCTCTGTTGTGTTCTTCTGTGAACTCTGATGCACAATAAGCCATTTCCATCTGTCTGTTGTCTTCTTTTGTGAACTCTGATGTACAATAAGCTATTTCCATCTGTCAGTTTTCTTTTGCGACTCCTGATATGACTTACTTCTTTAAGATAAACATAGAAGTTCCATAGATACTTGGGATATAATTGTTTGCGTTATCATTTAAGCAACGAGTAATAAACTAGTGCTTAATTAGAAGATTAAAGTGAAATATATAATATGAAGAATCCATAGAATTAATGATATGCCAAATATGCCTTCTAGGCCTAGCTTATTATTTTTTACACATCTCGGACTCTCGGTATTAGAATCTTTTAATGGTAGTATGTCCCTCAATTGCACAGGTCAATTTATCTATTACAGTTATGCATTTTCTCTTATATTGGGATTCATTTGCCTTATCAGAATTAAGATGGTTGAATGGAACCTAATTTGAGAACTTATCCGACTCTTTGTTTTTGCAAGGGCGCCTAAGCTTTTATTTATATTCAGTACAGGTAGGTAATGAGGAAAGAATACATATATACTACGCTCATGGAGAAGACAAGCCAACATTTGTTCGTCGATGTTACTGGCTACTTGACAAGTATGAAATCATAAAATCGCTGACAAGTTCACAAATACACCTATCATCACATTCCTTATCATTTGATTATGAACATGATGCAGTCATTAATGAATTACTACATTAAACGAGAATTTGCTCTTGCGAGGTACGTGTTCTCATTAACAGCTTAGTAACTTGCAGGTCTCTAGAGCATATCGTCCTGGTCCATTATCGTGAAACTCAAGAGGTCAGTCTTGATTAACTTACTAAATCCTATCTAGATGTCATGTATGGAAAAATTGTCTTCGTTTCCTAATACTTCTCATACATAGAACATGCCTTTGTAAAATTAACACTTTTCCATGAATGTTATATTGTCTTCGAGTAAATGTTCAGTAGTTTTGCATTTTATTCTCTTTTGCTGGATAATCAAATGCATATATGGATCACACTAAGATACTTGTCGTGTACTTATTAGGGTACAATGTACCAGCTGTAATTTTTCTTGTTATGTTCCACATATTTTAAATTTCTATTTACCTGGATTTGGTAAAATGCATCTCGTACACGTGAAGCTATGGACATTATTTTGACTTTCATTTTTTGTTAGGGATACCAGCCCTTGTATATTCTCTTCTTCTCCCTTTTTCCTTTTCGTTGTAGTTCTATGCATATAAGTGGTAGAAATTAGATTTTTTCCGTTCATTTATGGCCAGCGACACTCTTTTGTCTACCATGAACTGGTAGAGCATCGTTCTAAAATTCGCTAGGCGCTAGTTGGGCGCCAGACTAGCGCCTAGAACCTAGGCCCCCTAGGCGAGGACTAGACGTCGCTAGGCGGATTCTACAGTATCAAGAGACTTGTATTGTAATGGTTCTTAAACAAATTTCATCCCAAACTTTGTTAAAATCCAATTGACACCTGGTTTATTCCTCCTGCTTAAGACGGATCAGAATAATAGGCAATGCAAAATAAATCAAAATAAAGAAAAAAATTACTTTTAGGATCTGATTCGATTTTCTTATGTGTGCAGAAGTAAATAGACAAAGAAGATGACGGTGGCGTGTTAGGAAAAGTGCAAGCTGAAAGCCCAAAAAATTAAAAGCACGATCCTATAATTCTTTCTTATGTCATGTTCTAGTTTAATTCGGCTTTCAATAATTAAAAGCCCAAAAAAATTTCCCAAAAACACTTTAAACGCCGAGGCCCGCTTAGGACTGCCTAGGCGCCCTTGCCGCATAGGCTGGCCGCCTAGAACCTTTTCGGTGCGGTCAAGCGGCGCCTAGCCCGAGTTTTAGAACACCGTGATAGAGCATATATCTGTATGGGCACATATCTTTCGTGATTTCATTATTAATCGTAATTAAAGTCCTAGGATTTGTTACATAACATTTATGTATACTGTCACTAATAAACGCCTTGTTCTTGCAGAGGTCATATCCTCCTCTTATATATTTTTGATAGCATCAATCGGCTTCTCTTCTTTTCTTATATCTGATGCACCAAAATATTTATGCTGGGCAGAAACCTTACATAGCATTGACTCTAGATTTGTGGAATCGTTTTGGAAGCCATGCTTTGGTATTCTTTGTCACTCCATTAGTTATTATAATAAAGGATAGGCTTCTAGTTTTCAGTTTATAGTTACATTCTGTAAAGACCCTTATGCAATCCTTTCTTCCTCAAGCACTGTTCATTTTCAAAGTTTATTTTTTTGTAAGCAGCCAGCTTAATGCCATAATTTGCAGTAATTTGTTAAGTTCAGATTTAGGGACAAGGATACTCTTCCTGTCTCTTATACCATTGTCCCTTCTTTTTTCTTTTCTTTATGGTTACATGCTTCAGGTCTTCGCCCATTTGCTCAAACCTAGAGAGTTGATAGTTTGTCAGCATTTCTGTACTAGCCTTTTTTTCCCTTCTTTAAGGATAGAACTTGGGGGAAAGGTGAATTAGTCTTTGTATGATGTAAACATCAATCAGTCGTGCTTAATATCCAAGGATAATTCATTGAGAATCATTGACACAATCTCATTCCCACCAGCCATATTAATGGATGATTCATGTATGTGAAATAACCTGTGGCTTATGCAACATGAATAATGGTTAACTTATGATACAGTTGCAGGTTTCGCAATATGTAGATTCCAATTCTAATTCAGCTGCCTCCGACCCATCTGCTTCTTGGCCTTCATTGGAAGAATCTGATTCGGAATTTGGCCAAGTGCGCTACAGTGACCGCACATCACCTTTAGGTGATTTTAAGATTTGTGCAAGATATATTGCTTCATCAGTCAGATGGAATTAGTTGGTCCATACCTGGAAAGGATATGCTATTTGATTGACCAACAAAGATGACTTTAATAGAAAATTCTAAAGTTGCAACAAGAGAGTATTTCCTATTACATAACAGGAACATACATGGCTACTAATAAAATTTAAATATGTGAAGCTGTTTATTGTTGCAATAGCGAGAGAGAATTTTCTTGAGCACAATTGACAAGATCTAGCTAAACTTTGTAGTATTCAAATGATTTTATTAATTTTGTTGACTGCTTTTCCTAAAAAAAAAAAAAAACTGGTTTTGAGTCTTCACATGTTTGAATTCTTAGTTGAACTCAAAGATGATAGCATTTCATTAATTAGTTGCTGGAAATTAGTTGGTATTAAGTTCTTCTTTAAAAAAAAATTTCAGAGTTCCGTGACTGTCTGACGACCATAGAGAATCATGAACAGAAACTTCATGAGATAAATACTCTTGAATGGGATGAGCTTTTGCTGCCAGATCATTCCCGCAATATGCTAGCTCTGCACGAAGGTACAGACTTAATATATTTAAGTGTTTAATATTAATATAGAAATATAGTTTTTGAAAGAATTGTTGTTTATCTTCTGTTTTGGTGGTTGCGATTTTTTCCTGCAGGCTTTGAGTTGAATCAATATGAGACGAAGAGTTGTAGGATTGGTGTAAGTGGAACTGGTTTTTCAATTTCGTTTGTAAACGGATTTTTTTATTTTCAATTCATTTGCTAATGAGGTGCATATTCTTAGTGCATTGTTTTTTTAATTCCATGTCCGTAGTGGACAGATTGAGGTCCTTGTGTTTGTTTGATACCCCAAAAGAATGAAAAATAATGTGGTGTACTTCTGCATTGTTTCCGCTGGAAAATAGTAGGTCCACATTTTCATGACTGGAAGCGTTAATTAATCAAAATGAAAGTAAGAATGGGCCAAGTACTCCCATAGAAATACCTTTTTGTCTTTAAATGTTTAGATGATGCTATAAAGGTTTCTCTTGTTTGGTCAGTTTGCTACTTCAATGTTAATGCACCCTGTTTGACTTGGCGTGCACAATATTTATTACTTTTCTGTGTCAAATATAAGAGTTGTAATCTGTGTTGGCTTTGATATTAGCATTCCCTCAGTGTTTTGTCATTGCTATTCTTATGTGGGTTCTATAGTTGCTTTATTTGGCCACTGTGTCTTTTATTGCCCAAATCAACACTCTGTTATTTAGTTTCAAGATGTAGATGTATCTGTGCTAGTTCATTTTTCGCAATTACTCCTTTCGTCCCTTTTATATTCTTTTTTTTTTAATCTTGTTCAACATATTAAGACATTCTGATAATGATAGGGTTTAGATGCCCATTTCTCCCAATATTCATTTTCTTGCAAATCATGTGTGGTTGATCTCAAGATGAATCTGATAGAATATTAGAAAAACAGAATCAGAATTCAGAAAAATTATAATTTGGTAAATTCAATTCCAGACATAACTTTATTTGAGTGGTTGGAGCTACAAAAGGGATGAAGAACTACCAAAAAAGGGGGGCTATAATAAAAACAAAAGGAACCACCACTACACAATTTTACCCACCTTCTTTTATGTGACTAACTTTATTTATAATAACTTCACTAGATATTTTTACTCCTAAAATCAGGGAACAAATTTCCTGAGATTAGGCTCTAAATGCATTAATCCATAATTCTGCCACCAAATCATCTTCCCTGATATTTGCTTCCTGTTTATTGCCTCTGAATAATTTGGAATCTATCATAATCATTCACGGTCTTTTGTTGATTAAAATTCATCAATATTCATTTCTGCGAACAGATTAATGCCATGTCAACCAACAAAGTGTCCCCAGAAAGTTCTGCCAACTGTTTCTTTGATCAAGTTTACGGGCAGAATTCAATTAATTACGCTTTTCCAAGCAGTGAACTCCACCAGGCTGTTGGACGTGAAAAGATTGCAAGTTTACAGACCAAGGGACTAGGGCCATTAGGTGAATGTGTGGATGACCCAGGACAAGATGTTTTCCAAGCACAGGATAGTTTTGGAAGGTGGATGGCCAATATCATTGCTGATTCTCCAGGATCTGCTGATGATCAAGCTCTGGAATATTCTATTTTAACTGTGAACCAGCCTTTCACGTCTGAGGCGGTGGATAATCAACAAACTTCTTCATTCAGGCATATATTCAACATAACCGAGGTCTCACCTGCATGGGCTGTGTCAACTGAAGAAACAAAGGTCATCTCCTTTTCACTGTTCTTCCTTAATGTTTGCCTTTATTTTTCATTGAATATTTATGCACAGGTTTACACATTAGTTTTGTAAATGAAGACAAGTTGCATATGAATGGTGAAGTAGCGAACAATGAAAATCAGTTTGTATCACAAGAATAATGGCTAATCTACTGAATGGAGAATATGTTTCAAATAAAATGTGGAATGAATTGTATCAATTACGGTCATTGTTTTTGAACTTGAGCAGCTTGCTGGACTGAAATAATACATTTGTCAGATCCATTGAACAAGTTATATTCCTCTTTTGGATTTTAAGGAAAAAAAATTCTTTTACCCTTTTTTCATGCACAGTTAACACATGGTTTTCTTTGGATTTCTTGAACTTATGTTTTGCTAAAAATTTTGGTAAATTGTGATTGATTTTCTTTTATTTTGAAATTTTGTGGTTTGTTGACTCGATGATTGTTTTGCAGATTTTAGTTGTTGGGTTTTTTAAAGATGGACAAGTATCCTGCACAAATTCTAATCTCTTTCTTGTCTGTGGAGATTCTACTATTGCTGCGAGAGTTATACAAGATGGGGTAATTCGATGTATGATTTCACCTCAAAGTCCTGGCGTAGTTAGTCTTTATCTGACCTTTGATGGCCACAATCCTATCAGCCAAGTTTGGACTTTTGAATTCCGAGCTCCCCTAGTGCCCAAGCATGAGATTTCTTCTGATGACAGACCTAATTGGGAAGAATTTCAACTTCAGCTAAGGCTAGCTCATTTGTTGTTTTCATCATCGAAAGACCTCGGTGTGTTTTCTACTAAACCTTCCCAAAATGCCTTGAAGGAAGCCAAAGCCTTTGCTCAAAAAACTTCACATGTCTCCAATGGCTGGATGTCTTTGACCAAAATAGTTGAAGATGCCAAAATTTCTTTTTTCCGGGCAAAAGATAGCTTGTTTGAGTTGACTTTGCATAATAGACTGCAAGAGTGGTTGCTAGAAAAAGTGGTAGCAGGGTGCAAAATTTCTGAACGTGATAAACATGGTCAAGGTGTAATTCATTTGTGTGCCATGCTAGGTTACACATGGGCAGTTTACTCGTTTTCGTGTTCTAGCTTATCATTGGATTATAGGGACAAATTTGGTTGGACAGCTCTACATTGGGCTGCATATTCTGGAAGGTAGTCTGGAAATGTTTCCTCTATTTGTGAAAGTTTCTTTCTCTCACTATGTTAACCCTCTCCTGAGGTTTTGTTGCAGTTTATGCTTCATCGTGTGTTGGTAACTTGATGCGTTGAATTCCTGTGATTTGGTTTAAGTGAATTTTCATGGTGTAAGACCTCTAAATAGAAGCTTAAAGTTGTTAAGAAATTGTTCAACATAATTTAACTGTTGAGATCAATAGCGAGTATCAACATAGTTGGAATATGTTTCTGTGACCATCCGTGACTAATTTGTTTGGTTGATTAATAGTATTCTTTATGTATTAATTTAGCACTTTTTTCAGGGAGAAAATGGTAGCGACCCTTTTATCTGCTGGGGCAAAGCCTAATTTAGTCACAGATCCAACTCCTGAAAACCCTGGTGGATGCACTGCTGCTGATCTTGCTTCTAAAAATGGTTTTGATGGTTTGGCAGCTTATCTTGCTGAGACAGCTTTAGTTGCTCAGTTTAATGATATGACATTGGCAGGAAACGTTAGTGGGTCCTTACAGCCTACCACAAGTGGAACAGTGAACTCCGAAAATCTAAGTGAAGATGAGTTAAATCTGAAGGAAACTCTTGCGGCTTACCGGACAGCTGCTGATGCAGCTGCACGCATCCAGGTTGCGTTGATTGAGCACTCAATCAAAGTAAGAACAAAATCAATTCAGTCATCTAATCCCGAAGAAGAAGCACGTAACATAGTTGCAGCATTGAAGATCCAGCATGCTTTCCGCAATCATAATAGGCGCAAAAAGATGACAGCTGCTGCTAGAATCCAATATAGATTCCGTACTTTCAAGATGCGAAAAGAGTTCCTTAACAAGCGTCAGAAGGCTATTAAAATACAGGTAAGTAGGAACTAAATGTAGGGAGGGGGGGCTTCATGAATGGGATGAGATCCATTTGTGGATTAAGAACATGGCTAGGTTGCTGGTTGCCAAAATAGTCTTTAGTGGGGGCAAAATGTTCGATCCGGTTTTCCCTTTTGACAAACCTAGTAAACACGGTAGCATTTGTGCATTATTCATTCTGCTATATCCAGTCTTGTGCTGAAAGTAAGTGCTTCTCATTCGATGCAGGCTGCTTTCCGTGGTTTTCAAGCCCGACGACAGTACCGCAAGATTGTATGGTCAGTTGGGGTCCTTGAAAAAGTAATCCTCCGTTGGCGTTTAAAGAGAAAAGGCATTCGTGGGATTCAGATACAACCTGATGATCCTACTCAAGAAGGTGACTCGGAAGAAGTTTTCTTCCAAGCCAGCAGGAAACAAGCTGAGGACCGGGTTGAGAGATCCGTTGTAAGGGTCCAGGCAATGTTTCGCTCCAAGAAAGCACAAGAAGATTACAGAAGGATGAAATTAGCACATAAAAATGCATCGGTAGATTAGTATTTGCATCTATTATCGTTCTGCAACATTAATTCCCTCAATCAACTAAACTGCTGTCTTGTCTTGTACAGTTGCAATTCGAAGAACTTCTCCATCCTGATTTAAACATGGGACATGTAAAGGACTGATCCACAACTGCCCCCTTAGATTCTGATACTACAGAATGATTAGAACAAAGCAAACACTTGGAGGTATATGATGCTAACATAGTGTGTGATACTTGTAAATTTCTAGACTGAGGTAGGACCTGTCTTGATCACACCTAAGTATAAATAAATATACGGTGTCTACTGCTTTCATCATTTCTCGTTTTCATTCTCGGTGTTTCAGGTTCTTGGAATATCCCTGTATGTTTTAGAACTCATCTTATTTATATATGTTTTTATGAAAATATATTAATATTGAATAAGAAATGAAGTAATTCACCAATTGATATAGAGTTCTGGCCACTACGTAAGCGTGACTGGAAATTTCAAGCTGGATTTAACTCTTCCTGATCTACACTTTTTGTTCAGAAATCGTTCTGAAATTCTGTACGATTTTGCCCAGATTTTAATTATCTGAAATGGGAAACATGTTACTTCTGTTGCCGAAAAACAGTAGTTACAGCTACTTTTCAGTCAATCGGCCAACATTTTGAACAACTTTGGTTCAGAACTAATGTACAAAATAAGTTTGTAACCATATGAAGCAAAGGCTTAGACATGTTGCCTTGAATTGAGCTTTTCTGGAAATTTCCAGTTTCCTTTCGTCTCGATCATGGAGTTTTCGATCTGACTTCGGTTGATCATCTCTTTACACCTTTCACACATTGTTTTCTGGGTGTATAGAGAGCATTCTGTAAAATTATCAGAATCTTTGTTTTTAATAAAATATAATAAAAATTTCAAATTTTAACAAACTGTAACAAAAGTACAAAAATTTTAAAACTATAACATTCCAGGAACAATTCCTCGGATTTAAATAAATCTGAGGAATTGATCATGGGATCCTAATATAGGATTCAAAAAGGGCAAAAAAATGGTTTTATTAAAAATAAAATATGGCCATATATTGGTCATCATTATTAATTTTTTTAAAAAAAATATGAAGTTCTACCTATGTCAATGTTCTGTGTTTGTTTGATGATAATGTACATTTTCCGATCTTCTCATATTTCTATTATTTTTAAAAAAACTCCAGGAAATCTTAAATTTTTTTCCCAAAAAAAGCCATTACCATTAAAATTATTATAATTTCATTAGTATTTTTTTAAGAATAAAAGCGAAGATGTGCTGCTTCGTTTCACATGAGTAAAAGGTTAATATTTAAATGGGAATGCGATGATGTAGTGTCTCATTCAATTTTGTATATTATTGATGTTATTCAGACTGTATTTTATGAATCAAGTTTACAAATAAACTATATATATATATATATAGTTTATTTGTAAAATAGAATTGTTCTATGGATTACCATGGATTTTAAAATTCTCCCATTTTATTATAGTTTGGTAAAAATATTTAATTTTTATAATATTTTATTAAAAAACCCAAATTCCTACACACCTCTATTTTCCTATTCTAACTTCGGCAATAGTTTTGCACGATGTTGATAAATGTATAGATGAGTTTCGCTCTNATATACTTGTTATAATGGTTTGATCGTGTTGAGTTATTAGACTCACTAGGTTTGAACGTGTGTAGGTAAGGATGATGTTGAGACCGGAGGGGCTGATCATTGACCAAATCCAGACCAAAAGCAGTATACTCCCGAAGACTTTGCATTTCACTATAACTTGAAGTTTAAAAAATGACGAGAGAACTTTTATTTAGCATGGTCGAGACTTTTTTTATTTGCTAAATTTTGTTGTCTATTGAGTATTTAGAACCTTATTCAAATATTACTTTGATATTTATGTGTCATTCGGATAGTTTTGGAAAATTACATTTTTTATTTAAATGGGATATCGATTTAACTTTTCATTAAAGTTTTATCAAACCGAGGTTTCGAATATTTTTTCGGTGAATAGTGGAAAAAAATTCTTGTGTTATTTATTTAAAATTAGAGTTTGGGAAGTTTCGAAAACAGTTTAGAGGGAGTGAATGAACTATAATAAAAACTATGTTAAATAATACTAAACTTAAGTTGTGTTAGAAGCTCAAGTAAAGTGAGCTAAAAAAATATTTAAGTGTGAAACAGCTCAAGTTGTTACATAAATAAGATATATGATAGTGCAACAACAAAGTTTACGATATTTGACTTAATAGCACAGATAACAATCAAAAAAGCACAAGTAAGTAATTGTAAGTAAAAGAGGCAATAATTTGTTTATGAAAGTTCGAAAGCTAAGCTTATACGTCTCCATTTCTTCTGTTTCTAGAAAGATTTCACTAGAAGATTTGATCAGTTACAACAAATTGTATAAATTCATTTCAGCTCAGTTCAACAACCCTAATAAACTGAAACTTCTAGCACTCTTTACGTCAACTTTATCTGTTCAGAAATAGGTTTCTAACAATTACAAATGATTGTCACAATACAACGCTTGTGTATAAAATATAAGGGATAATACAAAGTGCATAATATTGATCTTTAATCGATCTGATGAAACTTAGTGCATGTGCAAGGACAGCTTAAATATGAATCTTTTAATAGATCTTACGCGATTTGAATGCTTGATGAAAATTGATAAAATAGTAGCAGTTGCAAGAGCGATCTTCAATCTTTATGCATTCCTTCTTTATAGTCGTTGGTCCTCAACGTTAATAAATATATACGGTACTCACAGATGTACTGGATAGTCGACAATTATGCAAATACATGTGTCCTTATCGTGTAGCCGAATATAGTACCTGCCAATTCAATTTTCTTGGACACTAGCTGAAAAAGGTAACCAACAAATCTTTTCTCTTTTGTCACTTCTAACAACTTTATGACATACTTGGAGATAGTATGTTTGTCTTCATAGATTGTTGATAAAATGGTCTTCGATTCGATCTGTTCTGCTCGAACAGATTAGTTCAAGTCATGCTGATGAAGAAACTCTATCAGATCGAAATAGTTGACTAGCTCGATTTGTACGTTCAATAAATCTTGTAACAACGTAGGTTGATCAACACGCTTGTAGTCTTATTTAGTTCAGTTTAATGATCTCTATTAATATAAGTTTAAGTTAGATCAGTTTAGTTTATGATCGTCAAAACTTAAATATAAATTGTATATTAACAAAGATGTATTTATAAATATTTAAAACAATATTTGTTACGAAAAAATGGTCGTTTAATACATATACTAGGTAGGGGCACCTCAATTCTTGAGGTGCATGTCTTACCTTAGTTTGCCGTCTAACATATAAGTATTTATATTTTTCTTCAGAGTAACTTACCATGTGTTCATATTTGTGTAGGTCTTTTAAAAGCTATGATTTTTATGAGTATAGTAATTTTTATTTTATTTTATATCCGTAGTCATACGATTAGTATTTCAAGTTGGCACTGTGCTTAACAAAGTGAAAAATATGAAAAGATAAGGAATTTATAAAAGTGTTAATAGCTAGGAAAAATATTGAATTGGTGTTCAAATGAGAGAAGTTTAATAACATGTCTCAAATTGGACATAAAATATTTGCTCATCTTAAAATCTAATTAGGAATCTACTTCATAAATAAGTTATTATAAATTCAAAAATAGAGTATATATATTTAAATCATGATAGTGGTTGTAAGGGTGTCATACTTAATGACATTGTTGATGCTAATGAATTTATGAACGTGGTAACTTTAACTTAATATTATTTGTAATATGAGCTATTAAACAATCTATAAGAGCACCTAAAATCTTATTAGTTCTTCAATTTCTTTCTGAAATAGATAGTTGTATTGAAATTGTCTACAGTCGATACACGTACAGTAAGGATTGTTTTCCATTGAATTTGGTTTATATATTGAATCTGTAGTTAACAAAAGATGGGTATTGAGAAATTATAACATATCAAGTATGTTAAACGTTAGGTAACTAAGCACATAAGTGTATATAGAGTAAGATAGAGGGTGCCAAGTGAATTTTCATATATTATATGAAATGTGTTGAGTAATAGATAATTTGTAATAAATGTCGTGGTTGTTTTTGTCGATTGCAATAAAAGCAGGTTATTCATCTATAACTGTCAACAGGTGGTAAACCACTAGCTATAATTTTTACTCAAAAACCTGAGTCACCACCGCATTTGGTGTATTTCTGACACCTGTGATGTTAAAAAAAGTTAGTCATCATTTGTTCATGTAATGTGTCAATAAAATGAACATTGTTATAAACAATATAGCAGTTTTGAAAATGTATGTATGTTTTCGTAATGAAAAGAATTCATGTTCTTAGCTAATTTTAAAAATAACAATACCTGTGTGGTTTTTTATTGTTTCCTTTGCGCGCACGCGGTAGTGTTAATTTCCATGCGGCTGTGAGCGAGGTTCTGCCCTAAAAGGGTCATTTTGTGTGAATGCACGGAAAATGCGCGTTGGCGCGTGTCGGATTTTGTCCCAACCTTGTTTTTGGGCGTACGTCATGCACGCATGCTTGATCTTTGCAAACGACAGAGACAACAAGGAAAAACGTAGATCTGCTTGATATTAGCAGATTTCTATGCCTTTTTCTTCGGTATTTCAAGTGAAAAATTTCCACTTGTGAATTAACAAATAATGAAATCAAGTAATGAATCTAATTAAGAAAAAAATCAAGAAATTAAATATCAAGTATGTTAGATAATACATCTATAAGGTAACTCTGTAAATAGTAATTTAGTATTTTTTTTGGATTTGATGTATATATATTGCTGATAACTATTTTTATTTAAAGATTAATTACATAATTTAGGGAAGAAGAAAGCCTTTACTTTGTTTAAGATGTCGTTCATAATATGAGAGTGCATATTCGGTTGGAATAAAGTTGTTTCTGTAATTTTTTTGAATATTTTCTAATATAGAAAGTTATAATAGCATCGTTTACAAACAATATGGGTATAATCAAAGTTATTTTCATTGGAAAATTATAAAAAGTATTTAAATAAATTAAGTATAATACCTTTAATATTTTCAAAATAAATTTTATTTATTACATTGATGCTGACGGTAGCGAATATAATGATAACAATTATAACAATAATGATAATATGATTAATAGGTATAAAATAATTTTACTTTAAAAATTTAAATAAAAGTAAAACAGCTGGAATATGTGAGCTTGTAGGCTACCTATATGTCTTCTTCACTTTTTTAGAAAAAAATATGATAAGTACACTAAATTGGGAATCACATAGCATAGAGGGAAATCGTTTAATAATAGAAACAGAAGAATAAAAAATAGTTTTATATTTATTTTATTTTTCTATAGATGGATGTATGTAATATGAATTTACATTTAATAAAATAGTCTTTTATCGTTTTTATGCAATTGACGTAAATTAGAAACTTTAAAAACACATGAGATGATATACAAAATATTCAAATATATTCTGAAAAAAAATTGTGTATATTTCCTAAGAATGTATATAAGATTGGAAGTGGATCATAAGGTTAATGTTAGGTAGTGAGATTGAAGCATTGAGCAAAAAACTGTAGAATTATATACAATTAAATAAAGTATATTTATTGAGAATTTTATATATAACAAAAATTATTGAGAGTTTTTGAAACGCTTGGAAATTTTTAACTATGATACATAAAATATGGGATAAGGAAATGTAACTTTGTAAGATGATAATTTTGCTACTATATTGTATTTGTTTTTTGAGTTTAAGGTATTTATATGCATAGTTAAATAAAATTTCAATTCAACTTATGAATTTTAAAAAAGCAGTTGATCTTCTATGCAGATAATAACATTTACATATTTATAGTATTATCACAGGTTTTTAGCAGATAATAACCTTTACATATTTATAGTAATAGCATTGTACGTAAGATCCACTGTTGATCTTTTATGTAGCTACATTGTGAGTGTTTGAGTAGTAATAATATCATATATAGAATCTACGTCCGAACGTACATGTACTTAAATTATAAGTGTTTGAAATCATTGAAGAAACATTTAGAAGAAAAAGTTGTTTCAACTAATTAACAATGGTAAAAAAAAAATAATAACTATGTATATCATGTATAAATATATGTTGTGACTTGGTTTTTATCGTATGTTAACGGTTGATATATTTTACATGTATATAATATTTTTAAACTGGCTTAATCATTTGTATTTTTTCCGGGAATTTTAATGTTATATAATGCGTAGATAGTTGTGTTGATAAGAAATTAGGAAGAAATTTTTTTTGTAAATGTACACGTTACAAACAAAATCCATTGTCAAAATTACATGCACATGTTTGTGTACAACAGATGCAAGGACTAAGAGTTTTAATCTCATATTTAAACTACCATTATTATATCCTTAATTTGCGAAATCATTTCGTTACTTTTTTTTTGGATTTAGTCATCAAAACATCAACAAACTGTAGATATCACACCATATTTCGTAAACTTACATAACCACATCGTAATTTACATACAATTAACATTATGTTTTCCAACTGTATATACCTAAAAAGTACAAAACTAGCTGTTATGCTTCCATTATTACAAGCTTAGGTCAATCTTTGTCGCTAAGTGTTGATTTGAACACGATGAAAATAAACCAAACACCATGAAAAAGCAAACTGACGTCTAGTACATTAAGCATCGGCTAATGATAGAAATCTAATCAATTGTAAAGAGTATCATTGAGAATATCCAATTATATTACTTCAATTCATTGCAAAGCAAACATCTAATACAAAGAAATCAATTCATAACATTTAGCTTTTTTTCCCAATAAATAAACAGAAATCACTGTGCTTATAGCCAACTATATAAATGTCAATAATTTTAGACCCGATATAACGTCTACTAAATATTATTGATCACATTTGAAAAGCAAATGTCGGCGACTAATATCGGGAAAAATAGCGAAGACATCCTCTGTTGATAGATCAACATCCATATATAATCTAAAATGGGACAAACTATAGCATCGGGTTTACCATATTCATCTGACTCCCAAATGTAGGCCAGGGAGACACTAAAAGCGCTTGAAAATTGAATGACATGAAATGAATTATTCGTAGCACTAAATCAATTCTAGCATGAACACCTCTGCTTTGTTTTACTATTTTAATCCAATTTTGTTTCACCTACAAGAAAAAGCATCAGACAACTAGCAAACAAATATTTTGTCTATCATTTCATTTTTCTGAAACAAAATAGAACAATATCATACAACTTCTTGTAGATCAATATTAACAGTCAGTTTTAAAAAAATCAAAGGAAAACTTAAATAATGCAAAACTTTATAGAAGAAGTAGCAATCTGTAAAACGTAAAGTCCTTCGGGCAACTCATTTATAGGCTTATAACAAAAGTGACTAAATGTTGGCTTCTGGAGCTGAACAAACCATGCATTCACGCAGGGCTAGCAAAACTCAATGACCAACTACAACNAAAAAAAAAAAAAAAAAAAAAAAAAAAAAAAAAAAAAAAAAGAACTGAACGAAAAGCCTGGCTTCTTATTTTGAGTAAGTTTCAAACAAATAAATCCTTTGGGGACAACTTGGCAGCTTACATTTAGAGTTCAAGGCTATTTTATGCTTTTTTTTTCCTGCTTGCTTTGTAGAGGGTGTGATCCAAGCTCTGTACATAGTTTTTTAATTTCATCATTAGTTTTGCCTCTTTGAGGTGTACGTGCAGGTGTAGATCAATAAATAATTAGAAATGATCTTTGTTCCTCCTCCTCACACATACACATCTATATAAAATAAAATACTCCATTTTTTTAATTATCATATTAATATAATGTAACCTAGCGCATTAATAAATAATTTAGTATTTTTATCTTAATTCATTTATTCTCCAAAATTATCCATAATATATTTTCAACAATCTAATCAGACTATCAGTGAGCTTATGAATTTTTCTTAGTTCAGCGATAACTGATCCATCATCCCTAGCATTATTTTGGCTAACTCAGCTTAAACTATCCACAATATCTCCAACAATATAATCAGATGACAATTGAACCTACGAGGCCTTACATCTGTTAAACATTAAAAAAAGGATGATTCAGCCAACTACCACCAAGAAAAGCACAGTTATTTACAAAATATATATGAACACTATATTCTAAGACGTTGTGTTTGTCAAAAGGTAAGCAATAGACACATTTTATATATACATAATAATTTTTTGTTTCACTCCAGCATATACGTTTTTGAAGAGCCTGGACGTTTAAATCGTTTACATAATACGATCTTTAAAAAATTGCCAACAAAGCAATTTCAAAAGTGTACACAATGTAAGTACCTCAGTCTTTTTTAGCATGTTTTGGGCTTTTCATTGTTATATCTCCTTCGAAGTCGAGGCTTCTTTTGGCCGTAGAACTGATTTGATGCTCGACCAGAGTTGTTGGAATATGCTCTTTTTGTGTGTTTGAAGTGCTTGCTTGAGATTCAGGCATGGGTATGCCTGCCAGCAACTCTTTTTGAACATGTAAAGACAAGTTCTTTTCTTCAGAGCTACGCGAAGTTGATGATGATTCAGATGATGGAAGACACGCTATGATTATATTTCGCACGAATTTTCTATTTCTTGCTTCGTTCCTTGATGTCCTAACTTGGAAAAGGAATTGAAAATCTTTGAATTTTTCATTAATGGAATTGGGGCTAAAATGTCTTACCTGTTTTAGATAAGAAAAACAAAAGTTAAAAAATTGTAAGAGTCTTTTATTGAATTGAACTGGTTGCAACTGAATATAACCCTTGGTTTTCTTCAACGAGCTCTTCACCTGTCATATCTAATAACATTTCTACTTCCCAATGTTCCACATAGACAGTCAAACTTTCAGTTCCATCATATAATTCTGCTTGGAAGCGTAATATATATAGATATAATAAGTTACAATGTAAACCAGCGAGAATTTGTAATAAAAGTATTATGTATTATGTTTGTAATTGGTTTATGTTTTCAGGGTACAAGTGTAACTTACAGTGGTTGCAGGCCTGGGAAAGTATCGTTGCAGCATAAGCAAGTGAATTCATATCCATAAGCAGCTCCACAAGATTTAGCACAACTTGGACATGCTAAAAAGTATATACAGTGCTGTGAATCTGTAATTTTCAGCCTAGCTTTTAGCCAAAAAGATTTAAATTGTGAATGAAAATGTGTTTATATTAGCACTTGCTCTTAGAATTTAAAGAAAGGTAAAACAACATATGAATAAATGCGAAATTATTGTTTCAGTCAAGCTAAGGATCTTACGGATTTTGCGAATCTGGAAATTAAACGGCTGGTTTACGCCTTGGTATGCTTTCTCTTACAGTTTTTGGGAAATAACAATATCTACATATTATCTGTTAGCTTTGACCCTAAAAAAGTGGTTGTATATCAGTGACTCGCATTCCACAATATAAAGACCACACCAAACTTAAAAAAAATACATTAACAAAGAGTAGGAAGTTTAGGAAAATCTAGAAACATTCAGCCCTAAGAAAGACACCATTTGTTGTACAAAAAGAATTTGTCTTTCGTGTTCCACAGAAAATTGAATAAATAGAAAAGTATTTGTTTAATAAGAAAGTTAGCTAAAATTTCAACTACTTTGTTTTGAAGCCGAAGAAATAAGATTCTAAATAGAGAAAAAATAGGCTGAGCAAATATAAGTTGGAGCAATTCTAAGAATATGGGAGATACAAATATAAAACTTTGAAAAGGTTGTACTCAAAACTTTAATAAACTAATACCTGCAATTTGAAAAGAATAATATGGTAAATTACATTGTGCATAAAGTTAGTTGTAAACAATCGTAATTCAGAAGTTCTCATCGTAGTTAGTATATTAAAAAAAGTAATATATTCGTAGACAACCATATTATATTTCTAAGATGTAAAATTTTGTATAAGTTAATGACAAAGATGTAATTAGAAAGGTAGGCGTTAATAAGATGGAAAAACATCAATGAGCTAAAAAAAACAACTGAAAGTAACAGATTGCTCATAGGAAAAATGATAAATTATTAGTTTAGTACCTATTAAATTTAGGTAGAAGAGAAACGAACGAAACATGGAGCTACAAAATAGCAAGTAATAATAAAGTTGTAATCAACAGACGGACCTGTATGATAGGCGAGCCGAAGAGCTAAACAATTTTTTTTTATTGATATGCCTTTCGCAGCCGTAGCACGTACGGGTTGAAATAGTGGTACCTAATTCGGCCTAAGATGAAAATGTCATAAAACAGGCAACAAAAGAAAGATCAATATCCAGTGCTACAAACCCGTTTAAGATTTAAGCTAACACATGTAAAAAAAATTTAGTTCGTGGGAGTCTTGGATTTGGAACTTTTTTTCTTTTAAAATAATTTAATTTTGTGGTTGGCGGCATATATAATACATATGCAAATAAATATCTAAAGGTGCCGTATTAATTAATTAAAGTTTATGCACAAGCCGGTTGTCTTTCGGGTATCACAGCTTGCTTTCCTCTTTCAGTGTATCCACACTAGTAGAATTTCCTTGATTTATTTCGCATATTAAATGAAGTAATAGGTAGATAATTGTCGAAGTAGACGCACGTGAAGTAATAGGGTACAATTTTACTTCGCATTATCACCGAAGTCGTATCCAATAAATTAGCGAAGTCTTTGGCTGGAATTAGACCGATGACGAAGTAAAACAATGTTTTCTACATCATCGATTTTGTAAAGTGCAGAAGTAATAGCTTATATATAACTGCATAGTTTATATAGAATGACGAAGTATGCGTTGAATAACTTCATAGGTTTTGTATTTTTGTGAAGTAATTGATATGAATGAGTTCACTGTTAGCAACGGTTTCCACTTAGCGACGGTTTTGGAAAGATTAGCCGTCGCTAATTAGCGACAATTTTATGAGTAACCGTCGCTAATTAGCGACAGTTTTCTGAAATACGGTCGCTACCTAGCAACGGTAGCTTCAAAAACTGTCGCTAATTAGCGACGGTTACTCATAAAACTGTCGCTAATTAGCGACCCTTTATACCAAAACTGTCTCTAATTAGCGACCGTATTTATATACCTGTCGCTAGTTAGCGACGGTAATTATAAAACTGTCGCTAATTATATTATTTTTTTTAAAAAAAAATTATCTTTTAAATTTTATAATTATTCCTACATATTTTTAAATAATATCCTAACACATCTAAATATCATGTTTTAAATTTATAAATAATTTATAAAACAATTTTACTTTGCGATAAAATAAGCTAACAAAATTAACTTCATGATCATAAATTTAAAATCAAAGCTAAAAAATATAATCTAAATCGAAATTAAAACCGTCCGAGAAAAATAGAGGTAGATATGAAGTGGTGTGAAGAATAAGCTGCGAAAGTGGGTATTTATAGGGTCAATAAATATGTCGCTAATTAGCGACAGGTTTTACAACTGTCGCCGATTTATGTAGCGACGGATTGTTTAAACCGTCGCTATTGGCGACGGTTAAAAAAAATCGTTGCTATTTAGCGACGGTGTATACAACCGTCGCTGATTTATTTGGCGACAAATATTTAAACTGTCGCTATTAGCGACGGTTAAAAAATAACCGTTGCTATTTAGCGACAGTTGTATTTATACAACTGTCGCCGATTTATTTGGCAACGGATTTGTAAATCGTCGCTAATAGCGACAGTTTAAACAAAATTGTCGCTAATTAGCGACGGTTTACATATTTTTTTGTTTGTAAGTTTTGTTACTTCACAATTTACATCTAATGACGAAGTAGTAAATTTAAAAGACTTCATTTTTTTGTATTGTAGTGAAGTATTTAATAGAGAACGACTTCATAATTATTGATTTGTGGTGAAGTAAATTCTTTCTTTAACTTCGACACAATTTT
The DNA here is from genome assembly GCF_012295235.1 of Primulina huaijiensis. Taxonomy (NCBI): domain Eukaryota; kingdom Viridiplantae; phylum Streptophyta; class Magnoliopsida; order Lamiales; family Gesneriaceae; genus Primulina; species Primulina huaijiensis. Next base: position 5,040,632 of record NC_133314.1, read on the forward strand.
AATATGGCGAGTTAATTTGTATTTTATTACTTCATCATTTAAGAAAAATTAATTAAAATTATGGTTCATTTTTTACTTCACTAAATATAAATTAAATTTTTTTTTTTTAACTCTTCAATTCATCAAAACTACTGTGTCGAAGTAAAATATTATAAAAAATTAGAAGTGAAGCCCGTGTTTTTTAAATTGTGAAGTAAAAAATAATGCTTTACTTCGCTGGTGTTATTACCGAAGTTGATTAATATATACTACTTCATAATTAATAATCGCCGAAGTAACGAGTGGCTAAGTAAAAGCCAGAAATTCTACTAGTGCCATTAACCATTTTCCCTTTTCATTCGGTACGTAGCATTTAATTTTGGCAAAAACTTGTGTGAGACGGTCTTACGGGTCGTATTTTGTGAGACGGATATTTTATTCGGGTCATCCATGAAAAAATATTACTTTTATGGTAAGAGTATTACTTTTTATTGTGAATATCGGTAGGGTTGACCCGTCTCACAGATAAAGATCCGTGAGACCGTCTCACAAAAGACCTACTCTTTAATTTTCACCAACGATCTTTGTGTTTTGTGTCTAACTTTATTGATTTCTTAATTAAAAGTGTTTTACCACATTAGGCATAACTAGATATAGAAGATAAAATATTAATTAATTATAATCTTTACTTTGTTTAATGTTTGTTTCAAATTATATAAAAGATTAATATCATGCAACGTTATCTTATCAAAATATATTAATTTCTCTATTTTTATTACGTATTATCCATCGGGCATCAGATAAATAAATACTCGGGTTCAATTAATACCTAAACCTAATTAGATAAAATTATCGGTTTTTAGGTACAAATGTTGTTCTATCCAAATAATCCGATTGGGTCTCTGATTTTTAGGACTATTTGGTGCTGCAATTTGTGGTATGTATGCTATTCCCTAGATTTCAAACTTAATTATAATACCAATAATAAATCAGTGACTAGAAGCTACTTGGAAAAAATATTGTTAGAATTTGAACGGGGGCTTCAACCAAAATACATGTGTACCTGTGTCTTAGTGTTGTAAATAAATCGAATCGGTTCGTGAACTTTTTGATCTGACTCAACGAATATTTGATTTGATTTTTAATTTATCAAACTCGAGTCGAACTCGAAAATATAAGTTCGAACTTTTTTGGAGTCGAATTCAAACTAAATTTATTTGTCTGATAATTCACTGGCCGCTCACGTGCCTTAATTTTTTTATTAATACTAGTTACTCTGCACACACGATGTGTGTGTACATTCTTTTTTATCATTATGGATGGACTAAAGTTAAATTTGACAAATGAGAGACTAAATTGATATTTGAATTGTTGAAATAAAAAAATAAAAATAAAAGTGTGTGTTGAAATTTTTTTTAAAAAAACAAAACAAAAGTGTAATATTAATATCATATAAGGGTAAAGTTAGAAGAAAAAGTTAGTGTCCTTCCTAGTTTGTTACTATCATGTCCTCAACTTTAATAAAATAGAATAGATAATATAATTATATATTAAATATATATACATTTCGAGTATTTCGGACGTTTCGAGTTTTCGAACCTTTATTTTCAAAACTTACTATTGGAACAATAGTTCGAATAGCTCGTGAATAGATTCGAACCAAAAAATTAAAAAAATTCGAATTCCAAATCAAACTCAAACTCAAACATATCTATTCGAACTCGAACAAATTATCTGTCCAACTTTAATTGGCAAAAACTTGTGTGAGACGGTCTCACGGGTCGTATTTTGTGAGACGGATCTCTTATTTGGGTCATCCATGAAAAAGTATTACTTCTTATGCTAAAAGCATTATTTTTTAATGTGAATATCAGTAGGGTTGACCGTCTCACAGATAAAAATTCGTGAGACCGTATAACAAGTGACATACTCCTTAAAAAAGGGTGTCAACTCAAACATATCTATTCGAATCAACTTTAAAAAACGGGTGTCATCCTACACGAAAAGTCAGAGCATCCCAAAAAAACCCGACCCAGACGGTTTTAACGCCGTGTATAAAATTACAATCAACAACTTTAAAAATCCACGCGTGCGTTTCATCGGCAACGCCACGTAGCTGAACCCGCATTCCCCAGAGACCGCCACGAAGCTCGCGATACTGGATCAAATGCAACGGACGCATATACAGCACAGAGGGACACCTGTCCATCTCAGTCCGTCTTTATCTCTCTTCTTCCCCTCTATTTTTTCTTGGGTTTCGTCAAAAAAGTGTGGGTAAAAAAAAACAAGATGAGTGGAAGTAACTTGGAGACTCGATCGTTGCTAGATGAGCTGAGGAGCTTCGATAAGGGAGGTTTCTTGGATCTTGGCCACCCTTTGCTCAATCGGATCGCTGAAAGCTTCGTCAAAGCTGCTGGGGTACGTTCTTTACATACAAATATATGCGCGCACACACGTGTGTATGTGTGTGTGAATATTGATGTTAAATCTCTAATGTGGGACAGAATGGTGTGATTATAGAGTTTGTTGTATTTACTTTTCTGTGATATTTGTGTTCTTATGATCCCGTGGCAGATTGGAGCAATACAGGCTGTGTCTCGGGAAGCTTATCTTACTGCTGTAGAAAGTGAGTTAACCTTTTCCCCCACTAATCAAATATTAAAATCTTAATCCTTAAGCAACTAAAATGATTTTGAAATCAAAATATTGGTGTCAATTTTTCCAGTCACTTGTAATTAAACAAGTTATCTATATTGAAGAAAAGGTCATCAAGTTTTGATGGAGCAATTTTTTTTCAGAAATTGAAAATGTTTAATTTGATTATTGATAAGGTGTGGATGGAGATGCAACCACAGGCGGCAGCACTGAGATTGGGGCTCCCAAAAGGCAACACCGTTTCCCGGATCTACGAGGTTTGGAACGTCAATCAGTACTTGTTTTAATCTAAACTGTGTTTGCGGTATTAGAGTTATTTATTGATTTGGGGAAGAATGTATGCATGTTTGTAGTTGTTCGGGGAGGGAAAATAATCGAATTCGTCTGGTAATTTAGTATATCTTCGGGTTTTGGTAAATTTGATATTTTATTTTAAACTAATTCCATCTATTGTGTAATCCTTTATGTAACAATAGTTCCTTAAATTTTTAAATACCATAAAGTTTTGGATTATTATCATATGATAATTAATTAATTTTAGAATAATTGGATGAGAAGTAATGATTATGTTTAGAGGTCTTTGTCTAAATGAAACGAAAATGAAATCACCATGTCTGATTTTATTTTGTTGGAAGAAGAATAGATTGATAAACGAAACCAAGAAAATCCATTGTTTTGGAATTCTGGTTGGTGCGAAACTAAAAGCCCAAAGCTTTTGGGGTAAATTATTTTTCCATAATATATACATGAGTATTTTATATAAGAATCATGCGGGTATCATGAAATATTTTTAGAAGAAAATTTGTAGGAAGGCGGCGACTGCGCCTGATGATTCTTTATTCTTCCTTGGTCATATGTGGTTTCTAAGTACTTACATGCATTGAACTTTAGAACAGGAGTGAGTGTTCCGGGTATATATTTAGTTGAGGTCGATTCATTTACTAACGAGAAAACAAAATGAGATTTTGTGATTTTGTTTCCGATGTTTCTGAAGATTTGCTTTGAGATAATTTGTTTTGAGGTTGGTTTGTTCTCGTTGGGAAAGAATAAATCCATGCTAGTGGTCAACTGTTGTAATATTTGTCTTGTCAGATGAAAATTCTCCCATCCAAGGATTATGTATTAATGTTCAAGGGTTATGAAGAATCATGTAGTACTACCAAATATAAATGAGTAAATAATTTTCTTTGGGAAGGAATACCAGAGATTCTGTTTCGCTCCACAAGCCTTGAGCCATCGAAGTTTGGTTGCCTTTGAATGGATTGATTTAAATGGACGACTTGATTAAAACGATATGTTTTAAATTAGTCTATTTTTGTTGGATTTGGAACCCATTAACATGACTGATATTAGTTATGAACAACGATTGAAGAATGTGAAGTCAGTGGAATTCAGAAAAGTTAAAATCATTTCAAATGCAAACGTGCTCTCAGTTATTGTAAAAACACGGTGAGTTAAATTGCCATTCAGAAGAAGTACGAGGGCATGGTGATACTGCTTTTTTAATTCTACTGGTTACTGAGCTGAAAATATTCGAATTTGTGTTTGGTTCGGTGCTGCATGATTTAGTTATTATGTGACCTTGTCGTGGGCACGATCTTCGATTGAGATTTTGTGAAAATCAACCTTACTGATATGTCATATCCGAGGTAGGCTTGAGTTCTCGGGGATGCCACAAGGTTTTAGAAGTTAGGCTACAAATTTGTTTAGCATTCCTTTGATTGAATATAATGCATGAGGTTTTAGAAGTTAGGCTACAAATTTGTTTAGCATTCCTTTTGATTGAATATAATGCTTTCATACGGTAGATTGGATTTCTTGGCTTATACTTATGCTATTCATGTTTGTGTTGACTATGTTTGCAGGAGAAAGTAACCGAAAGTCGGTTGAGGCCTTGGTAAGTTGAAGTAGCTTGTAGTCATAACTATCTTTATATATTTGGATGGATGTCTTCAGAGTAAAAGGCCAACCTAGGTTAACTATATTTCTAGTTCGGCATATATTATTCTCCGTTGATCGCGTGAACACGAGCAAGTTGGATGAGTAAAGAGTTTCTTGTTTCAGATTAATGGAGCTCATTCTAAATGTTTAATATATTTTTATTTCTTTGTGATTTAATGTTTTGTCATGGTGCTGAAATTGCAGGTGAAGAACACAGGCATAGAATCTATGCAATGGGGTAAGCCTGCTGATTTAGACCATGTGTTTTTAGTGTCCTAAGTGGCTATTTTTTATGGTCGAACAAGATGCTGTACATTTCCTTATGCTTTTCTAGTTTAAAGCGTTGTAATTCAAAAACTGAGGATTGAATTTGAAATAACCGATAGCTGCTAAAGGAATTGTGCGCTAATAGCCTGTCATGCGAGCCTCCCACTTCGGCCTGCTATACCAAATGCGAGAGAAACCCCATCCTTCTCTTTCCTTTTTTCGCGTGGGGACATGGGGATGTAACAAAGGGCATGCTATCAACTTGTTCTGATCTAGGATAATAAGTTCACGAGCTTACATCTGAGCTTGATTATAAAATTCTACTATTGATCATGGATGTCTTATTTCGGAATCACATTTCACTCTTGTTAATTACTACCAAAGAAGTCACTGACATTTGCATACTTTAAACCCATGGGATTACTAGTCATTATCTGATAGGAACTTAGGCCATCGGCCGTAGAGCTAATGTTGTATAGCTAATGTTGTACATGTGACCAAATGGTGCAGGTTTAGCAGCAGGGATGTATTCTGGTGTCACTTATGGATTGAAGGAGGCTAGGGGAGTTCATGATTGGGTAATAATTTCGTTTTTGCACAGTTTGTTTCTCTAGTTTCCTTTCCCATAACTAGAATCATCCCTCTGTACGGTGGATTATGGATGGTTTTTATGGTTCAGAAAAACAGTTTGATGGCGGGGGCAGTTACGGGAGCGGTGCTGGCTCTAACCACAGGCGAGCACTCGCACGAGCAGGTAGTGCAGTGTGCCATAACAGGAGCTGCCATCTCGACGGCGGCCAATCTTCTTACAGGGATATTCTAGTTTCTGGTTGTAATAATACATTTGTTGCACTTTGCTTACATTCTATGAACAAAGTATCAGTTGCTTTGGCAACCAACTCTCGTGACAATGTCACAACTTACTCTAATTTGATCTGTATTTGGCCTTCATTCGTTGGTTTGTGTACATTTTACCAATGCAGAATTCAACCATAACTTAATAGAGAATAATCATGACAAGAATGGTACCGACCTAATTTAATTTGTATTCTTTTACTTTTCATTGGTTTTAAGTTGCCCTTGAAAGCACAAATTTCTTTTGTTATTTTCGTATGTTGGGATATAAACATTTAATTTTTGAAAGTATTTTTCATATTTAAGTAATTTTTGGAAATATGTATCTGTTTGTGAAAATATAAATTTATGAAATTAGATATCTGTTGGTGAAAATAAAAGTTTACGAGATGAATTTATCAAATTATTTTAATGTATGTTTTAGTCAAATAAGAATTGGGTTTAGCTATTTAAAAAAGGTGGAAATAATAACACGTCGGTGGTTGTTTGTATAAAAATATCCTTTTAAGTATATTATGTAGCTAAGGATAATTTTTTTAAAAATAAAAGCATACTTAAGATGATGATGATGATGATGATGATAATAATAATAATAATATTAATATTTTTAATAATATTATTATTAAAATAAAAATAATAATAATGAATCAGGACAAAAATTTGTGTGAATCGGTATCACGAATCGTATTTTGTGAGACGAATATCTTATTTGGGTCATCAATGAAAAAATATTACTTTTTATGTTAGGACTATTATTTTTTATTGTGAATATTGGTAGGGTTGACTCGTCTCACAGATAAAGATTCGTGAGACCGTCTCACAAGAGATTTATTCACAGATCAGTCAACTTATCGGGCTGGATTTAGGAATAGGAAAAATTTGCATTCAGTCCCCTTTGACCATACTTTTTTATTCCTACTCCCCATTTCTTAAAATACCCTTCAACCATATTTTAAATTAAATGATTTTCTTTTCAAATTTAAAGGCTAATCATGCTTCCGTAAAATAAATTAAATCTTTTACCTTTTTGACCAGAATGCCACCGGGTTATATCCACCGTATTTTACGAACTGCTCCTCACAGTCCAACCACACGATCGCAACCGATGGTTACCGACGCAGATTCCTTCAGCAGCACTTAGCACAACCCTAATTCGTTTCCTACCTTAGGGTGTACAGCAAAAGATAAAATTTTGAAAATAATATATGAGTTGTTCTAATAGCAAAGATCTCTTTATTCAAACACAAACATTTATTATTACATTGAAACTTCCTGTAAAGGAGGAGGAACTTGTTTAGCTACTTATAGTAACCGAACTTGAAAACACATAAACTAGAAAGAGAAATATCACAATTAGTTTTGAAAGAAATGAGAAAAATGTTCGATGATCTTCACTTCCTTCTTCCTGCCTTATTTATAGAAAGCTTCTTCGGATTTGAAACTCGGATTCCAAATCTTGATAAGCCTTTACAGCTTGCATATGGACCCTGCAGTGGTTGAGTGGTCTATTGAGGTGGTCCCTCAATTATTTTTTGAAATGTCTTTTTCTAGATTATCAATCTAGAAATCAACTTCTCTTCTTCTTTTATCTCTCCACAATATCAGTAGAGATGAGCTTGTAATATATCTACTGAAATCTCGTCTCCTTTTTCTTTGTAATGTTTAATTATCCATCTGAGAGCTTCCAGCTGATCTATGTTTTTCTTGATTCTTCTTTTAGAAACTTTTAGATATGTGAAATACATTTTCTTCAGTTTCGTCTTTGTGTGTTATTCTGGTTCCAATCTCTACTTATTTATAGATGTGAATTTTGTGACCGGTTATCTTGCTTTTATTCATTGGATTCCTTTATTCATTTAAATATATGGTACCCAATGTAGTTTTGTCATCTACCACCAATTATTGGTGGTCCTGTTCTTCCACTCACATAGTGGTTCTTCTTTATGCTAGTGGGTTGATCACATGGTTGCTTTTAATTTTGTCGAGGAATCTCAGTCCTTTTGTATTCTCGAGGAAAATGTGTTTGTGGTCCTTCCCCACTTGTCCTGTTCTCGGTAAAATGTTTTCGATCAGATCTCGGTTTGAAACCTTTACCGAACTCCGGTTCTTTCTAGTTCTGGCATTCATGACAGATTTTTTCTGATCATCTTTCTATATGTGCAATTTCCTGCTGGTTCTGGTGCTGCACTGAAAAAATACAGCTTCAAAATATCTCCTTTGGACAAATGATCATTGTTTGTCCAAGTTTCATGTACCGCTTCCTGTATCCATTTTGGTAGTGCTGATATTTCCGGGAAGCTGGGTGAAGTAGTATAAACCGAGGCAAGGGCCTCAAATTTATACCAAGCTTTGACTTCCTTTGGATATAAATTTTGTTTCATCCATACCCTAGGATATTTTCCTGCAACATCAACTCGAACAATGGCTGGGTTGATGCCAATTCTTGTATTTAATTTCTCCCAAGTCTGTTGGTAAACCTGAAATGGAGAAATTGCAGTTTCATTAGTACCAATCTTAGCTTTGCCCCTATCGGTATTGGGTCTAAGGTTGATATCTCCCTCTTCAATCTCCGAGGTGAAGGGTTGACTTGAAGACTCGAGATTAAAATCTGGAGTTTCAATTTTTGTTTTAGACGACTCATCAGAAGATAATCCCGTCTTAATACTTGTGTTAGGGGTACTTGAATCCCCTGCTCTAGGTATAGAGTCCTGTACTCGAAAACTCTCTATTTGAGAAACCAGTGGTTTTTCAATGCCTTGGAAGAGAGGCCTTTGTATTACAGACCATAGCTGAGTATATGTTTGTAAACATCCTGTGATTCGATCAGAGACAATTCTCTTATCTGCTTGTTGAAGCCTTCCCACAACTTCTGCGTTTAAGACTAACTTGTTAAACTCGGTTTGAAGCATTTTAAGGTGTTCCCTCAAATGCCTCTGCATCTTGATAATAGCATCGACATCAATGCTGTCCATCTCTTGGTTAAAAATCTGCAAGAATATTTTCGTGAGATTTTATTATCACAATATCAAAAATATAATTTTGACATAATGCCTGCCATCGTAATAATATGGCATTCTCAGGTTTAGATTCAATTCTATTACTTAAAAAAGCTTTCACCTGTGTGTTATCAATCTTCAAAGTAAATTTCTTTGCAAGTAAAAATAATGGTCATTTCTCAAAAGCCCTTTTTACTGCATAAAATTCCTTCTCGTTGATATGTCCTCTGATGGCTTCTGCATCTGAGAATAAACCACTGCAATATCGGCATGGTTGTTCTCCCTTGGGTGTGAGCTTAGTAAGAACTGCTGCCCACCATTGATCACTGGCATCTGTGTATAATACCAGATAATCCTCATCTTGAGGAATAGCCATTTTTGAAAGATTTTTACAAATTTTCTTTAATTGACATAGTCCCTTTGTGTGTTCATCTGTCCATATGAATCTAGCATCTTTTTTCAATAATGGACTAAACACTTTCCTGTGTTTTGCTAGGTTTTTGATAAACATCCCAGCAAAATTAACAACTCCTAAAAAACTTTGAAGTTGCTTCTTGTCTTTGAGACTTTTTGAAAAATTCTGCATCTTTTCCACTATATGTTCTTGCAGAATTATTCCTGACTCATCGATTTCAATTCCGAGGAATTCAATCTTTCTTGTTGCAATGGCTGCTTTCTTTTCAGATAAAACCAGTCCTTCTTTTTTACAAAAATTGGAAAAACTTTCCAAGTGTTTAACATGTTCATTCATATCTTTATACGCTATTAAAACATCATCAATATAAACAAATATAAACTTAAAATAATCTTTAAAAAGATTATCCATCTTTCTTTGAAATATCTGTGGTGAATTAGCCAATCCCATTGGTAATACCTCCCAAATATAATGTCCATGAGGTGTGGAGAAAGCTGTGAATTTCTTGCTTTCTTCCTGCATTCGAATCTGATAAAATCCGGACTTACAATCGAATTTAGAGAATATCTTGGCATTACGTATGCAACTTATTATATGTTCTCTACTATGTATAAAATACCCATCAAACTCTAGAATTTTATTAATTTCTTGGTAATTAATAACTAATCTGGGTTTACCTCGTTTTATCTCACCATGATTTCTTACCAGAAAACCTGGACTGCTATATGGTGACATTCTTGCTTTGATTAAACCAAGGTCCAAATGTTCCTTGATTATAATCTGCATATCCCTTTGATCAATAATATTCATTGGGATAGGCTTAGACAAATCCATACTCTTTACCCTCCTTAATTTTAAGGCAAGCTATTTTTGTCCCACCATGTCAAGGGATCTTCATTGTAATTTTCTTTGATCATTTTCTTGACATCTTCCAAAGATACCTTAGATTCAAACTCTACTTCATTCTTATGCAGAGTTATCTTAAGGTATTCTATTTCTTCTGGTTGGAGATGTTTATCTGCTCTTAACTGAAGCATTGTTTCTCCAAACCTTCTAGAATCTTTCATTTTTGGGTTCAGAAGTTGTCCTGAATCACCACGCTTGCTGCGAAACTGGATTGGCAATTTTCTATAAAATGCCTCTCGTTGTCTCTGGACTATGATTTTGTGATTACAAAGGGTTGTAAACACTAATCTTCGAGTCTCATTTTCTTGAGTATAGGACTTGAACATTTGTAGGAAATTGTTTCCTAACAAAATATCAGCTCTTGTATCATGAAAATAAATTGGTGGTGTCTTTACCTTGTACCAAGGTGTTTGCCCAGCACCGCCAATCATTATTTCAGTCATCTTAATCCATTTACATAAGATTAAGATTCGTTTGGAAAAATCTCTTCCAGCAATCTTGGGTAGTTCTTTTTCCAAATTATTTGGAAAAACTCCTCGTTTTGCTGTACAGATTCCAGCACCTGAATCAATATAAGCAGCAAAATATTCTGCCTTATACTGTTCATATAACATTCCTACTGTAATGTATATCGAGAATGGGCTCATGGTCATTGAATTTTTCACATTTTATCATTTGCCAGAAACTCCATTCCAAACTCTAAATGTTTCCAAGGTTTATGTTCCTCAAGAAACTCTAGTCCAAGAACCAAGTAATCTGGTTCTTTCCCTGGTACTCCTGTGACATGAACTTCCAATTCTCCAACTTGGATCATTCCTTGGTAAGTTCCTATCATAGGTTGTTCTAAATAGTAAATGGTATTACAAGGAAATTGATTCCTCTGATCTCATATGCTCTATCTAATACACATCATTCAGAATTATTTATTAGAAATGAGTTTATAGAGATACCAAAGATATTTGGAAAAATTGCTCAGACAATTTATCCAGAAAGATGTGAGTTTCCTTTAATACAAGAAACAGATATCCAAATACAAGACAGACCGATTCTACAGAGGAATCAAAATCTTAGATTGGAATCAAGAAGACTATCTTTTCAAGGAGATAGAATTACAAGTTATCGGTGGGGAAAATCCCCTGTCCAAGAAATCCAACAGGAGCCGAAAAGTTTTTCTACAAGAGGAAAACTTAGATGCCCAGAAGGATGGAAGGAGATCGAAATAGTATTACCCTCCTTCATCAGCCTCTTTTCCTTGAAATTTTGATGCAATGTCAAGGCTCGACTGAAATCTCGATCTGCCAGGTTGTAGGCTATCCTTGGATAGATTACTCCTACAATTTTTCCTGCACAGAGATTTCCTGATATAGTTTCAAGTACTGAATCTTGAAGGTTCCCCATTCTTTTATCGCAGATAGTAATATCAATGGGTGAATATATACCTTCTTTGAAAGTAGCTTTTATCATAATTTGGATTGCTCCAATATGAATCCAAGACATAGTCTTGGCTACTTCTATCTTGAGTTTTTGTAATTCCTCCTTAATTTCTTCAGAAGGAATTAATTGCGTCTTCATTCTATTTCCAGTAAGTTCCATTGGGATTGCCATTTTCCTTCTGGAGACTTTATAGATTAGATGATGCTTTCTGTTTCTTAGGCCAAGATTTCCTAAAAACTTTTCTACCTGTCCTGCAGAGAATCCGTGATATCTCTGTAGGCTAGGATTTTCTTTCATGATCCTTTAGACCATGTTATGAGATATTGTTGTCTGGCTAAAAAATCCAGACAAATCCTAATGTGTTTCGTGTCGAAACATATCGTCTTCAGTCAGATTCCGATTCAGTTCCATCGGATTCTCCCTGAATTAGAATTTCTTCTTCTTCATATATACTTTCATCTGAGGCAATATCCTCAAATCTGTATACCTGAATAAGATCTTGGTAATAAACTGCTTCTTCAATATCCGGAGTTGGATCGAAGCGTTTAATACCTCTTTTTTCATTTTCTAGACAGTTGGTCGAGATATGACATCTTGCTCCACATGTCCAGCAATTACAGTCCTTGAAACTTTCATTAGCTCGAGTATGAGCTCTTCTGAAAGTTTTCTTCGTATGTGTTCTTCCTGTGCTTCGAGATGTACTCGATGCTTGAGATGATATCCTACTTCTTGATGGTCTACTTCTTTGTCCAGATTTGTAAGATCTGGCTTTCTGTCTAGACCATACTGTTCTTGGTTTCCAAGAACTTCTTCCACTTCTAGCATAAGGATGAGTCCTGAAACTTTTCCTTTTATACTTTTGTGGTTTACTTCCAATAATTGTTGGAAGATCATTTTCCTTACAACACAAAGGAGTACGCTTGTTAATGCCCCTTAATCGTTTGTAATTCTTTTGTAATGCTGTCAAATGTCACCATTCCGTCAATTTTCCTTTAAGGAAAGAGGCTCTTCGTGCCAATGTATCTGGATTTCCAGGTACATATTCTCTTATGAGCATTTCTCTCCAGGGACTTGGCATTTTTGCGAAGAAAAGCTGCATAGCTGTCTCTTCTTCGACTCCTGAATTCCATCTATATTTAGTGAATAACATAATATATTCATCCACCAAACATATGTCATGTGATTCAAGACTATACAGAGCTTGAGTATATTTCTTCCTCTTCTCTGTATCTTGGCTATTAAAATAGTCTATCCCTATAAATTGAGCTTTAAAAAGGGTAGTCATTCTTCCGGCTATCTCGCTTAGAGATTCTCCGGCTAGGACTGACTCTTTGGTTTCCACCGAAGTCATGTCCCAAGCAATTTTCACTGATCCCATAAGACTCATTTCCAGGAGTTTAATGAATCCTTCTCTATTGAGATCAAGTGTACTTGCTGCGATTATCATAGCAGATGTCCAATCGTCTATGAGTTCTTCTCTGTTGTTGAAATATAATACATCAAGGTTAAGCATAACCCCGTAAGGATGTATAGAATCTAAAATAGTTTTCCCATAGGGTGTTTGGTGCAAGGAAATTTGATTTCTCCTTGTCCTTGTTCCCGCTGGGTGTGATCCTCCACCAGTATGGAAATCAGATTGAGATTCTTTCATGTTTACATTCTGAGATCCCACACTTTCCCTTGGTGGTTCCTTAGAAGATGACTTAGTTATAGCAGGTGTTTCACCTCCTGCTGTGTTCATCTTCAGATCTAATACTTTGAGATTTGCGAAAGATTCCGCAAGCTCTTGTAGATCCTCTAGACCAATCCTTTCTAAAGTTGTCAACAGATTAATTTCTTTTCTGAGACAGACTTAATTAGATTGATCATCTTTTCTTCTTCAATCAAAGGTTTCGACACCACTCTGGCTTTCCCTTGTTGATGTAATAAAGGTTCAGTACCAAATGATGGTGGTAACAAACCTCCTGAAGTTCTTTTACTAGAACTGGGTTGTTGTTCTAGTTTTTGAATTCTTGTTTGAATATCCTTTATTATTCCAAGAATTTCTTCCTGGTTTTCAAGAATTTTCTCAACTCGTTGCGGTACAAAGTATAGCATATTGCCATAGTTTTGTACTGTTTTCTGGATTTCTCTAAGATCTAAATAGAGCTTAGAGGAATCTGGTACTATATCTATAAACTTATTTGATTGAATCATAAGTTTATCTGAGGGTGATGAGGTATCCCTTTTTGCTTCTGATATCTAACAATAGTTAGATGCTCTTGTGTATATTCCAAAATATTGGAATAATCCTTGTAAATTATTTTTCTCGAACCTAAGTTCGGATTCATAATTTTTTCGAAATTCTCCTCCTCAAACATTTCGTTTCTTTATAATAATAAATAATGTGTTTGAAATAAATTAACCTTAAGCTCTTATATCATTTCTGAAGCGCGGAGATCAATTCAAATTAAAATAGAGAATAAGGGTAATTTTGGGATTTTTGATATAAAATTTTCTCACCAGGGAGTTGGAGACAATTGTAGTTTGGTTTAGATACTGAACTTCAATTTGCCCGGAGGAATATCAATGTGTCGGTTCCGTACACAAGTATCGGAGACTCGAATCTGTGGAGGACTTACATGTGTTTCGTGTTGTGAAAAAGTAAAAATTTACGATAAAAAGTAAAAATCTCAAACTCTCAAAATTATACACTACACACTTTATAATATTTTTCTCTCAACTCAATTGTGATTTTCTTCACAAATGAGAGATCTATTTATAGAAAATTTTTATAAATAATCCAAAAATAAATTACATCACTACCTTCATCATCACACACAAATTTCAATATTCAACACCTAATTTTACATAATTTTCAACATTCAAATATTCAATACACACATTTTAAATATTATTTTTCAACACTCTCCCTTGTGATGATGATCATAATGATTGTCTTCATTACGTGTTTATATACTGCCTCGTTAAAAACCTTACTAGGAAAAACCCATTGGGATAAAAACCACAGTAAGGGAAAAAGAGTGCAGTCACGTAAACTCCCCCTCATGTTAACACGAACAATTCTTCACAAATTTCGTAGATTGCGCATCCCAATATTATATATGTGCTTAATGAATATTGTCGTAGGAAGTGCCTTTGTGAAGAGATCTGATGAGTTTTCACTTGATTGAATGTGACGAACATCAATACATTTATTCTTCTCAAGCTCTTTGGTGAATGCGAAGAACTTAGGAGGAATATGTTTAGTTCTGTCGCTTTTTATGTATCCTTCTTTCATTTGAGTAACACATGCAGCATTATCTTCATATTGTGGAATATCCGCATGAGATTTGGATATGTTGGGTCATTGATTTTAACCACACACATTCACGACTTGCATCATGTAGTGCAATAATCTTGGCATTATTTGATGAAGTTGTTACGAGCGTTTGTTTCTGTGAACGCCAAGAAATTGCAGTGCCTCCACGAGTAAATACATATCCAGTTTGAGAACGTGCCTTGTGTGAATCAGATAAGTATCCAGCATCGGCATAACCAATTATACTTGGATTAGCATTTTTTGAATACAAAAGTCCCAAGTCTGTCGTTCCTCGTAGATAACGGAATATATATTTAATTCCGTTCCAGTGTCTCTTTGTTGGATATGTGCTAAATCTTGCCAATAAATTTACGGCAAAAGATATATCATGCCTTGTACAATTTGTAAGATACATAAGTGCACCGATAGCACTTAAATATGGTATTTCTGGACCAAGAATATCTTCATCATCATCACATGGACGAAATGGATCTTTTTCTATGTTTAATGATCTAACAACCATTGGAGTACTTAAAAGATTTGATTTATCTATATTAAAACGTTTAAAGATATTTTTTGTATAATTTTTCTGGTGAACAAATATTCCACATTCTTTTTGTTCAATTTGTAAACCCAGACAATACTTGGTTTTTCCAAGATCCTTCATTTCAAATTCTTCCTTCAAGTATGACACAACTTCATGAATTTCATTATTCGTTCCAATGATGTTTAAATCATCAACATATATAGCAATAATTACGCATCCGGATGTTGTTTTCTTAATGAAAACACAAGGGCTTATTGAATTATTTACATATCCTTTTTTCATCAAATGATCACTTAGCCGATTATACCACATTCGGCCAGATTGCTTTAACCCATATAATGATCTTTGTAATTTCACATAATAACATTCTCTGGGTTTTGAACTTTGTGCTTCAGGCATCTTAAATCATTCAGGAATTTTCATATATATATTACTATCAAGTGAGCCATATAAGTAAGCTGTAACAACATCCATAAGACGCATTTCTAAATTTTCAGATACTGTCAAGCTAATAAAATACCGAAACGTAATTGCATCCATCACGTGAGAATACGTTTCTTCATAATCAATTCCAGGCCTTTGAGAAAAACCTTGTGCAACAAGTCGAGCTTTATATCTTACTATTTCATTTTTCTCATTTCGCTTTCGAATAAAAACCCATTTGTATCCAACAGGTTTTACACCTTCAGGTGTAAGGACTATAGGTCCAAAAACATTACGTTTATTTAGCGAATCCAATTCAACCTGGATGGCATCTTTCCATTTTATCCAATCCTGCCGATTTTTACATTCACCAAAAGATTTTGGTTCATGATCTTCATTATCATTTATGATGTCGATTGCCACATTATAAGAAAATATATCATCAATTTCTTCTATATCTTTTCGGTTCCATATTTTTCCAGTATTAATATAATTGATAGAGATTTCATGATTCTCGTCAGTTTGTGGTTCTGACAAAACATTTTCATCATCATGTGTTTCTTCAGGAACATCATTCTCTATTTTGTGATCATTATGTGTTTCTTCAGGAACATCATTCTCTATTTTGTGATCATTGTGTTTCTCTATGAATTTTCTTTTTCGAGGATTTTTATCCTTGGAACCAACTGGCCTTCCACGCTTCAGGCGTTTAATGACATCATGACTATCTTCAATTTGTTTCTTCGGAATTTCAATTCGAGCAGGGGCATTTGCAGCATGTATATATGATTTAGTTACCCCTTTTGTGTCTGCAAATGCATCTGGTATTTGATTTGCTATTCTTTGCAAGTGCACAATTTGCTGTACATCTTTTTCACATTGTTTTGTTCTTGGATCCAGATGTAACAATGATGATACATACCATGTAATTTCTTTTTCGGTATGTTTCTGTTCTCCCCCTAACATTGGGAAGATTTCCTCATTAAAATGACAATCAGCAAAACGTGCTGTGAACACGTCGCCTGTCTGTGGTTCAAGATATCGAATGATCGATGGACTATCATAACCAATATAAATTCCAATCTTTCTTTGAGGTCCCATTTTCTTTCGTTGAGGTGGTGCAATAGGCACATACACCATACATCCAAAAATTCTCAGATGAGAAATGTCTGGTTCTTTACCAAATGCAAGCTGCAATGGGGAGTATTTATGATATGCACTTGGTCTGATGCGAATTAATGAAGCAGCATGTAAAATTGCATGTCCCCATATAGAAATAGGGAGCTTTGTTTTCATAATCATTGGTCTAGCAATCATTTGCAGACGTTTAATCAATGATTCAGCCAATCCATTTTGAGTATGTACATGAGCAACAGGATGCTCAACAATGATTCCCATAGACATACAATAATCATTGAAAGTCTGGGAAGTAAATTCACCAGCATTATCAAGTCTAATTTTCTTGATTGTATAATCGGGAAATTGATTCCTCAATTTTATTATTTGAGCAAGTAATCTTGCAAATGCAACATTTCGAGTTGACAATAAACATACATGTGACCATCTGCTGGAGGCATCAATCAATACCATAAAGTATCTGAATGGTCCACATGGTGGATGGATTGGTCCACAAATATCACCCTGAATACGTTCAAGAAACATTGGTGATTCAGTTTGGATTTTGGCTGGTGATGGTCTTATAATAAGTTTTCCAAGAGAACATGCTTTACATTGAAACTTATTATTCTGAAAGATCTTCTGGTCTTTCAATGGATGACCATGTGTATTTTCTATAATTCTTCGCATCATTGTTGAACCAGGATGTCCTAATCGATCATGCCAATTGGTTAATATTGAAGAATTATCAATTACCATGTTTGATTCAATGGGACGTATATGTGTATAATGCAATCCAGTAGGGAGCATTGGTAGTTTTTCAATCACATATTTCTTTCCTGATTTATATGTGGTAAGACACATATATTTCTCATTCCCTTCATTCATTGTTTGAGTATCATACCCATGGGAATATATATCATTAAAACTCAACAAATTTCTTTTCGATTGTGGTGAATATAAAGCATCATTGATCAAAAATTTTGTACCATTAGGTAACAAAAATTGTGCTTTACCACATCCTTTAATCAAGTCTACAGGACCTGATATTGTATTCACCGTTGTTTTTGTTGGTTTTAGTTCCAAGAAATATCTTTTATCTCGGAGGATAGTGTGCGTTGTACCACTATCGGGTATGCAAACTTCAGCTTTGCTCATAGCATTTTCCATATTTGAACTTCAAAAAATATGCAATGAAAAAAAATTAATGACAATACATATGTAAATATAACACATATCATAATTGTACAATAAAACATTATCATATAAATACATGAAAAATAAATTATTGTACATTTATATTCTACCACTATATTGTTCATTTTCAGATAAATCATTGAGAAAATCTGCAGCATCAATATTGTTCATTTCTATCCCACCAACGTATTGATCATTTCCAGAGAAATCATTCATAAAATCAGCAGCATCAAAATGAGTTGAATCACTCAAACGGTCACTTCACTCAGTGAAGTTGGTCTCTTTTTCTTTCCCCTTTATCGATTCTTTATAGAGCTTGCAAAGGTACTCAGAGGCTCGACAAATACGAGACCAATGTCCTAGAGTGCCGCATCTGAAACAAGAACTTTCAAATCTTTTCGAGTGATTTTCATTAACACTCATATTCTCATGATGCCTTTTCTGTGGGTGGTTCGTGACGCCCTTTTGAGATGAGTTATAAAAATAATTATCTCTATTGTTTTCAAAACCACGGCCTCGACCACGACCACGACCAATTCCACGTCCACGACCACGACCACGACCACGACCTCGACCTCGACCAAAACCTTGTCTATGAATTTGATTTTGGTTTCCAGGTTTAAATTCATTTTTACTTACAGCATTTACTTCTGAAAATGCTGATGATCCAGTGGGTCGGGACTGATGATTTCTCATTAGTAGCTCGTTGTTTTTTTCCGCCACAAGAAGACAGGCGATGAGCTCAGAATATCTCGCAAATCCACGCACTCTATATTGTTGCTGTAAAGTTATATTTGATGCGTGAAACGTGGAAAATGTTTTTTCAAGCATTTCCGATTCTGTGACCTCATGTCCACAAAATTTTAGCTGCGAGATTATTCGATACATCGCTGAATTGTAATCACTGACTTTCTTAAAATCTTGGAATCTTAACATATTCCATTCATCACGGGCGGTCGGAAGTATAACTTCCCTTATATGTTCAAATCTTTCTTTCAATCCTTTCCACAGAGCCATGGGATCTTTTTCGATGAGATATTCACATTTTAAACCTTCATCGAGATGTCGACGCAAAAATATTATAGCTTTTGCTTTTTCTTGTGATGAAGATATACCATTTTCTTTAATGGTCTCGCTTAGACCCAATGACTCAAGATGCATTTCTACATCGAGAGTCCATGGCATATAATTTTTCTCCGTAATGTCGAGTGCAACAAATTCGAGCTTTGTCAAGTTTGACATGGTGGTACTAAAAAAAATTATGATGCATTTTATTAGTTAATGAATATTGCAATACAAAGTAATGGATAAACAACAAATACAAGCATTCGTAAAAATAAAGAAAACACATGAGGATGATATTCTCCGATAAGTACAAGATTCGTGAGTATTATAACCAAAATAATTAAAAATAACTTTGTGAAAGTCATCTTCTTTTTTCTTCAAAAATTTGATGAAGAATAATTTTAGAGAAGAAAGAAAGTTGGTGTGATTGAATGTGTTTGTGAGATCATATTTATAGGGCAAAAATTAGCCGTTTTGTTACCGTTTATGACCGTTGGTGTACAAGAAAATAAATATATGTATTTATATAATTTTATGGTAATAATATGGTGTATATAATATTAGTAATGTTTTAAATAATTATGTATATCATATCACAATATTATAATGAGGTGTCATAAGATATTTTGTTTAAAAACCTTATAGACTTTTATACTTGTCGTATCCCTTACCGGGAGTGTGGGATGTCGTCTTAACATCCTCCCAGGATTTATAACAAGTTTTTTGAAAAATTTATTTTGTTATTTATAATAACATTATATTATATAGTAAATATATAAACAATAAATAAATAAACAATAAAATAAATATTATTACTTTTGTTACCTTTTTCTTCTGTTTTGGAGCTTGGAAAAATATGGAGGATTTTTAGAGTTTCGTGCTGATAACGTGTTGTGAAAAAATAAAAATTTACGGTAAAAAGTAAAAATCTCAAACTCTCAAAATTATCACACTACACACTTTATAATATTTTTCTCTCAACTCAATTGTGATTTTTTCTTCACAAATGAGAGATCTATTTATAGAAAATTTTTACAAATAATCCAAAAATAAATTACATCATTACCTTCATCATCACACACAAATTTCAATATTCAACACCTAATTTTACATAATTTTCAACATTCTAATATTCAATACACACATTTTAAATATTATTTTTCCACATCTCGATCTATTAAAATACACCTATTAATTTAAATTTTCAAGAACTCATATCTGTCTCTATCTATTAATGACATAAACACAGATCTATATTCAATTAGTAATTGGTTGGGAGTGACATATTCGTCAAATAATTATATTTATGTTATATTTTAACATATATAATTTTTAGTCAACACAATCATAACAAAAATAATTCAAATTAAATTTTTTATTACAAAATTAAATCAAACAATTTAATTAACTAAAACAATTTTCTCCATGTTGTTTTGATGTTTTTATTGATTAACATATTTTTTGTGCATGAATATTTATTTATAAATAAACATAAAGAATGAGATAAAAGAATGTTAAATAGTATTGGGGATGGCAATAGGAAAGGTTTGAGTGTTTGACATCCTCATCCTCATTCTAATTCCATTTCTTTTGGTTTATAAGGATTCCAAAAAGATAACAAAAATACATTTCGGTAGAAAGTCATAGTCTTGTAATTATTTATATGAAATTTACAACAAATAAAAAGAAAATAGAAGTTAAATTTTTGGGGTCTTAGTGAGAAAATAAAATTGGCTTATATATAGTTAGCAAATCAAATGATAATATATCATTGTAATATTTCAATATGAGATGCTATGTATCACTAGTAACGTATATTCACAAAATATCTTGCCAAGTGAAGTATAGTGACTGTTCAAAAATTTGAAGTGAATATTGTGGCTAAAGATGTGGCTTTCACTAACATTCGATGTAGTACTTTTTTCTCACGTACTCGAGTAAGATCCATAAAATCGATCATTTACGAGCCAAAGTGAACTCACTTTTTGGAACCGAAGTCACTTTGTTAAAGTGAACCATATCATGTTTTAAACTTGTTGTTCATTAGACTCACTGTTCGGGCATAAGCCATGTTGTCTAATGGGCTAACAATCCGGTACATAGACTATTATTCAGGGCTCAAATTATTTAGTCATTCAGTAATATCATATCGGTAACCAGTCAGAAATCAACAAATCTAGAAATCCAAATATGCTGTAAAATATGACCAATAAAAATGAGAAATGTACAATATGATGTAATATATGAATAAATCATTAGTTTATGAAACTTTACTGTAAATCTCATGTCAAATGTCAAATTCTATTATTTCAAGAAATCAAATAGAAATCATCATCTTGGTAGCTTACTTTTTCATCTTGGTTTCAATCACAAGAAAAAATAATTTCTTATAAATATAATTTGATTAATTTTACAGTGATTAGGACTGGTAATAGGTGTTAGAACTTTTAAAAATCATTTTTGTACAAAACTTGTACCAGATATTTATTAATAAGAATTTAAAAATCTATATTAATTAAATTACATCTCCAAAAATTACCAGACATTCCAAGAATGCCTAAAAATAGTTCAGAAATGGTCGGAAATCAGAAACCGATGAATCAGAGCGGCACATAAGATTCATGCTCCGTTGCGACGGCGCATGGCTGATTTAGTGGTAATGCATGGCTGAATTTTTTCAGGAGGAAGTATTTTTGAACGATATACAATTTTATGTTTAACAATTTTTGAAAGTCATAACCGATTTATAGCATATTTTGAAAAACTAGAATTCATTTCGGACGACCAAAAACAGACCATGGAGATTATCAACCGACATATTTGTGAACTAGAAAATATTTTGAATAACTTTTATTTTAAAACCCAAGTGAAATTGTTTAATAAGGAGTAAATAAAGATAGAAATAGTTCTCTCAAAACCAGTTTTCTAGAAATTTTTCAGAAATTGTTCTTAAATTGCATTTTTTTTGGAATATTTGGATTATGATCTTGTTATAACTCTTAACACGCCATGATTTTTGGGCAGGAAAGGCTTGTTGTGAGAAAATGTGGGTATTTTTGGACAAGGTTTGATGTTTTTCCTTCAATTTTCTGTATTTTTAACTTTTTCACTACAACTTATCGTCTCTAAACCCATGAATTTAGATCAAATTTTTTGATGAAATTCAATGGCTATATTTATGGGAGAAGTGGAACAGCCAAGTTTGAATATTTGTCACTTATTTTCCAATTTTTTTGACACTTGGCTAGCTTTTATAAAATAAATTTATATTTTTTATGACTTAAATAATTTAAATATTATATAAATTGATAAACATAATTTAGTATTTTAAGTTTTTATTTTTTTACATATTTTATGAATTTTTATATATTTTCTTGAATATATATATTCGAATATTACAATCTTCCCCTTAAATGAATCTGGTCTCAGATTATCTACACGACAAGAAATCCTAAATCTTTCAGTCTATTTTATTCCTCATTTTTTTCTTGTCCATATTTTATCTGATGTTGCTTCTCTCAGCAAATCATTATGTTTCTATGATCTCATTTTATTGTTTTTTTTCCTGAATCTTTAATATTTTAGGTCAATGAATTATTTTGTTTATAGCAGCTAGGAGAATAATTAACAAGATATTTATTTATCAATAATAAATAAATTTATCATGTTTAAATGAATTATTTTGTTTATAACAGCTAGTGAAAACAAGATTGATTATCATCATCTTAGTCTTTTTTGCAATAAAGTTAAATTTAGATTCATTTTTCTTCATAAATTTCTCAAATTTCTTAACAAATATTAACATAGCCTCATTGCTTATCTAGTTAGCAGATTTTCTGCTAGAAGCTTCTTTGCTAGCTGTTGAAGTTGATGTGTAGCGGCTAAAGCTTTGGTAGGTCGAGAAGTTGATGGTTGTTGTGTTTGCTTTGGTTGTTGTGGAGCACCATCAGATACTGCGATTGTTGCTTTTGCGTTGAATATCTTCATTGGACTGTCAATGATGACATACCACATGTCATCATCTCGAGCTGCTAAATGTGCCTGCAGAATTTTTCAATCATCTTAATCTCTTTTTGAAAACATTGGAATATTATTAAATTATGTCATTTAAAATATGGTTATCAGAGTTTAAGAAAAACTCGATCTGATACCACTTGTTAGGATTAGATTAGAGTTTAGAGTATAAGTAAATTATACTTAAATTTTTTTAATTTTAAGCCGTTCTTAACGGTTTTCAGATTGTCAAAAAGTATTATTGAACGGCTAGCTTGTTGGATCTCTAAAAAGTGTAAGTTCCAAAACGGTCTGGCTTGACTAGTGTTGAACTATATTTGACAGTTTAACAAGAAACGTATTGAATAAAATTTTCAAGAATATTAAATGCGTAATTAAATAATATGTAGGATCGAGCTCTTGCCGCTTTACCAAAAGCTATAGCTGGTGGTAATGGTGCAACTCAAATATTTTAAACCGCACAGCAGCTCAAGCACCACGGTTCGATCGCTCTACCAAGCAAAGAGAATTATTGCACCCAACAATCTCCCTCCCAATAACTGCACTCCTTGCAATCAATGGGAATCGAACACGTGACCTTGGCTCTGATACCAATTGTAGGACCGAGCGCTTGCCGCTTTACCAAAATCTATAGCTCGTGGTAATGGTGCAACTTAAATCTTTTAAACCGCACAGCAGCTCAAGCACCACGGTTCGATCGCTCTACCAAGCAGGGACAATTACTGCACCTAACATAATACAAGTGTTTTTATGGATGTTCGGAGACAAAACTCGTACGTCACTCTTTCTTCCTCTCAGAAAAGTTTCAACTAAAAGAATTTGGTTTTACAACGTGTTGTAATAGCCCTCTTCAATCAAGACATATCATTGTCTAACTGAACCTCTTAGTGATAACAGTACAACTTTGGATATTTAAGAACCATCGATTTCCCATACAACAAATACAAAATTCAATGGTTAGACATGGCGGTTTGAGTTGGATAAAACAACACAAAATGATCTTTGCATGATCGGATGTATTCTGAAAAGCGTGTTCTATGTGAGTAATGATTTTTTTTATCTCTTAAGATTGCTAAAAAATCCTGTAATAAGTCAGATTGTAAAATGCGTGAATTCCAAGAGAAGTTTTGTTGGGTTAAGCGTGCATGAGTGAGAGTAGTACTGGGATGGATGACCTCCTAGGAAGTTCTCATGCGTCAAGCTGCTGACGTTGTGCCGCTTGATCGGGTTGGCTAAGTGGGCCATAGAAGAGTGACATCCGATCTTAACGGGTAATACTATCTCTGTTGGGGACAGGGCCGACGGTAAGGAAAGGGTAAGAATAATTTTTAAGGTATATGAGACAGCACCAGCAGATAAATACGCACCTCCCTAAACTCATGGGCTTAACATCATGACCCATTAGCACCCAAGTAGGTGCACTCTACGCTAACACAAGTATCGGGAAATAAAGTTTTTCATTGGCTAACAGCTATAGTTTTTGACCTAGTGGTAAGCGCTTGATCCTAACAATTGATATCAGAGCGAGGTCATGGGTTCAAGTCTCCCAAGAAGCATATTTATATACTTCTTGTGGGGACGAGGGAGAATGTTAAGTTAAGCATGCATGAGTGAGAGTAGTACTGGGATGGGTGACCTCTTGGGAGTTTTCATGCGTCAAGCTACTGACGTTGCGCTGCTTGATCTGGTTGGCTAAGTGAGCCATAAAAGAGTGACACAAGATTTTAACGGGTAATATTGTCTCTGTTGGGGATATGACCGATGATAGAAAAAGTGTAAGACTAATCTCTAAGGGATATGAGACAGCACCAGCAGATAGCGCAAGCTTAGCGCCACGGAGCTGCCCTAGTGGCGCCGCAGCGCTAGAGCTTTGGCTCTGCTAGCGCCGCGGCGCTAGTGCCTAGGCACTAGGCAGCGCGCCGCAGCGCAGCATTGTCCAGCACCTAGGCGCTTGTCCATGTTTTTTAAACCACCATTTTAAGTCCATGTCTTCCATGTTTGGAGAAATGTTCACATTTCATATAAAGATTGTTTTGGGGTTCGATGTCATGGTTTAGTATGATGATTAAACAAGGTCAAGTCCTGAGTAATTTAGAACGTCATAAGTCAATTGTTTATTTCGGTGGTGAGCACGACCATTACGTCTAAGTTATGGAAATTAAGTGCTTGAAATTGTTTTAGTATGTGCAGCAGTGGCCTCAAGCGAGATCCAACGAATCCCTCAACGCCATGTAAGTATGTTCGATGTGCAAAGAAAATGTTTATGTTTTTTAGGTATGCGAAATGTCTTGTGACCAAATATGAACGGGTTTGGAAGCCGGCGAACGTGGCCGGTGACCTTTTCACCCCGGTAAAGCATGACCAGGTTTAGATCATGATTGAAAAGCGATAAAGCATGACCAGGGACCAATCCACCCGGTAAAGCATGACCGAAGATCTCATGTATGTGGTAGTGGACATCTTTGTCAGCCCAGTACTGTGGTTTAGTCTGATCAGGCGCATTTATCTATGGGTCACTTGCTTTGAAACATATCTCTACGCAAAATGATAATCTTTATGTTTGTCCAAGTATGTATGATGCAAGTATGTTTACGAAAAGTTTTAAGATATGATGACATGTCTATGTTTATGTAAGTACGTTCAAGTTTAAGTATGTACGCTCTACTTTAAAATACATGTGGTTTTATTATGTATTATTTGCTATTCTCAGTTTATGCATGTTGAGTCTTTAGACTCACTAAACTTGATCGATACAGGTGAGGACGAGTTTGAAGAGGCGAGAGGTGGGGATCAGTGAGTCGGCTCGGACTGCGTGGAGGCTAAACCCGAGGACCGTCTATGTTTTCAAGAATTTTCAAGCATGTTAATTTTGTTACTCTAATTTTATGAAACTATTTTCGATGTTAAAAAAGTACCTTTTTGGCAAACTTTGTTTGTAATCGTTTTTATTTCTAAAATTTTAGACGAGCAGTTTATTTTTATCGTAATTTGAAATATTATTATTTATTTAATAAAATTTTAAATTTTCCGTAAATTTTAAGTATTTCAAAATACGGTATGTTACACACGCACCTACCCTGGCTCATGGGCCTAACAGCACGAGGTGTACTTTGCGCTGCCACAAATATAAGGAAATAAAGTTGCTCTTTGGCTAACATCTATAGCTTTTGTTCTAGTGTTAAGCGCTTGATCCTAACAAGTTCTTTGAGTATGCATGTCATGTATCGATGTTTGCATAAAATGATGCATGTTAACAAAATATTTAATTTACATCGATACTCTAATCATGTATGTCATGTATGCCACATTAACTCAACAAATAAGGTATATAGACACATATTCTCAATCAACTCAATGAAACATATATCATATGATACAAATACATGTCGTATGTTACTGGGTCGCAACATACCTCAATTCTTCGTTCTTAATTCACTGTAGCTTGAAGATTTTAGTATAGAATCTTTATCTACATCAATAACATATTCATTTCAATCAATTACTTCATTTAAATCAATGTTTCAAGTTTCAATTATCTTTTGAAATTTTGAAAATTCATATCAAATTGAAATACTAACATCATTCAATTCCGACTTGAAAACTTATTTTGTTGTCGGTTATTCTACAACGTATATGAATCTCGACTTCAAATACATACTATTTCAGTACTTCAATAAATAAAGGTGCTGAATATAGAAGAAAATTATCTCAAAAGAATGCTCTCGACGCGAGGATTCCGAATATATAATTTGTTTCGCGTTCTGACACTGTTTCGTGGGAGATTCGGACGCTAGAACCTTGAATTCTTTCTTTCCCTCGTTTTTCTCTTTCGATATGTGGAAAAAAATGAAGAAAATTTCATTCTTATCAGTTGTGGTCGCGCTGGGGCGGTCAAGTATGGGCGCCCTAGCGCGCCGAGTTCTGTCCCCAGCAAGTCTATCGTGCCGCGCTGGGGCGGTCAAGTTATCGTGCCCTAACAAGGTGCGTTCTGTCCCTAGAAATCGAATTGTTTCACGCTGGGGCGGTAAAGTTGTAGCGCCCTAGCGCGCCACACTCTGTCCGAAATCTATCACAATGTCGCGCTGGGGCGATCAAGAAGTGGCACCCTAGCGCGCCATGTTCTGTCCGAAAATGCTAGGTGTTGAATTAGCAAAAGTGGTCAACATAAAAGTTATAAATCTATGTCTTGACTTTCATTTGCCACCAACCTCACTCAATTTGGATATCGGACGCGAGAGTCATGCTCATTCTCCCAAAATATGTCAGTGCAAAAACTGCAATGCATACGTTACAATTCGGGATGGTTTTGCCCCTATTTTCAAATGGATTTGTACAAAACTCAAAACATGAAAGTTTTAGTACTATGTATTAGCTTTCTAATGAAATTAGTTTCATTTCATTTGGACTAATACTCAGATAAATATGCTGAAAATCGTAACATCTGTCACTTTTTTATTGCGGTTCAGCATACTTTTCAAGCACCAATCAATTTCTAATACAATTTTTCATTATCAACACATATTTTCTCACTTTCATTGTCAATTATATACTTCATACACTTAATAACACGACAATTTCATGAATTATCGATAATCAACATAGGATTTACGATAATACGATGTACGGTCCTTACAGCTTTTGTCATAGTGGTAAGCACTTAATCTTAACAAGTTCTTATAGTATGCATAAACATATTTATAGTCGGGAAGCTTCAATGGTCGGATATATTTTCCAACACATTTGTATCATTTCCCGATAGGACGGGCTTGTCTATATCAGCATTGTACACTTTAATAAATGACATTAGATGTCTCATTTGCTTTATCTTCTTGTAGCTCCTAGCTTTTAAAAATTAGTTTTACTTTAGTTATTTTGGAACGCATTCTACCACATCTGGAGTTGGTAATGTATTGTTACTGAAACTAGAACTCTCAGAGCGATTGGAAATAACTTACTTTGTTGATTTGCACACTTCTAACAAGCAATTGTAGAAGAATGGATTTTATTTAATAGAGCGGTCAGAAGATAGATAATCTGCAGCTGATGATGAATAGAGCACTGGATCGTCTAGACTTTGTATCGGCAGTCGAAAACTTGACAAATGAATTAGCGGCTGGTTTCCTGTTACATCTCCATGTTGTTATTTTGTCAATCACCAAAAATTAGGTAAAATAAGTGAATAAATTAATATTGAGAGTAGCTCTCTGTTTAATATATGTTAATGAATACTTATGGAAACATTCATCTTCTAATTTTTTATTCTATTATTTTGTCGTGTGATTAAAACTATATAAATTTATTTATGTTGTATTCAAAGGTCTACAATCTTTTACAGTGGACCCTCACATATTGGAATAAATGTTAACCTTTGGATACATCTTTGGGATATTGACACAGTTAAAGTTTATTTTATGCGATATACTTTAATAATTCAATTAATCTATTACAAAATTTAGACTAAAATTCCCCGTATTTTAGATTAGTTTTTGCTTAATTTAATTGAAATTCAAAATTTGACTGTTTTTACAAAAGTGATTCTAGTAAAAAGTCTGTATTATCAGAATAATTTATTTATCAAACACTACACACTTCCGATTTTCAGTTTTTTCATTTTTGTTTTCAAACACTACCTCAATTTTTTTTTCTCTGCTTCTTCTTAATCCTCAAATTTAATCGTTTCTTTAAAAGCAGGAGTTAATGCAAACATTACCTGTTATCCAATTAATCAAATCAAAATTTTAAATTAAATACATTCGATTGGTTATTTCTGTTTGGCTTATGTAATCAGATACATAAGCACAAAACCTTATGTTTGATGGTATCCTAATAAGATTTCCATTGTTAGGTAACTGTCCATTTTCAATTAGGCTGTAGATAATTTTATTGTTTAAAAGGAAATTATCAAAAAAGTATAATTGAACTGTTAAATAATTACCACTTTATACAACTGTAGCAATAGACTAGTAGCGGATTTCTCGGGCTCGAACTTTTGACACAATTATTGCGTATATCGTTAATATTTCTTACATACTTTTTCTCATAAATTTGTGTGGTTTTTTTTAATAAAAATAACAAAAATTAAAATCAAAGATCAAAATATTACGCCTGTAACTTTCTAATCTCGAGATTAGAATATGTAATGTAAACGCTTTGTTTCATTGGTAAGGGTATAGAAATGGTCATTCATACAAGTGAGTGATCATGGGATGCTTCACTGAACAACCATCTCTCGGACTTTCCAAGTGGCTATCACTTATCAAGTAGAATAATTAGCGGTTATGGTTGTACACTATTAGTTCTAAGACCTGAAACATCATCGAGGCTCTACGTACTAACACCTTATTTGACTCGTTTACCGACTCTATGAGTGTAACGCCCCAAAATCATTCCACGTAGACCTCATGCATTAAAATTATTAAATTATTAATATATTTTAATTAAATGATTTTGGATGGATGAATGATATATTTTGAGTGACTAAATGATTAATTGTGTAATTTTTTTATTTTCATAATTTAAAGATTTTCAGACGAATATCGGTGGTTGGCCGGGGACGGAGGACTGAAAACAATTAAGGTGTTAAAGACTTAAAGGCTAAATTTTTATTTTTATTTAATAAGTTGTATTTTTAAGATCAAATTTAAATTAATTAGAGTGACCAAGGAATTTTAGGTAATTTATAAGGGATTTGGAAAATAGGTATTTTTAAATATTTTTAATTTAAGGTTTAATGATTTTATTAATCTTAATGAGCCTAATTAATTGTTTAAAAAATAGAGTTAATTAAATTCATTAATTAAGTGTTTAGGAAATCTTTTTTAAAAAGAGTCCACATACACCTAAATCCTAAACACACACACACCTACACACACCAAACACACGCATGAAATTTACGTAAAAGAGGAGAAACGGCCGAAACAAGGGAAAAAAAACGGCGGCCAATTTCCTTTGCTTGGTAAGGGAATTCCGGATTTTTTTCTCCTTCGTTCTTCGATTTTCATCATCGTTCTTTCTTCCAACAACAATCACCCGATCTCTTGCAATCCCAAGGTGGGTTTTCGGTAGGATTTTGACCCAAAAAAAGGTAGAAAATGGTAGAACTGAACTGACTGATGCTCTAACTGATCAAATCAGTTTGAAAACAGCAATTAATCAGTTAAATACACAAGATATGTTTATATATGTTCGGATACTTCAACTGCTCTTACGTCACCCCTTCTACCACATCTGGTAGGATCCATTAGAAGACTTTGATTTATACAACTACTTGTACAAACCCACCCAGCTTAAGACTTATACACTGCATAACTAAACTCCAAGTCTAGACTGAAGGCAGCACCTTCTAGTCAATACTTCTTTAACGTCTATGTGAGAAAGAATACATACACAAGTATAACATCTTTGTGCAAGACTGTGTTTTGGGTGATGGTGAGAGTTCGTATGTCAGAACTGAACAAAAGTGTTCTCACACATTGAGGGAATAAAGCTTCTAAACTAAGCTGATAACACGTTGAATTGTTCTCTCAAATCTGGGCTAATTGCTTCTTCAAAGCTGATAAGCATTAAGCGTGCCCTTTTCTTTTTACCATACTCTCTCTGGTTCTGTCTCTATTATTTTTCGTCTCCACTGATCTTCTATTTACATAGTCGGGAAACTGATCGTACAGTGAGACTCAATTATTGTATCCGTTGCATCTTGAATTTGCTCCTTGAACTTTGTGTCTCGATTTTACGACTGCCCTTCTGGAACGTTTGTCTTTAATGCTCTGATGCGACGTTCATTTTTGTCCTTTGACTGGACAATTACTTTGTACCTTTGTGTATAGCTGGAATCTACTAAATGAGTTTGTCTTCATCTACAACTGAAAGATTCTTAACTGACGCTTCGAACTAGTCAGCTGAACTGATCTTCAGTTGGGATGATGAAATCAGATGACTCGTCAGTTGAACTGATTTCACTCTCGTTCAGCTGAACTGATCAACTGGGCTTCTTCATCAGTTGAACACTCCTTCGGCTGGCCAGGCTTCTAAGGTTCTTCTGCTGATCCACTTATCAACTGATCGGTCAGCTGAACTGCTCATTTGACATATCAGCTCACCTGATTCAGTTTGTGCGAACAGTTGGATCTTTAGTTTGCGATTTAAATTCCTTAAACTGATCCTAGCTTCTGCACACTTAAGGTAAATCATTAGTAACACAAAATGACAAGTTTTGTTAACATCAAAATTAAGATTGCGAACTTGAAAAGTTCCAACAATCTCCCCTTTTTTGATAATCACAAAACTTGAGCAGTTTAAAACAATATGTTCAGTTCAAGAGTTAATCCATTTAAACATCGTTAAAAGCTCCTCCTTAAGAACTGAGTTAAAAGACGGTTTAAAAGATAATTTAAGAATTGAGGGTATAAGAAAAACTCCCCCTCAAAAACTGAATTGAAAACCTCTTTGAAAAACAGAGTAAGAGAACACCTTCAGTTGAAGAAAAGAAAGCTCCTTCACAACAACTGAATTTAAAAACTGATTGAAAAACAATTCTTTCAGTTTGAGAGTATAAGAAAAACTTCCCCTCAAAAACTGAATAAAAGCTCGTATTTGATAAATAATTATCTAATCATTCATTCGGAGGTTATAATCATTCAAGCAACATAGACAAGAAATCTGGAAATATACATTCAGTCACAACGAAACACAGCTGGATAAACATGATGTTTAATTTATCAAATAAATTCCCTTGTATTTTACATTTGAGTACATACATCAGTTGAAAGAAAAATTGCTACTACAATAGAATATTTTAAACAACATCAGATATCAGTCGGTTTATGTGTGACAGAACTGGATTTACTAACAACTGGTTGTCTTGACTGCTTGAAGTGTTGCACCGGTCGTGAGTTCAATTTGCTAGAGAAACGAGTTAATTTGCTTTGAACTTGATCTCTTTGCTAGCTAACTGGTCGAGCAGACTCAAACTAGGCTCAAGCGGAATTCAGCTGGTGATTTAATCAACCAACATCTCAACATGGATGAGTTTCGTCTGAAGAACAGCTGACCTGATAGGCTTGCAACTGAAATCTTGTTCATCGAACAATTTAGCCCTGCATCTTGACAAATGAAGCTCAGGACCCTGCAGGCTGATTAAAATCCCAAAGCTATGAGTCGAGAGAAGTGGCGACAATGTTATTTGCAAAACCAATCCTCTCTACCCTTCGCAATGAGTAATAGATAAGAATTTTTAAATAGTTTTGAAAATAGTATGAAATACTTTTAAATAGCTTTTAACACTATTTTAAAGTAAAAAATTTTAAAACACAGTTTTCTTCAAATGTTCTTCTTAGAACAACTAGCTCTGATACCAATTGAAAGATCGTGTGCTGATGCCTTCGAAGGCATTTCGAATACAATATTCTCCAATGAGCTGCAATAGCTCGTGTTCAAAGAATGTTAACACCAATTAATTAAATCGAGTTTGGTTTAAAACCAAGCGGAAGAAACTCGAAGTAATCCTTCGTGAAGAAGAATGTTATATTAGAAAACATTTTAACTTATGTAAACTGAATAACTGAAAAGCAGGGGATCAGTTGTCGCATATATCAGTTCGGTTATGGTAAGAACTGAACTGACGGATGCTCTAACTAATCAAAGCAGTTTGAAAACAACAGTTAATCAGTTAAATACACAAGATATGTTTATGGATGTTCGGAGACTTCGACTGCTCCTACGTCACCCCTTCTACCACATCGGGTAAGATCCACTAGAAGACTTTGATTTATACAATTACTTGTACAAACCCACCCAGCTTAGGACTTATCAAGGTTTAAAAAAGCGTGAAGCGCCCCGAAGCGAGGATGCCGAGCTCCAAGCTTTTCAAGCTTAAGCGAGATTAGCACAGGCTTAAGCGTGAAAAAGCGTTTTTTATCTTTAGTGTAATATTAATTATCTCAAACCTATAAATAGATAAAATAATACATAAATATGATAAATTTAAGTCTGATGCATTAATTCTCATATTTATAAAATCATAAAAATATCAAAATTACAATCTTTATTTTTTTTACAACTAGACCACATTAAAAATGTTAAATATATGTCAAATCATTATCAGACACGCTTAATCATAATTAAAATTAAAAAATAAACATGTAAATTATAAACTTAATTTATTATTTTAAAATAAAAGTACATACCTTCAAAATAAAAAAAATTAAAAAAATAAATAAATGCGATTAATTGTGCTTAAACATGCTTAATTAAACATCTTAATTATGCTTAATTCGGTCAAACTACAGTTTGACCGCTTTTTTCCGTTTTCTCCGAAGCGGGGCGTTTTTGCCGAGCTTCAAGCATAAGCGCGCTTAAGCGAGGCTTAAGCGGGCTTTTTAGAACCCTGGTACTTATACACTGCCTAACTGAACTCCTAGTCTAGACTGAAGGCAGCACCTTACAGCCAACAGTTCTTTAACGTCTATGTGAGAAAGACTACATACACAAGTTTAACATCTTTGTGCAAGCTCGTGTTTTGGGTGGTGGTGAGAGTTCGTGTGTGAGAACTGAACAATGTGAGAAAGACTACATACACAAGGATTTAATGATTTATGATATGATATATGATTACGAGCTTTTACGCCAACTTATTTTATTAAAAGATTATTTTAAAGTTGCATGTACATGTATATGTATTATTTGTTACGTATGGATAGAACGTGCTGAGTCATTAGACTCATTAGATTTGGATGGTTGCTGACGAGGATGATTTTGAGGGAGGCGCTGAAGCTTGAGAGGATCTGGTACGGCAGTTCACTCCCGAGGGACTTTTATTTTCTGCACTACTAGATTTATATTTAAAGTTTTAAGCAAAATTTTGAGGATTATTTTATTAAAGATTTTATGCTTTATTTTGAAGTTTAATCGTTGGATTATTTTAAAATTGAAGTACGATTTTGTGGTTGACGATTCATGGATTTTTATGCATTTGAGTTTTTAAATATTATTTTTAAGTTGGAGGGTTTTGAGGATAGAAGAAAATGTTTATATAAAAAAAAATTTCTTAGTATTTATTTACATTTTTAAAGTTTAAAGTAAGGGACGTTTCAATGAGGGTCATTAGGTGGTGAGATTGAGTGTAGCTCCAAAGTATGTTGGAGCCAATGTTCTGTAGTCAGGGATTCACCGTTCACCTATGGGTGTAGATATTTTATGTGAGCTGATGAGTTAATAGTGCATGTAATCTTTTTCCAAAGTAAAATATATGATTTAGTGAAGGTGGTTCTATAGTTTCAAATCTGATGTCACTATTATTACTCAAAGATACATCGTATTGTTATCGAATTTATTTGCAACTCCGGATATACCAATGATCAGTTATACATAGAGAATCATCAGACGATGCTACTAGATGTTCATATCATGATCCGATGAGTGCTATCAGACTTTAATTATGACATTCATGTGATCAAAGGGTTGATGCACAGAATGGTGCAAACAAGGGAAAGCCCGAATATGAAACAAATATTGTTTCGAATCACCTGAGTTGAGTGAGTCCACGAATAGCTATATCCCTGAAACATTGAGGATCAGACAAGTATTGGATTCTATGTTTTTATGGAGATAGTCAAATTCAAAGAGTCGAATTTGGCAACTTTAGTTTGATGGAGATCAAATATATTGTTTATAAAGGAGTTTAAGATTAGATTTCATTGTTGGGAGTTGTGGATGTTAGTTTAAGTACTGATTAAGTAAGGGGAGTGCAACTACCAAATTTATTGAAAGAGTTCACAAAATAAGTAGCTGCCAAAAATGAATCAGGGAAAAAATTTTATCTTCGAATCCTATCATATTTATTCAAGAGTTGATTGGATGAGATGAGAAAAAATATTTGACATGAATTAAATACTTGGAGTTTTCAAGTAGGATAAGGATTCAAGTAATCAATTATTAGTAAATATGTATATTCAATAGTTGACAAGACATATAAAAAATAATAATGCACAACTAGATTTGTCCATCTCTCCCACACAATATAAATAAAATCGACCACCCTTATTCTTGGAGAAGAAACCTTCGGCCGATCACCTTCCACCACCACCACGTCTTCGCTTCCTGCCGCTATACCGTCATGGTTCCGCCGTCTTCCAACGATCTCGTCTTAACGCAAATTTCTTCTATATTCTCCATTCGTGAAGAACAATACAATCTTAAATCTTGGACCTAATTCGAATATGAAGAATAGATGACGATTCAATTGGTTGTTCATGGGAGATCTGAAATAATTTTGTGTTCATCATTTAGAACGTAAAAATAAATAAACTAAATATCATATAAATGATTTTAAATCATATGACATCCAAGGGAGTTTTGATTGTCAAAACACAAAAATTTTAATCCTCCATTGCTCTTTGGATGCAAGAAAACAGTAAATCAACGTGATATCAGAGTCAACATTTATTCGCATGATTTGTTTTTTATTGTTTAAATTGTATTGAGTTAATTATTTTTAATCACTTAACAAAATATTTTAGAAATTTGCAATGCCTGAAATATTGATTTTCAGAAAACAAAAAAAAAATCACTCTAGGAAACGGGCAGTACTGCCAGCACAGGGCGTACACTGAATGGGCATAATTTTAAAAAAAATTATTTTTTTGTGCAGAGCAGCATGCTGCCTTGTGTGATAAAGCAGCTGCCCATTGGCATTGCTCGGGCAGTGGGTGGGCAACTACCCTTCTCTGCACAGGCTCAAATATTTTTCGGTCCGGGTGCGATTTTCTATTTTTTGTAAAAATTTTGAGTTAAATTGCTAATTTATGAAATTTTGATCAAAATTACCCATGACATAAATTTTTGATAAAATTATGGATTTTCTTATTAATAAATAATTAGAATTGGATTTTAATTATTTATGGTAAAAGGTGTTTTAAAATAAATTTAATTATTAATGAATTAATTGAAATTAAATAAAGATGTTTATTTAATTTGTTGATTAAGTTTAATTATGATAGTTAATGATAAATTTACAAAAAAAACATAATTTGTTGATAATATGATATATTATCAGGATAATATATCATATTATGTATTTCATATAATATTGGATATTATATGGTATAAGAATGATCATGAGCCATGATCAATTTACTAAGTATGTGTTAGGATATTTTATCATGTTGTAATTTTTAATTATTTAATATTTAAAGTGGGCCTAGTTTATTGCCCGTTCTCACCCGTTAAATTTGTATCCCAATGTGTCATGAAAATTTAATACAAACATTAAGGAGACAAATATTTGAAAACGGTGGGCGTAGATAATCAAGAGTTTTGGAGATCAAAGACTTAAATATTGGAAGTTTCTGTAACTATTGCATTTACATCCTTGTATTTACCTAGATTTTGGACTTGGATCCATACTCAAGTATTCGCTACCTCGATCTGATCTTAGTGTTTTAATATTATTTCCTAATTGTTTCTCTACTTCCTATTTGAATTCTTTGAACATTTCAAATGTTTCAGACTTGTATTTCACCGAATACACGTATTCATATCTCGAAAAGTAACCAGTAAAAGTAATGAAGTAAGAATGTCCCAATTTGGTGCTAACACTTAACGGGTCACACACATCTAAATGGATCAAATCCAATTGATCATGGAACACTCCACTTTACCTAGGAAATGGGCTTTGGTAATTTTTTCTTTCAGATAAGACTCACACCTGTCAAGAGATTTTAGGTCTAACAAGTCAAACATATCATTTTCTATTAGTTTGTGCATCATTCTTTGATAAATATGTCCTAGTCTAGGGTTCCATAAGTGAGCTTGATTTAGACTATCTTGTTTACATTTTTTTTTTGTTGAAATCGCGTTAACTTGGACATCGTTATGTGAAATATCTTTTATTTTTAAGTTATAGAGATCGTTTTTTAATTCACATGTTCTAACTAATCATTCATTCTTATAAATATTGCAAGCACTTTTAGCAAAAAAACAAGAAAATTCATCTTTATCAAATATAGAAATAGAAACAATGTTTTAACCAAGTTTGGTGCATATACAACATCTCTAAAAAATAACTTAAAATTATTGTTTAAAATTAAATAAATACCTTATACTATCTTGTAGCAACTTTTGCTCAATTGTCCATCCTCAGGAAGGTCACACCATCCCTAATCCTCCTACTTCTTGTCAACACCTGCAAGTCATTGTAAAGATTAGATCAACATCCAGTATCCAATACCCAAGAAGAATAGTTAATAGAAATATTTACTTCAATATAAAACACACTCTTGTCAGAACTCTTCTGTGATACATATTCCATGCAGTTGTGTTTCTAGTGTTCAAGCTTCTTCCAGTAGAAGCATACTTCTTCTTACTTCTCAGGTTTTGCAAC
The DNA here is from genome assembly GCF_012295235.1 of Primulina huaijiensis. Taxonomy (NCBI): domain Eukaryota; kingdom Viridiplantae; phylum Streptophyta; class Magnoliopsida; order Lamiales; family Gesneriaceae; genus Primulina; species Primulina huaijiensis. Next base: position 5,078,120 of record NC_133314.1, read on the forward strand.
CCCTTTAGTAGCATTTGGAGTTTGTTTTTTCTTGGGTTTTTTTTCTTGAAAGAGGCAGAATGCTTTTTTCCCTTCCCTTGTGGGCCTCTCTTCATCCCAGATGATGACCCGACGATGACCCCACTAATAAAATGTACTTTTTCTTTTTTTTTTTTTATAGTAGCTTCATATGTTATAAGCATATTGACTAGCTATTCAAGGATAGCCTCGAGCTTATTCATTTTGAAATTCATCACAAACCTATCAACTAAGGCAGGTAGTGACAACAATAAGATGTTTGTGGACAACTTGTTTGGCAAGACTATGTCTAATCCCACCAACCTTTCAATGAGTACAATCATCTCACGCCTCACGTCATGCTCATAGACTGAGGTCCCATCTCATGTGTGTATAATGATGAGCTCCTTGATGATAGCATGCCTCAAGACACGAGTCTGTGCACCATACAACTCTTGTAGGTGCAAATAAATGCTCGCAGCATTTCCAGCATCCTCGAATGACTTATGCAATTTCATTTGATATAGAAGCAAGCATATAACTCTTATCTTGCAAATTATGGTCCCACCATTTAGCAAGCTTAGTCAATTCCTCGGCAGATTCTTTTTCGAGTACATATACTATCTTCTCAGAGTTCAGAATGATTTTTAGGTTCCTTAGCCAATCGTGGTAGTTATGTCTGTTTAGCTTATTTTGATCGAGAATAGTAGACAATGGATTTCATGACGACATCGTGAATATACTAAAAAAGAAACAGAATAAAAGTCACTGACTATTTTAAAATAATTTTTAAGACATAAAATATGGACTTTCATATTTAGAATTACTTCTTATTATTTTGAAATTTTCACCACCTTCTTACGAAAACGGTAAATCCAATTTCTCTAGTAAGTACGCGAAAACCAATTACTAAATCATTATTCCGAACAATATCAGTCAGTCATAATTTTCAAATGATAGAGGCCAATTGCATCCTCATGTAACCCTCATGTATATTGTCTCACATTTTATTAGATCCCAATAATATGGCGTTGTTCGTCTTCACGTTCCGATCCCGACCCATCAATGTTGAATCATAGTGGACGACCCCATTAGATCCCCCAATAATATGAGCCGAAGTCATGAGAGTTTCATCCGATTCATACATAGATTTGTATTCCTAATATATATGATACTTAACTCATATCTTTCATGGAAAATTTGTTTGCTAGTCATATTTTAGTTGATTGCAACATCCCTACATTATTGCCAATGAGTAGCATGACATCAACATAAAATACTAGGAATGTTACTGCATTCCCACTAACCTTATTTTATACACAAGGTTCTCAGAATTTTTAAAAAAATCAAATTTTTGATAGTTTTATCGAATATAAGGTTCCAACTCCTAGATATTTGTTTCAGACCATAAATTGACATATAAAGTTTGTATACCTTATGCTCACTTCCTATTGATATGAATATTTCAGGTTGAGACATATAAATATCTTCCTTAATATCATCATTAAGGAGTTGTATTCACATCTATTTGTCATATTTCATAGTTATGTCATGTTGTTATGACTATTAGAATTCTTTTGGACTTGAACATTGCTATTGGAGAAAATATTTCATCATAGTCAATTCATTACCTTTTAGTGCATCTTTTTGCTCTCAATCTAGCATTTAAAGTCACTACCTTTTCATGTGTCCAAGCTTTCTTCTGTAAATCCATTTGCATTACCTAGGTTAATTCTTCATCCTCATACTCCATCCCCATATACCAAGGACTAAGAATTTGTTCATTGTATATGGGGATGGAGAATTTAAATTGGAAGGTTGTATTGATTCCACTTCCAATCAGATGTGGATGATTAAAAAAACCTATGGATTTGTTTTCAAGTTAAATGGTACTGTTGTCTCTTGGAAAAGTTACAAGCAAGACACCACAATGAATTCCACCACTGAGGTCGAATACATAGCTGCATCAGCTGCAGCAAAGAAAGCTGTTTGGAAGAAGAATCCGTCCAAGAATTGGGCATAACACCTAATGGAATTGATCCAGTCTCGATGTAATGCGTGAACATCGGTGCCATTGCACATGCAAAAGAACCGAAGTCTCATCATCAATCCAAACTTATACTGAGAAAGTTCCACGTAATCCGAGAGATTGGGGGAAGAAGAGACATATCAATAGAGAGAGTCGTCTCTAAAAATAACATTGTTGATGCACTTACGAAACCCCTACTAGGACCATTGTTTGATAATTATCATGAAGCAATAACTGAGATCTATGACTAGTTGACTATAGGGAAAGTGAGATATTGTTAGAGTATATCCAGCAAACCAACTTTTGGCTCGAATTTTATTAACTCTAATGTAAAAAAAATGATTTATTTTAATAGTATTTTATGATTTTATCAAATTATGACACTTACTTTAAATGTATACAATGCAAGTTGCATAGATAAAGACTTTGAATATACTTTAGTACCACGATGTCAATTTCATAAGGTTGATCATTAAATTCATCACGCGTGTACTATATATTCTAAATATGTTCTTAGTCAATTTAATTGCCTATAATAAAGATAAAGGTTGCTCGAACTCGAGAATAGCATCTGAGATGTAAATGTCATGTTTCATTGATAAAAGCATGGGGATGTTCGTTCATATAAATGGGTGATCATGAGATGGATCACTGAATAAGCCTCCATCAGACTTTTCAAGTGGTTATCATTTATCGAGTAGAATAGTCTGCGATTATAGTTGTACACCATTAGTCCTTAGACCCAAGAGAACATGGAGACTTTATGTACTAGCACTGAATTTTGACTTGTTTACCAACTCCAAGAGGGTAATCAGTTGGCGAGATTTGGTGTAGCTCCAAAATATGTATGAGCCAATACTTTGTAGTCGGGAATTCATAGCTCACTTGCATGTGTGGATATCCTATGTAATATGATGAGTTAATAGTATAAGTAATATCAGGACAAAGTAAAATATGTGTTTTAGAGAAGTTGGTTCTCTAGTTGCAGATCTGATGCCACTATTATTACTCAAAAATACATCGCATCATTATCGAATTCATTTGCAACTCTCGATATCCCAGTGGTTGCAGATTCGACCGGTATATATGAGAGAAGGGGTCGTACTGTACGTTAACTATAACTTATTGATTCTTGTAGACATTATCAATGACACCTAGGAGATCATGGAGTGATACTACTAGACCCTCATACCATGATCCGATAGGAACTATCAGACTTGAGTTCTAACATTATTGTGATCAAAGGTTTGATGCAATGAATGAGGCAAACAAGGATAAGCTCGAATAAGAAACAAATGTAGTTTCGAATCACCTGAGTTGAGTGAACTCACGACTAGTTATATCTTTAAGCTATTGAAATTCACACAAGTATTGAAAATCAGCCACCCTTATTCTTGGAGAGGCAACCTTCGGCTGATCACCTTCATCCACCACGCTGCCACTTCTAGTCGTAGTTCCGCCGTCTTCCAGCGATCTCGTCTCAATGCAAATTTCTTTTATATTCTCTAGTGTGAATTAGAAGCGGAATACAATCTTCAATTGTGTACCTAATTCGGAGTTTGAAGAACAGAAGACGATCTAGTTGATTGATCGTATGGATTTATAAGAAAGACTATCTACACTTAAAATCTGAAATAATTTGGTGTCCAACGCTTATAACGCAAAAATAAAAAAAAACTAAACACCTTATAAATAGTTTTTAATCATATGCGTCCAAGAGAGTTTTGATAGTCAAAGCACAACAATTTTAAATTTGTGCTGCTCCTTTGTCATGGGAAAACGGTAAATCAACATNATAATACCCTACGCAACGCACTTCCACCCACCCTACGCAACGCACTTCCACCCACTTACCAACACTTTGAATATAGATTTACTCATTGTAGCACAAGTGGAAGATGCATATTGTATTAAAAAATTAAAATAAAAACAAGTGGATATGCATATATATCCAAAGCATTTAGTTTTGTCATTGATATCTAGCAAGGACGCCGATCACAAAAATAAATAAAAGTAGATAAATATGGCTAATTCATTCAATTCACTCAAATATTTAGGTGTGAGATGAATTTTGCAGAATGGGGTGCTTTCGATTTTTAATAAGTCAAAAACTTATGTGAGACGATCTCACGAGTTGTATTTTGTGAGATGAATCTTTTATTTGGATCATTAATGAAAAAGTTTTACTTTTTATGCTAAGAATATTATTTTTTATTGTGAATATCGGTAGCATTGACTCGTCTCACATATAAAGATTCATGAGATCGTCTCACAAAAGACCTACTCTTTTTTTAATAATATGTATATAATTTTGTAACGACAACATATTGTGGTCACATAATTTAGTACTATTTGTACAAGGTATTTAATTCCCATATAATTCACAATCCAACCAATATTGAAATCATTAATTATCCAAGTTTAATGATAAAAAAAGATAATTTGTTAAGAAATTGTAGCTTAAAAAAAATACTTAACTAAATTTATATTTTTTAAGTTTTTTTTATTAAAAAAAGAATCGATTTTGTAACTAAACACTGCATTTTTTAAGCAAAAGATATTTTTTTTATTAAAAAAAAGTAATTGAAAATGAAAAACAAATAACCAAGTTTGCATATTAGTAGCCGACGGTTGAGATTTTAGTTGGATCATCAAGAATGTCAAGCTTCTTATTTTCAATTAATAATTATTGGGTAGTTATCCAATCACAGTACTAATTTTTTTTATTTAATTTTTAACAACTGTGGGAGGGTAAAACTGTCATTTCATCATCTGTGTTGAGCTAACCCCTCGCTCAACCTCGACCCCTTATTTTCATGTTCGCAGATTTGGTCAATCAATTTACGAATTTCTCGTTTCTTGATTTCGATTTCCCTTTTGGATTTGGGAATAAATGTAGAGTGTCAACCTGAATTTTCGTGGTAATTGATGTGATGGCGGCGACGGCAATGGCGACGACGGCGGGGTTGGTGGTGCTAGTGTTGTACGTTTTGAACAGACGGTTTTCATCCTCGGAGGAGGAATCAGAGTGTGGCGGTGATCATCTGAAGTCGAAAAGCAGATCGGTGAAGAAACGGTTGCCACGGCGGCCAGCTCAGGCACCCGCCACTTGGCTGGAGACGATGTCTACGCTGTTGGAGACGTTGAGGTTTACGTACGCGGAGACTTTTGGAAAATGGCCGATCTGTGATCTGGCTTTTGGAATTAAGTATTTTATTCAAAGGCAGGTTGGTGTTCTCTTTGATGTTGATAATTTAGTTTTTTTTAACCACTTTGGTTTTAGAAAAGTTCGTTTACTTTTTTGGTTTCGATGCCAGTGATGTTTTGATATTTAATTAGATCCTTTGCTTTGAACACCACCCACAAAGCATTTCAAGAATGCATGCACGAAGGATGAACTTGGTTTTTGAATCAATTGTTTTTTAAATCTATTTATTTATAGTCGTAGTTGTAGTGATTCTCAAAAGTAATGATATTTACATACTATTTTTCATGTTTGTTTAGTTGGAAGGTGTTATTGTTAGCCATTACTTGGCTTTGTTATGAACTTGTTGATTGACTACTGTTTTAAGGTTTTTCTACACTTGGTTTAGAATATGTCAAATGTTGAAATGAGAGACGGCTTCATGATCTTGCAGGGTAATTTACAAGTTGCAAGTGTATATGCTGGAGAAGATTCTGTGCAACTGAAAGGCGCTGAAACCATTGATCAATTGTATTACTATTTAAGGCTGTTAACCCTGTGTATGCTTTTCTCCAAAAAGCCTTTTCCTGTGTTTTTGGAGTCTGCGGGATTCTCTGCAGCGCATGTCCTCCTGCAGAAGCCCAAAGCTGCGGTACGTGATTGCTCTCCATGCACCAATAGAGCTATTGTTTTGTATCTCGAGAACTTTCTTGATGTCTGTTTTTATTGAAGCTTTTGAAGCCTGCCTTCACAATTTTACGTGATGAAAACTCCAAGTGCTTCCTTCTATTGATTCGGGGTACTCACAGTATTAAAGACACGTTGACTGCTGCACTCGGTGCGGTGGTCCCTTTTCACCACTCAGTTTTACATGATGGTGGAATAAGCAATCTGGTTCTTGGATATGCACATTGTGGTATGGTTGCTGCTGCTCGGTGGATAGCAAAACTTAGCACTCCAACCTTGCTCAAGGCTCTTGAACAAAATCCTGACTATGATGTTAAGGTAGGATGATAGGAACTGCAATTATGATGTTTTTGTCCGCTTGATGTGGAACTAAGTGGCAATGTGGCATATAAATATTCATTCCAGTTATAATAAGCATTCCTTTTTTTCATTATTACAGAGTAAAGTATAGAGTTGATAAAAATATTCTTCTTGGAAGCATATCTTGTTTTGTTTTAATGAAGTGAGGATAAGTCCTTGGAACAAGTTTTATCTGAAGATTACAAAAAATTAATTTCTGTATGGATGTATTAGCAGTGGCAATGTCGATAGATGTGATTGCACGCTTTCTGACCGATAAGATATTCATCTGTATGAATACATATTTGTTCTTTTTATTTTTCACGAATCATTTTATTTAATTCCAGATTGTTGGTCATTCACTTGGTGGTGGTACAGCTGCATTGCTGACATACATCCTCAGGGAACAGAAAGAATTCACTGCAAGCACATGTGTCAGTTTTGCTCCAGGCATGTGGAATCCTTACTTCGCTGTTGCTTTTGCATAAAACAAATAAAAAAACTCTATTGTTTTTCATATTGTTTTCAGATATAATGATTTCTTCAGGACATTTATATCTAGAATTACGTACCTTACAGCTGCCTGCATGACGTGGGAGTTGGCAGAGTCGGGGAAACACTTCATTACTACAATCATTAATGGCTCTGATCTGGTGCCCACATTTTCAGTTGCTTCTGTGGATGATCTTCGTTCAGAGGTGAATTCTCACTACTAAAGGGTCATGTTGTAAGTTGCTTGCAGTTCTTTCCCCCGAATACTTTCTAATCTTGCTACACAAATTATTATCAGGTAACATCATCATCTTGGTCAAGTGATCTCCATGATCAAGTTGAACAGAACAGAGTTTTGAAGGTCATTTATCGCTCTGCTATTGCTTTTGGCTCATGTCTACCATCCATGTCAAACGCAAAAGCGAGGGTTGCTGGTGCAGGTGCATTTTTACGCCCTGTCTCCAGCAGTACTCAGGTAACGTGTTGCAACCTTATAGAATGCTGCATTGTGGAATTTCTCCCATCTCATTCAAGATTATCTCGCGCTTTTCCTAATAGCTATATCCTTTAAAGTTGGTTGTTCATTTGACCTACTAGTGGAAGGGAAGGGTGCAGGGGAGGTCTCTCACTCTCTCTTCAATTTTCCTTAACACTTCTGTGATCTATAAGTGTAGACAAGATATCTAACCAAAGGTAATTTTTCTTTTTTTAGAAAATGGTGTTTGAATGCAAAAACTGGGTAAAAATGTTCTAAATAAACACTTCTCTAGAGGTCAGAAAATGTGGTTTCGAGGCTTGTGCTTTTGTTTATTCGTAAAAAATAAAAGCCATTATTTTTACTACTATATCTAAGCATGAAAAGTTATGTTTTCTCTTTTCTTCTTTTTTTTTTGGTAAAAAAAGAACACTTGAATAAGCCAAAATTAAAATGTACTTTTTAAGTTAACGAATTTTTGTTCCATTAAACTTTAATTATATTGTTTCTCCCTAGAAAAGTGTTCTTATATGCTATTACGTATTGACTTGAACCTATGAATAGTTGATTAATCCATGCATAAAATTTCTACACATCGTCTCTCATCATTAAACCTGATCCCCGACATGTAATAGGTTGTGATGAAACATGCACAAGATGTAGCCCAGGCAGTTGTTAGGACCCGTTCTTCTGTGTCATCATGGGCATGTATAGGTCCCAGACGACGTGCAGTGGTATCTTCATCAAACTCTAAAACTGATGATTTGCTCGAGTTTCCTCTTATCATCGCTGAGAGAACATCTGAAACTCTTATTATAAGCACGGATTCTTCTGTAAACAGAGCAGAATATCATTCCCCGAGCAGCGGAGAATCTGGTCCTGATGAGACTGATGAAGATGAAGATCTCATCCGGGTAGATAAAGTTATTGCCACATCTAGTATTGAAGAGATCACCGAAGGTGAGTTTTGGCACAAACTCGAAAAGAAGCTCCACATGAAAGACAGCGTAGCCAACTCTCAGATGCCAGAGGAAGAAGAAGAGGATGTGATTAAGGAAATAATCGAAGAGGAGAAGGTACTTTCTGATGCACTGGATAGCCAAACACCCCTTTCTCTATCCGATGTTTCAGATAACCACCATTTCTATCCTCCAGGCAGAATAATGCATATAGTTTCTATCCCGTGTTCTGAGCCGAACAATCCAGGTCTTGTTGACGCAGAAGAGGAGAGAGTTGGTATCTACGAGACGTCGAGAGAATTGTACAGTAAGCTTCGGCTCTCTAGGACTATGATAAAAGATCATTTTATGCCCATGTACAAGAACATGATGGAACTGTTGATTGTCCAGCTAGAAAATGAGTTGGATTCTTGTATTTTAAAGACGTAAGTAGATGAAAATTAAAATTGAAATACAAGCGATTGTGCCTGAGATTGTCAAATTCAAAAGATTTTCATCCTTGTGGGATTTGAAAATCAGTGCACTATTAGAACACTTTTGTCTAATGTGTGATGGGGTCCATGAAAGCTAACGAGAGTGTTTAGACTAAAATAGTCAATCGCTTTGGTTGGTTTTGATTTTGGGGCATAAATATCGTGAAAATGAATGTGGTTTTGATTTTGGGGCAGAAATATCGTGAAAATGAATGTGTATATTCTTTAATTGAAATACGTACAATCACTTCATAACAGAAAATACATCATAAAAAAATTATCTACTAATTAAGCCAAATTCATTTTTAAGGGATGCATTCAAGAGTAAAAAAGATAGCTCTATCAACTGCAGATTTAACCTGCTCAAGGGGCTCCTCTTCTATCATGCCGGAACCTGCAGTCGTCAAGTACTAACTGATTGTTGTTTTTACAGTCCCCAAGAAAGTCTCTGCAGCCAAGTCACTGCAGAATAATGTTGAGTCTCACTTGCTATTGTACTCACATTACCCAGCATTCAAACCAAAAGGGCTTAATACGGTGGTCTTGTTTTGTGCAATGAACGTAGATCACATCCTTCTATAAATAAACGTAGCATTTACTATTTGTCTTAGATACCGTATATATTATCGTCTAACCTCATATTGTAAGTATCGTATTATACATATAGTTGAAAGTAGCCTCGCTTCCTGGCAAGAATTACATGGAGGTTGAGGTTAAGTTGCAGCGAACATGAAAAAATCCTAAATGAATGGAAGAATTTCACGGAAATACGGTTCACCACTGTAATACCCACACAAACCTGCACCCATACCAGCATGATGATTTTTCTTGCAAGCACTTAAAAGAAATTCATGTGAGAGACAATCAAAGGGGCTTTTAATTCTGCTAACTGCTTGAGTTGCATAAAACAAGCCATTGAATGTCTCTAGGTGAATGTTTACTGCGCCACCTATAGACGACAATTACCTTTACCACAACTAGTGGTTAGCTGATCGAGTCTCTAAAACGTAATCAAAATAAGAAATCTTGTAGGATAGACATGATTCGAAGTGATCATGGCACTGAGTTTACAAATAAAATTCTCAAATCTTATCTAGATGATCAATGAATCTGACATGAGTACTCAATAGCTTGAACACCTCAGCAGAATGATGTTGTTGAGAGAAAGAATTGGACCTTAAAAGAAGTTGCTAGAACAATAATAGCTGATTCTGGTTATTTCTCAATAATTTTGGGCCGAAGTAATAAACACTGGTTGTCACACACAAAACATGACTATGATTAATAAGAAAGCTCGTAAAACTCCATATGAAAATTGGACTAATCAGAAACCTAATGTATATTACTTTCACGTGTTTGGTTGTAAGTGTAATATTCATAACAATGAAAATAATCATATATCTGCTTTTACCGTTAAGTCAAATGTTGGCATCTTTCTTGGTACTCTACAATCAGTAAGACTTTTGGAGTATTTAATAAAAAGACCTTAAATATAGAAGAAACTATACATGTTTTTTTATGAAATAAACTTATTGATGAACAAAATAACCTTGATGATATGAGTAATAAGTCGATCAACATTTATTTAGAAATAAATAACGAATATGGAGTTATTGTTAACAAGAGGATTCATCGGTCTCCTAAAGTAGAAACTCCAAATAATTTAGCTTGGCAGGCTACTGAAGATCAAGGAGATTTTGTTGAGAACCAAGCTAATCCAAACCTAACTAGAGTCAACCAAACTGATGGTATCTACGCCGATAAACACGTTACCGAAGAAAACCCAACTGATAGCTCCATAACCATGCTAACACCAATCCTCTCACATAACCATGCTACAGATGGAGCAAGACTCATCCACCTTTGTTGGTAATCGGTAATTCATATACACCTCTTAGAACTAAGCAACAAATGCTTCTTTCATTTGACAAATGAAACCTAAGAAAATCGATGAAGCATTTATGGATAATAATTGGATAGAATCTATGCAGGATGAATCAATTTGAAAGAAATAAGGTATGATATTTAGTACCTAGATCTAATGATCAATCAGCTATAGGAACTTGATGGGTTTATAGGAATAAATCAAATGAAGAAAGAATTGTAATTAGAAACAAATCCCAACTAGTTGCACAAGATTTTAGGAAAGAATAATGAATTGACTTTGATGAAACATTCATAGCAGTAGCTCGATCAAATTGAAGTGACATTTGAATATTCACTTTTCTCTAAATCATTTTATCAAAATTTCTCAAATATTTTGTTCCAATGACAGAATGTAACGTATCTTATCAGAAGAAATTCAAAAATTCACCGTACAAAAGTATCTCAGTTTAGTTAATTTTTTTTCTTACTTCAAAACATTTTTTGCAAACTATTTTTGCTTTTGTCTTCCAATTTTCATCACAATCACTCTTTTTTTTCTAAATTTACTATATCTATTCTCGAAATGACCTCATCTTTACCGGCTTATATCTTGAACGCTATTGCGGAAGATTTTGATTCAATTTATGCCATGGAAGATGAATTAATCTCTGGATTCTTCCGTCTGTTAGAGTCATCTGGACTGAAGGGATTCCTTTCAGCTTCTTCCATGGATATATTTTTTACTTAGTTTCTGAGTGTTTACGAGAAGAGCTCAGTCAATGAAGAAGGAAAGATTATCATGAATATCAACGGACACTCACTGCTGATAGACGAGGGTTTTGCAACCCTGTTTCAGTTACCTTCCGAAGGAATCACATGTTTCTACGATATTTCTACTGCTGACTTGGAGGAAATGAAACTGAAGTTCTCTACGTCTGGGAAGGCTGTCAAACTCTCAGGTGCCAAGAAAGAGCTCAAATTGGAGCATCAGTTGCTGGTAGATGTAATGGCCAAGTGCTTAATAGCTAAAGCATGATCTTTTGTTGCCCTAACCGTCAAAAAATTTCAGGTGATGATATGCATAGTCAAAGGAATAAAGATCAACTGGTCATTCATTTTGTTCAACTCTCTGAAGAGTATGGTGTAGTACACCAAGAAATCCTTCGGTTTTGCTGTTCAGTTTAGCAAGTGGTTTGAAGATTCTGGAATTACACTTAATGCAGCAACGACTCTCCACAATCTCGGGATGCTTAATGCATTTTGGCTTTGAAGCCAAAAGGTCAAGGCTTAACTATCTCACATGACATTCTGTTGAAGGTAAAGAAGGAGATAGGAGAAGAGATTAGGGATGGCAATGGGACGGGGCGGGGGAGGGTTTGCCATCCCCATCCCCGTCCCCTAATTATATTCCCGCTCCCATCCCCGCACCCATCCCCGGATCTATCTAATCGGGGAATCCCCGTCCTNAAATACCCGAATTTTTAAAATAATATATATTATCGGGGCGGGTTTGGGAGGGTTTGGTATGGGGATAGGATTCCCAAACCCGTCCCAATATATTTCGGGGATTTTTAAAAATCCCCGAACCCGAAACCAAACTCATTAACATATCCCCGAATCCGCCCCGTTTCGGGTTTTCCCCGCGGAGCCCCGAACCCGCGGGGAAAATTGCCATCCCTAGAAGAGATTGCTCAAGCCAAGAAGCCTAAGGCTATAAAAAGCACAATCAGTCTAGTTCCCAAGCCAAAGGCAAAGAAAAGTTAATCATGTATGAAAGTGATTCTGACAAGTTGCCTCATTCACCTGTCAAGAAGGACAGAACAACAAAGACGAAATCAATTTCCACCCCAAGCAAGCTAGCACATCTGCTCTTGGGAAGAAGGAAGAGAAAAAGGCTGAGGTGAAGCAAACTGAACTAACTAAAACTGATGCTAAGGCAACTACTGCTAAGGTAACTGACAAAAAAGTTTCTGCTAAACCTGCAGAGAATTTGACTCTTGTTGGAATAGTTGCTCATTTTTAAATAGTTGCTCTATCTACCATTCTAGCATCAGCATGGCCAAAATGTGTAGTTATCAGATATCCTATTGAGCATACCAGATCTGGATTGATATTGTAACGTCCCAAAAATTTGAAGGTCCACGTGAACCACATGCATGAAAGTTATCAAATTTATTATGTATTTTAATTAATTTATTTGTAATGCATGATTATTGCATGGATATGTGTTTTATTTCACGGTTTATTAAGGTTTCATATATTAGAGCTTTTAGAAGTATTTCGCGCTCGAACGAAGAACGGAGACCGGAGATAATTAAAGAAAAATATTTTTATTAAATAAAATTTTTAATTATTTAATATATAGTGTAATTATAGAAGATTTCAAAAATGAGCCTAAGTAGAGTATTTTTACTCCTCGTAACATATTTTAAACAAATTCGCAAATTTTAGCAAGTCGGAGAACTTTTTGAGGGTTCGGGCAATATTTTCAAAAACATACCTAAACGGAATATTTTACGGGAGTGTTTTTGAGCTTGATGGGACTATTTTATTGCATAATGGACCTAAAATCCTTTTTAATCTCATTATTTTTAATTAAGGGTCTATTAACACTAATTAGTATAATTAAACCTTTCATCCAAACCCTAAACTCCCCACCCTAGCATTTGGCCGCCCATTCTTGAAAAGACCTCGAATCTATTTTTTTTACTAATCATAAATCATAAACTCGAAGATTATAAAATAATAAATAACTTAACATGATCAACAATCATAATAATTTAACATATCATAAATCATAATTATTTAACAACTAAAATCTCGAGTGCATAAAATAAATAATAAATCATCGACTAACCAAAACTCTTAAATCGACCTTCGCAAAAATCAACTAACAATAAAAATATCTCTAATAAAAATCATTAACAATAAATCCTTAAATCATTAATCTATCAAGCTTATAGTGCGGAAACATAAAGACCCTCTGGTGTCTACTGTTGCACTCGATCCACTCAATCGTCAGCACTTCCCATAAATCATCAAATCCTACATCATACACAAGCTTTTTTTCCTTCCTAATTTTCGAAAATTGTAGGTGTGTGCAAGGTGTGATTTCGACTGAAACAAGGAGGAATTATGGTGTTTGAAAGACCTAGGAAACTTATTTATAGATTTAATTACATGTTAATAGGCTTTGGTTTTGGACTTGCAAGCTTGATGGTAATTGAGCCTACTTAATTTATTTTAATTGGACCCAATAACACTTAATTAATTAAATAATAAAAGTTTATAAAATAATTTTTCATAAAATAATATTTTTGATCTTTTAAAACTCCTTGTTTGTCTAAAACCGGCTTCCCGAGAAAAATTGAGCTCGACTCGTAAAATAATTCGAACTCCAACATTTTTAGAAAAATTAAATCATTTTTAAATCATATTAGGAAGCCTTGCCCTTAATTAAAGAAAATATATATTCTTGTTTTGGTCGTCCCCCGTCTTCTCTCCCCTGCCCATTATCGAATATTCGAGTAAAATCCTTAATTTCATGTAATCATGTCATATTATCATTTAATCATGAAATCATATATTTAATCATATAATAAATATCATGCTAGCACTTAAAATCAATCAAATAAAACAATTAAGCAATTAAAATAATTTGCATGCATGTGGTTTACGTAGGTTTGGTTTTTTGGACGTTACACCTCTACTTTTCCAGTAGCAAGTTTCGAATTTCAGCAACTCTCCCCTTAGGTTTTCTCAAGCTTTTTCAAAGAACTTCTTCCCCGCTTCTCCAGTGCACGATCTACACGAGTATCTCCAACTTTTCGTACGTAATTACGCAAAGGTACGCCTATATCTAGTTTTTCTCATCATTTACATCAATATATGTTGGTTTGTATGTTTTTACACGAGAAATCTTAGATGAATCATGTTGTGTAAGTTATATACGATTTTTGACATGAAATATGCATTTTCTTTACATGAAACTCATGTCCTTGTTGTGCTTGTGTAAGGGGCTGCTGATTTACGTTTTTTTAAGGGTTGTACATGTTGAGATCGAAGGTTAAATGACCCTAACTTCTAATTCATTTTAATTTACACTAGTTTTTTTTTTAAGTCATGCATAATTATTTCATCATAAATAAATTAGCATAAATAATCAAATAAACAAAAATCCATGTCATCCATAATCATTCATGCGGAATAAGTAAAATAAGCCTTAAAAGTCTAAAATTTAGCTCCATAATTTTAGCACCCTAACAGTCTATAAATAAAAACGATAATCCATAAAATCATCAAAAGACTATAACATTTGCGGAATTTCTAGGGCCTCGGGTATGCACTGCGCCCTCCGGATAACTCGATAGTCCGCACGTCAAGACTCAACATCATCATCACCTGCAACCATTCAAACCTAGTGAGTCTAATGACTCAGCATGCTCAAACCTCATATAGCAAGTACATAACTATACAATCACATGCATAAAAATTACTTTTACTGAAAATAGATTTTTTTTCCATGCAATCATGAAACCTTCAAAATATTCATTTTTTTAACCAAGCTTGAATATGAACCTTTTCCCTTTAAAATAATCATTTTTAGGCGAAAGTCCGATCCTCGAAAGTGACAACCTTTATTCGATTGATCAATCTATAAACTATAGTACTAAGCCGTCGGGTTCAACGTCCACGTTTTCGACGATCTCACCGGCTATCATAAACATAACTTCACCGTTCACATTTTCAACGGATCCGTTATCATTGAGATTCCAGCCCACGTTTTCCACGGTTTACTCCTTTTCGTCATTGCAAGTTCACCGTTCACGTTTTCAACGGATCTCTTACTACCTTTTCGTCACGATCAATTCACATTACTCAAAAATATGTCTCTTTTCCTTTTAATTTCATAAAACATTCATTACTTTCCATATTCTTTAATATTCCCAAAAATGGCTCATATCATTCGTATACATCGAAATTGCTAACAATAGCAAATACATGCAAATACGTTAAAACTTCTAAAAATAGCATATATCATGCATATACTTTAAAACTTCTAAAAATAGCATTTAAAATGATTTGGAATTGTTTTAGGAAGTTGCAAACCACCCTCAACTTTCCTCGAACCGACCACACACGTTTCAACGCTATACGTATCCGGACGACCGTAGACTTTGACTCAAGGAGAAAACTCAATTTTAAAACTTTAAAAATGCCCAAAAATATCCAGTAGCTTGCTGGAAATTTAATCTTAGGTCATACGTTTCAAAAACGACTCAATTCGCTTACCGGATGACTCGTTTACTACCGTTTTCGCGTTTTCGGTAAAACAAATGATCAAACTACCCTTCCGACTCGAACCAACCCGAGACCAGACCTTTATTAACTTCCTAAGACATAATTTAAGCTGCTTGAAGTCCCCAAGCCCAAGCCAAAACCGAAAACATGATTTAAAATTTAACCTATGCTTTTGACACGTTCGGGCAATTTACGACCCCGAACGGACCACGGCTCGAAACGACCCCAATCCAGGCCCTAGACCCATTCCTTAGACACTAAATAAGACCATGATCAGGACCTTTACAACACAGACCCGACGCCTCACGCCCTAGACCCCTCGCAACAGCAGCCCTCCACGCGCATCTCTTGCGCAGCAACTGTTCTCTCACGTCCAGCAGCTATCCTAGCCCCATTTTTCGACTCTTGGCTTTCACCAGCCCCTCACCAGGACCCTAATGCACGTCCCCTTTACACATCCCTTTAGCCATAGAACCGTGACACACCAAAACAGCCCCAACGAGTGCAAATTTTGGAGTTTCGGTTCCAGCACTAAACTGGCACATCCAAGCCTTAACATGACCTATCCAAGACCTTCCTAGGACTCTAACCCACACCTCCAGACCGTGGCTAGGGTCCCATGTAGCCCCCATGTCCGTAGGAACACCAAAGCCGCACCCTTCCCCTTCACGGCCTGCACGTGTTTTGCGTGCAGGGCTGGACAGCCCCCTTGCGGCTTTACGTTGTGACTTTTATCCCTTCAAACCTCCTCTTAAACATCTAGACCAGCCCTTGAATACCTTGGTTTGCATCCCTCCTTCAACAACTCAATAAACATCAAAAATCTTTTATAAAAACATGAGGCACACATGTAGAAAACTTAAAACCATAATCCTTACAAGTTTTTCACACAAAAATCAGAATCATGCAATATTATGGATTGAATGGTTCTTGAAAAAGGGTTTGAAAACATGTCTTGATCCTTATTTCTTACTAGATACGAGAGATGGCGCGACGAGAGACGAACGGGACGCAAAGCTTTCTCCCTTCCCTTCCTTCCTCTAGAGTTCAGCCCTCTAGAGTCCTAGTGTGTGAGTTGTGTGTGCTGAAGGTGAAAGTGACGTGAATGGTATGGTGGGTGGTGGGTAGGTTTTATTTTATTAGTTATTAATGGGCTTAAGTTTACATTAAGGACCCTAATTAATTAATTAAAATCCTTGCTAATCTAGGCCCAATAAAGAATTTAATTAAATACTATAATTAATCCATTAGAATTCCAACAATAATTTAAAATATTTGGTGCTAATCTTTTCTAATATTGCACGCTCGAAGCTACTCATTTTCTTCGTAAAAGTTCGTAACCGATTAAATTCGTCCCTTACTATAAATTTATTTCTGCTTTCCTAATTTAGACTTTCTAAATATAGAATTTATATTATAATTTTCTAAAAATACAAACTTTATCAAAATCGTCCCCGGTTCTCTCGCCTTTGCCGTACATCGTGAATTCTACTACAGGAGGTTCACATGCATAACATTCGATTAAATAATCATTTAACCTTGATAATACTTAAGCATGCTTCTAGACTATAAATTCAAATAAATTTTCATGCATGCATGTGGTTAGTGTGATCGGGTTTTCGGGCGTTATAGAAGGCGTCTAGGTGTTGTATTTGGGTTTGGAATGTGTCATGGTATAGGAACGATCGGATTTCTTGGATGTTGGCTCGGTTGGGACTAGATCGAGGGTTAGGTGTGAGCTGCGGTGTAGAGGCTATTCCAAGCCTTGGACCAGACCCTGGTGGGTTTTAGTCGTGGCCCAAGGTAGCTCGAACACCGCTAGTCGTGGTCGAAGGGCCGATCGAGAGAGCTAAATGGAAGGGTGCTCGGCTTTGGGTGATTACGAGTATTTCTTGGTGAACCGAGGGGTGCGCGTGCTTGGGGATGAGGGAAGTGGTTAGGTAAGTCCAGGAAGATCTAGAGGCGGGCTACGATTGGTTGGTTCGAGGCTGGTCCGGTCTAGTTTGGGCTAGGATCGAGTTCTTGAGTGCTAGGCACATTAGGGTTTGTTCGATGCAAGTGCAGAAATTTTCCAGCAAGTGGCAGGGTGTGATTAAGTTGTGGTTAAAATTTGGGAACGTTTGGTTAAGTTTCGGGTTGATTCGGGTTAAAACCGGGATCTCAATCCAATTTTTAAAACGAATCGTAAACGTTACAGAGCGGGCTCGAGGTTACGTCTAGAAAATGATTATAAATATGTTTTGAGGTGTTTCGAGGAGTTTGGTTGGCTTCGGGACGAAATTTTGAGGTCCATGGGTAAAATGGTCAATTAGGGTTTCTAGGGGCAAAATGGTCATTTCACACCCGGGTCGAGTTAGCAGTCCTGGCAGCCCCTTATCACAAATTGACATGTTTTAAATGTACATATAATCATGAACATGACTTTTATGGAAACACGAAAAATACGTTGCATGCTTGATTTAAGGAAGTTTACGTATATGCATGATTTTTATAAGTGCTGAATATGATGATATGTTTTGAAAGATGTGAGTTGGTTTTGACTAGCACGAACATGAACATGAAAGGCCAAGGCTCAGTGGATGGGTAATATTGTCGCTGATATCCTTGTCGTCGGGTACCGCAGTTATACGTAGGTGGATCCATCGACCAGATACGAAAGTCACAACTAATGATCTAAATTCGATTAAAAAAATGAACATGTATATGTTGTTATGATGAGATATGTGATAGACATGTTATACTTTGACACACTATGTTTAAGTGCATGTTTTTAAGATCATGAAATGTATGTTAATTACAGTACTTTTCACTGTTGCATGTTATGTATATGTATTTTTTATGACGATTTCAGGTGTGTTGAGTCTTTAGACTCACTAGGTATGAATGATGCAGGTAAGCATATTGATGAGGTGACTGGAGGCACCGAAGACTGAGTATGCAGAGCTAGATGTGCGCACGCTAACCCGATGACCATACTTTTCCGCATTATACGTTTATGAGTTAGGAGTAAAACATGATATTTTTATACATTTCTATCTTTTATATGTTGATGGCTTGACAGGACTTTGCATGTTATCTTCTCGAATTCTTTTAAACTACAATATTTTTACCTAGTAGTTGAGTACTTTTTAAAATGTGTGATTGTAAACAATTATTGCATGCATGTATTTAAATGTATTTTTCGAAAGTAAGTTTTTTTTAAAAAAAAATTCTAGTAGTATTTTAGTAGTAGACGTCTCAGATATCAAAATACACTACGAAAAGGATAGAAGAGAAAGACAATGGGAAGATGGAGGAAGCTAAGAAGTTCAAACCCATGTCTTTTGTACAAACTCAAATTGACCTCTTGATGGACAATGTAAATGAATACGCAAACACCAAAACTAAATTCTACGATGAATAATATCAGTTCCGAACAGTTACTTTTGCAAGGAAACTGAAAAATAATGAGACATTGAAGAAGTTCATTGCTCTTGAAAAGACTGTTTTGAACGCTGTTAAAGCAGTAACAGTAGCTCACGATATGGAGAGGAAGGAGTATTTCTTTGATCTTATGAGGATTAAAAAACTCACGCTGACATGCCCAACTTCTCATGATGACAGAGAATCTTTTACTTAGTTGGATAAATATTTGAGTTCTTTTCAAAGCAAGGTGAAGTTCTGGGAAATTGATCAATAATTATAGATTCAAGTGGATCACAAGAGTAAGAAATCCGCCAAAGAAGAATTGGCACAATCAGACAAGCATAATGAGGAACAACATGAGACTCATCCGATCAATCAAAGTTGGACCCTCAACCAGTTTAGCTGAGCAAATTTTGGAGCAAATTCACCTTCAATCAATCAAGCACCAGAAGGTCATAATTCAACCGAGCCAGTTGAGGAGATATCTTCATGAAATCTTGAAGAAAATAACTCAGGTTGTTGATGAGGTTCATGTTGAAGAGATTGAGATGACTGTTTCATCAAGAATGGAAATTGAGGAATAGATTGCAGATGTAACTGAAGTGGTAAAGTCAAGAGAAGTTCAAATTCATTCATTTGAAGTTCAAAAAATATTTTTCATATCTGCATATGTGAGGAACCAGTTGGCTCCGAACCCTCCAGTAGTTGAAGAGTAAGTTGCAACAGAAAACCAAATGGTAATTCAAGAAACTGAAATCGAAGATGTTGAAGTAGTTGAGCTTGTTGATGTTACTGGACCGAGGAGCCAATTGATCATCTTTTCTAATCCCAAAGCACATATTATTGTTGAATCACCAGAATTGGAGATATGAGATGATCTTCCAATGGACAACATCCTCTCAAATCTAACTGGAATAAACGTTCTTTTGTCACAAGTCAATACAGGTCAGAAACAGACTGCTATTGATGTTGAAAACTTAAAAGACAAAGTGGTCAAGGATCTCAAGAATCTACCCAAATGTCCATTTCATGTTCATCCAACTAGAGTCCATGAGAAAGAACTGCACTTCAACATCACAACTATCAAGTTCTCATGATATTCTCACTCGGAAGATAGATCCAGTTCATGCAAATTTTAATCCGAAGATTGATTCAATTCACACTCAATGTTCAACCAAGTTAGAGACTATGTCATCCTAGATGACCTCAATTGTGCACATTATGAAAAGATATGTGGTTGTTTCTGGTGTTGACAAAAAGAGGAAAGAAACGTCTGAAAAGTTTAAAGCTGAATCTACTTCAAAGAAATATGACAAAAAGGGTGAAGACAAGAAACAATAGATAGTTGATATTGTTTATCAGATTTATCAGAAATTGTTGGAAAAATTTATTTCATTTTACCAGTATCAAAAACTCAGTTTATCATAATTGCGTATCAGAATTTATTGTTGCCTAAATTGGACGTATTGCTTAATTTTGTCGAACAAAAAAAGGGGAAATTTGTTGGAACAGAACATTTATGTTTTGGTATTAACAAATAATTATGGAAAAACTGATCTAAGTTAAACTGAACTCAAAACCAAACGGAACTAACTATGTCTATAAGCTAAACTAGTTTACATAAACTGGAGTAGTCAAAGTAGAACTGACTTGGACCTAAATTGAAATGTATCTTAACACTTTTATCTGCTTATCAAAGCAGAAGTAACTCGGACCTAAATTAAAATGTATATTAAAACTCTTATCGTTTATCATCATCCAGTCTCAAGGATATCAGTTTGCACCAGAGGGCTAAAGTGATTTTTCGATAAGTATTTTTGTACCTTGCTGACATAGCAAGAACTAACCGCATTAAATTTTGTACAGATGTCAGGAATGATGGCTTGGACAAAAGATGCAACGACTACAATATTGGGAACGGATTTTTTTTTAAGTTTGTGATCGTTGCAGTTCGGTATCTACAAATATAGATGATGCTCAGTTAAGCAGAGGTTACCAAATTACCGAAGTTAACAAAATTACAAGACCAAGAGAGATGCAGTTACAACAACCATGTTTCAAACTTTCAAGTTCAAGCAAAACTGCTCATACACTGAATTACATTGTACAAGTATTATATCCGATCATTGATGATCAATAAGTGCTAGAGATTCTTTGTAATTCATTGTAGTCAAGAACAGTTTGTATATTGTTTCTTCATTCAGTTGGGTAGATTAGGAGTTTCAGTTTTGACAGTGTTGAGTCAAAATTTAACTGTGTTTTTACAAATTGTTTGTAAATATCAAAGCTTTCTACTGCGAGTCTTCCCGAAAGGAAGAAAGAGCAACGTAGGAGCTTGAGTTCTCTAAACATTCATAAACAAACTTGTGCACATTTTACTTTAAGTTTACCATTCACTTTACATTGTCAAGTCATTATTTTAATTATTCTAATTTGTCAGTTTGACTTCTTTCCGTACATATTTTGTTAGCCAACTGACATTGACAATCAAAAATACCAAGTTCAGTTTCTAACCAGACTGTATTATTTTTTAACAAAAGAATTTTAGAAAGTGTTTGTTCAGCCTCTTTCTAAAATAAGTTCATAATTATATGCCATTTTTGTAATTTAAGTGTGTGTAACTACTTAGACTACGTAAATAATAGTATGCATTTTTAAATTTTGACAATAAAAAGATTTTATAATATCAAATTCAACGATCGAGTGTGTAAGTGTCTTCGAAGGCATTTCGAACACTATATTCTCCAATGAGCTGCAATAGCTCATGTTCTAAGAATATTAACACCGATGAATTAAATCGATTTTGGTTTAAAACCAAGCGGAAGAAACTCGAAGTAATCCTTCGTGAAGAATACTGTTATTAGAAAACATTTTAACTTATGTAAACTGAATAACTGAGAAATACTATATTAGGTTTTGCATTCTTCAGTTCAGTTATGGTGACAACTGAACTGAAGAATACTCTAACTGATCAAAACTATTTGAAAACAGCAGTTAATCAGTTAAATACACAAGATATGTTTATGGATGTTCGGAGACTTCAACTGCTCCTACGTCACCCCTTCTACCACCACGGGTAAGATCCACTAGAAGACTTTGATTTATACAATACTTTGTATAAACCCACTTAGCTAGGACTTACACTATTGCCTAAAATAAACTCCTAACTACGACTGAAGGCAGCACCTTACAGCCAACACTTCTTTAACGTCTATGTGTCAAAAACTACATACACAAGTTTAACGTCTTTTTTCAATATGGTATTTGGGTGGATGAGAGTGTTTGTGTGTGTGAGAACTGAACAGGGATGTTGTCACGCCCCGAGACCGGGGTCAGTCGACACCGGCGTTATTCAACAATCACATAATTGCTAAACAACAAGCCTCGTAGTACACTATAAACCAAAACCAGTTTATATCATAAATATACCCTAAAAATGGAATCGCCTTTACAATAGTAACTCTGAAAACGGTAAAAATCTGCGGAAGCGTTCACAACTAGAATTAAAAACTCACAAGAACATATTCTTAATTAAAATTCTTCATGCGTCCACTATCAGCCCAAAAACTGATGTCTGATTCTTCTTTCTCTATTTCTTCTTCTGATTTATCTGGGAGGGTAAAGTAAGGGGTGAGTATTTTGGGAATACTCAGTAAATGGGGGAAATATCGAACACCACATAAAATTTTTCATATTTTTGAAAATAACATATATTTACAGCATGCTTTTCATAATTTTAACACTGCAATTTTCCACCTTTCATGGTTTACTGACGTCAGTCCCTAAGTTTTAATCCTCTAAGGGGGCGAGGCCGTAAAACAGTTCTATCCCACTGTTAAGGGCCATATGTTGGAATTCCACCCATTTTCAGGGAATCCTCACAGTGTCCTCACAAAAACGTAACAAGATTTAAAAAAACGTAGACGGTGTTCGACCGCATTTTTTTTTCTTTAAAAAGAAAAACACATAACCCAAAAATTTAAAAATTTAAAATTTGCCCACTTACCTTAAACCTGGAAGAAAACATGAAGAATTCGAAACTATAGAAGAATCATGCAACCGACACTTCAAAAACGCAACAGCACATCGGCCGGAAAATCAACAATCTTGAAAAATTCATTGTGCCTTATTGAACCGTTGGATCGGGCTCAAACTTTTACAGTACGTCCAAAATTATATCAAATAAATTATGAACGGTGGAGATCGGGTTTGGAAGTCTTTTTAACCTGTTTATGGATGAAAAACCGTAGGTATGCTGTTTCCCACGTAGAATCTGAGCAGTTTTCTTGCAAATGCTATAAACGAAAAACTAACCGTTGGATTTGGCCGAATTTTGGATATGTTATTCGAAACATATGGAAACACATTCTGAACGGTGGAGATCGGATTCCGAGTACCCGAGAGAGAGAAACGAATTTTTGAACTTGGACATAATTTTGCTGACTCGTGCAGAATTTTCGGAGAGAATTTCGAAATTAATGAGATAAATTTCGAAAATTTGATGTATAAATGAGGTGTAAATTCTGAATGGGAGCTTCTCCTATTTATAGGAAGGTGGCTGCTATCTTGATCGTGTATTATCTTCGCGTTTGAACTTTGAATCAAACTTTAAATCTAGGATAATTATCATTCTTTATCCGTTATCTTGGATAATTTTTCGAAATCTAAATATTCATCCCTTGGATATTTCGAAATTTAGAGATCATATTATCCTCTGTTTAATCTCTATCCAGGTATATCAAATCTTAGATCTTTATCTGGTAAAAATCTTTCCAACTTTGAATTTTTTTATCTCCAACTTTATCTGCATATATCCAAATTTCTTATTTAATTATTGGATTGTGATAGACTTATTTATTATCTCAAGTTCAAAATATATGCACAATATTATCTTAAATCTTGAGCTTCAAAAATATTGTACACGATATAATTATCCACCCAACTTTAGATAAACTGCAAATCTTACATCTCAAATAAAATAATGAGATAGATACTCCAATATTGAATAATCCTAGCACTCTTAAATTACAGAAAATATTATCACGATCACAAAATCTTGGGTTTTACAGATGTTCTCACACACTGAAGGATATAAGCTTCTATACTAAGCTGATAACACGTTGAAGTGTCCCTCTAGGCTGATTGCTTCTGAAAGCTGATTTGTAATATGCGTGCCCTTTCTTTTCTCTCTTATTTTGTGTTTGAGTTGTGTTCTTCTTGTTCTGTTGTTATTGTTGTTGAGTCTTCACTGATCTTCTCCTTTTATAGGGAGGAAAAACTGATCGTACAGTATGATTCATTTATTGTATCCGTTGCATCTTGAATTCGTTTCTTGGACTTTGTGTTTCGACTTTTCGACTGCCCTTCTGAAACGTTTTGTCTTTAATGCTCTGATGCAACGTCTATTATTGTCCTTTGACTGGACAATGGCTTTGTACCTTCACGCACAGCTGGAATCCATTTGAAAGAGTTTGTCTTCATCTACAACTGAAAGATTCTGACTGATGCTTCGGACTAGTCAGTTGAACTGATCTTCAGTTATGCTGGTGAAATCAGTTGACATGTCAGTTGAACTGATTTCACTCTCGTTCAGTTGAATTGATCAACTGGATTTCTTCATCAGTTGAATACTCCTTCGACTGGCCAGGCTTCTGAGGTTCTCCTGGTGAACCACCTATCAACTGGACAATCAGTTGGACTGCTCAATTGACGTAACAGTTAGACTGATTCAGTTTGTGCGATCAGTTAGATCTTCAGTTTGCGATGTAAACAACTCGTGACTGATCTTAGCTTCTGCACACTAAGGTATATTATAAGTAACACAAATTAACAAGTTTTGTTAACATCAAAATTAAGATTGCGAACTTGAAAAGTTCCAACACAAATACATCAACATATATATTTTTTTTAAAATAATATTATTCAAACAATTTAATAACTTATTATTAAAATAAGATCTCTCAGCTATAACTTATAATATTCTAAAATTATAAACTTTAAGTTATTTTAATAAGTGTAGTCAAACATCAGTGGTGCAAGATCTTTTTAAGAAGTTTTGTCGTTATAAACACTACTATTTATCCTATGTTAATTTTGTTAGGTTACAAAGTCAAACTATTTATGCTATGTGGTAGGAACATAATTGTTTGAATTAAGTTCTTTGATTATCTAATGTTTTAAATTAATTTCTCAAATTTTTAGAACTTACAATGCAAAAGCCTTGGGTTAATAGAACAAATAAGTAGTAATACAATACGAAAAACTATAAATAGTATATAAATTAATCGACAATTGTAGACTCAATTGTATAGTTTTATCTCTGTATTAATATTTGGGGTTTATTCAGGACGTATCGAATGATAGCAGTTGTGGTTTCATCGTCATAAAAAAATTGTATAGTTATACTTAATTGATAGTGTTAAAATTATGAAATATTGAATAAATGGTATAATTATGAATAAAGTGTATACTAAAATAAATTAAAATTCTAAAATGAACTAATATTATTTATTGCATTAAGACTAAAATTTGACTAGTGAGATTCAAAAAATTAGGCTCACAAAAGATAAATTGATGCAAATAATGCAAAAGTGTGATACATAAACTAATTGGGATTAAATGGGTATGAGATATATAATTGAAGGGGGAATTTGCAATTAAAGCCAACGAAAATGTATATAAACAATTCCTGTCTGAAATAGCTTCACCTCGTCCACGGATACTTATCACAGTTCCGCTTTCCCTCAGAAAACCCATCTCAAAGTGGAAATTTCCTCCATATCCATTCTCCCAGATCCCATTTTTCTGCGATAAAACTTGAATGAAAGAACAAATCCTTAACCTCAACGTCCCACGTCCAATATTGATCCATGGAAATTAAGAAGCTTACAGTTTTGAAACCGTGATCTTCCCATCAAATTAATCGCCAACGAGGATTTGAACCCGCCATGCTAGAACGGTTCCTTAGCCAACGCCGAGCTCGGCAGGTCAATCGGATTTCGCGCAACTGTAAGGTCACGTTCCTGTGCCTGTTTCTTACCGTGATAGTCCTACGCGGAAGTCTTGGTGCCGGGAAATTCGGGACGCCGGAAAAAGACCTGGACGAGATCCGGGAAACCTTCTCTTACGTCCGCAGGAGATTCGAGCCCCGGAGTGTTTTGGAAGTTGCTTCGCATGGCCGGCGGGTGAAATCCCTCTTTGGCGGGGAAAGTGGCAGCCATTATTATGCCAACTTTGATGCAAAGAGAATTTTCAAAGACGAGGATGATGGTTTTGAGGAGTTTAAACGTGATCCCTCAAAGCCGTACATTTTAGGTCCGAAGATTGATAATTGGGATCGAATGAGAGGGCTATGGCTGAGGCGGAATCCAAATTTTCCCAATTTTGTCGCTCGAAGGAAGCCCAGGGTTTTACTGGTCACGGGTTCGTCTCCCAAGCCGTGCGAGAACCCGGTTGGCGATCATTACTTGCTGAAATCGATCAAGAACAAGATTGACTACTGTAAGCTACATGGGATTGAGATTTTTTACAATATGGCCTTGCTAGATGAAGAAATGGCCGGGTTTTGGGCGAAACTACCGTTGATTCGTAAACTTCTGTTGTCGCATCCGGAAGTGGAGTTCCTGTGGTGGATGGATAGTGATGCAATGTTCACAGATATGGTCTTTGAGTTGCCTTGGGAGAGGTACAAGGGTTATAATATCGTACTTCACGGTTGGGATCATGAGGTTTATGAAAATAAGAACTGGATCGGACTGAACACTGGTAGTTTCTTGTTAAGGAACTGCCAGTGGTCTTTGGATCTTCTCGACGCGCTGGGGCCGATGGGGCCGAAAGGAAAGGTGAGGGAAGAGTTCGGAGAACTTTTAACCAGAGAGTTGAAAGATAGGCCGGTTTTCGAAGCTGATGATCAGTCTGCTATGGTATATATATTAACCACGCAGAAGGATAAGTGGGGTGACAAGGTTTACTTCGAGAGTACATATTTCTTGCATGGCTATTGGGGGTTTTTGGTGGATAGGTACGAGGAAATGATGGATAGTTATCACCCTGGTTTCGGAGATTACCGGTGGCCATTGGTGACACATTTCGTCGGTTGCAAACCTTGTGGGAAGTTCGGCGACTATCCTGTCGAAAGGTGTTTGAAACAGATGGATCGCGCATTCAATTTCGGGGACAATCAGATTCTGCAGATGTATGGTTTTACGCATAAGACGCTTGCGAGTAGGAAAGTGAGCAGAATTCGAAACGAGACGAGCAAGCCATTAGAGATGAGGGATGATCTTGGATTGATTCACCCTGCATACAAATCTGTAAGATTGTCGACTTATTGAATGGGTAAAGGCCTATCGAGATCAAGAATTCCTTTTGTGTTTACCAGAACAACTTTTTTTGCTCACATGTAGTACTTATTATAGTTCTGTAGGTTGTAGTTACTGTATTCTTTCATATATTCCATTTGTTTATCGGTTTAATTGAATAGCAAAATTGAATATTTTTGCTCGCAAGTCTTCTGGTGAAATTAAAAGACAGATAGATGCATGCACACTTTTATCACTGGTTTGGTTGAAAAAATACATGTTTTACTCATCTAGCTGATTGAGTGTTTCATACAAAAATAACTTTTTTTCAACTAATTTTGAGCTTGGTTAATTAAATATTCAAATTTTAATTATTTATTTGGTACATTCTTTTAATTTCTATTTATTTTGGTTCAATTAATTACTTGACATTTGATGCGTCATTATTTTTCGATGTCATTTCAACATTTTCCGATACAACATCATTTTTCTGACAAATTACAAATGACAAAAAAAAAAAATCAAAGTTACTATACCAAAATCAAATTTTTGAATTCGTATGTGATGACCCAAGTTTTTACTTCCAAAAGCTCAACGAGCTCAAGCCACAATGTTTCAATATTGTTAACTCATGATACATCAAAACTTTCAGCTCAAAACTAGCTCAAATCTTTCAACTTAAGATTTTTAGCTCATTAACCTGAATTTCAGCTCGGCTCAAATCAAGCTCAATCGATTTAAACCAAGGATATTTCAATACTTCTAACTCATAAAGCAACAAAACCCTCAGCTCAAATACCCTCAAATTTAGCTCCATTAAGCTCAAAATTCACCTGCCAAATTCAGCTTAGATTTGGACACAATTATTAATGTGTAAGAAATGAAATTTTAGTTCATCCATGTGGCTCTTTGGTTATATCAAAGTGTGACCATATCAAAAATGAGATTGGGGCATGAGAAATGGAGCATAAATCCCCTTTCAGATGAAATTTTGGCCCTATGTATATAGCTCACAATATGATGGAAACATGCACACCAAATTCAAGCATACGTAGAAAAAATTTGAGCATTTCAGCATCAAGTTGAAGGCTACTATCCAGAATTTATTGTAGTGTCCAAAAACTAATACACGTAAACCTTATACATGATTGAATTAATTAATTTATTTAATTAATAATCTAAGTAATGCATGATATGTGTTAAAATTATTTTAAATTATATATATTTATTTTATCATGCAATTTATTATATTTAATATGGTTTCATGAGTTTTAGTTTTTCAAACGAATGTTCGATACCTAACCGGTAAAGGAGACCGGAGACGATTAAGATATTAAAAATTTAAGTTGTATTTTTTTTATTTTAAGCCAAGAAATTAAGTATTTTAAAGGATTTATGAATTTAGCATTTAAGAGTTAAATTAATTTATCTGGTGAAAAAGAGATATTAAGCATTTTATTTAGCAAATTAGAAAATGAGGAATGTAAACACGTCCACTCGAAATAAAATGTTTTATTAATTATTTTTATGCCTTAATTAATTAAATTAGATAGTATTTAATTTGGGTAGAATTTTAAAATTTGTGGGATTATTAATTTAAAAATTGGAAGGATAAATTAGTAATTTAACTTGTGAGGACTTAATTAGTAATTTTAAATAGTGATTTAATTAAGCTAAACACCTAATCATTATTCCATTTAAATACAAGAAGAGTCCTACCATATCTTATACATTAATCCCACGCGCACACACAACACACACATTGAACACACACACACAACAAATACAACTCTTAGCCATTTTCTTTGCAAGGAGAAGCTGGAAGTTTTCTTATTTTTCTTCCACCAACAGCCCAGCCGATCACCATACCACTATACTTGATTAATTTAGCCACTTTTCGAGCTATTAAATGTAGCAACCCGTCTCCATTCGGCCTCCATTTTCCCACACGTTCAATTGTCGACTATTCGTACGTTTTAACGCAAAGGCATGTCTTAACATTTTTTTATGCATCGATCATGTTATATACTGTATTTTGATATAAAATATGCATGAAAACTCATTGGTTTAATTATATATATGCTAGAACTTGATCAAAACTCATTTAGATACATATTAAGCTTGAACTTATTCGTTTTAAAGAGTTTTTAATCATCGTCTTTGCTGGACCGATCCTATGGCTTGATGCTACATATGATTATGATTTAGGGTCAGTTTAGGTGTTATTAAGTGGTACGATACGGGCCGATAGGTTGCTGGTGCAGTAGAAACCGAAGCAAACATCTCTGCGTGCACAAGGGTGGTTGCGGCCTTGATGGTGTCAAGTTCAGTGGAGGGCTTGACCTGGGATCGGGCCTATGGTTTAGGCAGTACTATCTAAGGGTCTTAGAATGATCCTAGTTAAGGTGGTTCACGGTTTGGTTGGTTAGAGAAAGCGCTAGAACTAGAAACGCATGACTGCACATAAATGGGTCTCATGTAAGGGACGTAGGTGCTTCAAGTCTTGTGGTTTAGCGTATGGATGGACCAGGGCTCTTGATATGGTTTGGGGCATGTCTTAGGGTCTTAGGGTGAGCCTAGATAGTGTGATTAAAGGGTTGGTTGGTTGGATAGAAAGCAGGAACCAGAAACGTTTAGTTGTGCACAGGTGGGCTTACGCGAAGGAGCTGCTCACGGCTGTGGCTTGTTTAAGGGCTGGGCTGCGGGTCTGTGCTGGAAAGGGCTCAACCAGGGGCTCACGTGGAGTCTAATTTTTTAGTATAGGGCTTGGTTCGGGTCCGTTCACGTTGGTTTAGGCGTGCGTCTCCATGGGCTGTTGTTCACATTTTTTGGGTCTTGCTCATGGTTCGAGGCTGGTTTAGGGTCTTCGAGAGTAGGTTAGGATGTTGGTTAAGTATGGTTTGAGTCCCGAATCATTCGGTAATTCGTAAGCTATTTAAATTAATTCAAGAATCGTACGTGTTCGAATGCTTCTTCGGAGCTATGTTTGGTTAGATAAATATTGAGGTTTTGGCAGCATGTACAAGGTATTCCAACGAAGTCCACGATGTTCGTAAATATGTATCACGGGAAAAATAATTAATTTTGAGCTATGCGATTTGTCTTGTAACCAAATTATGTTACGTGTTTGGAAGCAGGAGAATGTGTCTGGGAACCTCTCCAACTTCTTTGGAGGATTATGTTATGTTAGGAAGCGGACATCCAGTCCAAGAGCTGTAGTGATCCCTGTCGGCTCAGTACTGCGGTTTAGTTTGATCAAACAATTTATGCGTATGAGCACTTGCATTGAACAGAACTCTACGTAAAATTATTTAAGTTTACGATTATACATGACAAGTATGAAAATATGATTTTATGATTTTTATGAAATTGTTCATGCAGGAAAGTCACATTATACATATTTATGCTTATATTGTGATATGTTCGAGTCATGTTAAAATTGCATGGATTTTTATTATGCATTACTTTTTATTCACTGTTTATGCATGTTGACTCATTAGGCTCACTAGACTTAATCGATGCAGATGATGTAGTTGAGGAGACGGGAGGCGGTGACCAGTAAGCAGGCTCGGGCCAGTGGCATTGCAAACCCGAGGACCTTATAGTTTATGGGATTTCAGTTATGCACGTTTAAAACAATTTTCTTAAATTTTATGCCTTAGTTTTGGTGACTAATATGTTGATTTTTATATTACATTAGACTTTTTCAAATTATGGTGTATGTTTTAAACTTGGGATTTTGATGGTTGTGGTATTTAAAATGATGGAGTTTAATATTAACTTTATTTTTAGTACAAGTGGTGACCGTGATTTATTTCACGAGTTATATATATAACAAATTATTTAATAAGAAAATTTTAAAATTTCTGCAAATATTATAATAGTAGTATTTTAAGACACAGTTCGTCACAATTGGTATCAGAGCGCAAGATTTCTTATACAGGCTTTTGCCACTACTGGTTGCGAGAAGCGCAGGAAGTCACGCCTCGATTCTGTAAGTTTATACAGTTTTAGATGCATTAGGTGCTATACGAGTTTCTTTAAACGGCATGTTTAGCATGGTATATGAGTAGTTCGGTTATGCATGTTGGTTACATGTTGGGTTAAATTATGAAACAGTATGCCTCCTAGACATATGATTGACCGAGAGAGTCGTGAGGCTCGTGATGAGCAGAGAGTTTTCCCTCCACGTCCACCACCAGACCTTGAGGCTCAGATGCTTGCGGGCATGACTCAGTTCTTGGCGTAGTTTGCGAGGAACAATGCTCATGTGGATAGGAGGACGAGGCCTAAGGCAATATATTAGCGATTTCGTCAGATGGATTGTAAGGTCCAGAAAATTCGATCTATGTAACCTTAATGCATGCAACCTAGGGTTTTATTTTAAAATACGTGTTTAATGATTTGTATGCATTTAATGCATGAGTATTGCATGATTAGAGTTTATTCCACGATCATTTTAAAGTTTCATGCATCAGGGTTTTAAGTTGCATTTCGCGCTCGAACGAGGAACGTAGACCGGGGATTATCAGGAAAAATATTTGTTATTGAATGATTAATTTTAATTCATTAATTTTTAGTGTTTTAAGAGTGTTTTTCGAAAATTGGGCCTTGGTGGATATTTTTACTCGCCGGGTTATATTTTAATCTGTACGCATAATTTATCGATTCAGAGGACTTTTTGAGGGCTCGGGCAATATTTTCAAAAACGTACCTAAACAAAATATTTTTCGGGAGTGTTACTGGGTTTGTTTTAATGCTAAATGGACTCAAAACCTTTTTAAATTTTAAATTAAGTCCCATTAGTGTGCTATTTTATTCCTTAAACCTAATTAGCAAACCCTAACACTACTTAGCACTAAGTGGCCACCCCCCTCCCTCATTAGCAGCCTCCCTCCTCACGGTTTTTAGCAGAAAAATACAGCAGCAAGTCAGCCCCTCCATTTTTCTTTCAAACAAGCTTTCTCCCCGCTCTTCCGCTACCGCTCCGACGCTCGTTTCTTCGAGTTTTTGAGCATCTACACATCAAGGCACGCATGTATATTCTTTTATCTTCATTCACGCCAATAATATGCAAAAATTTGTGTAAATGCATGGAAATCTCTCGACCTACCTTGTGTTCATGCTTTGCTTAAGGTTTGTCATGAAAATTGCATCTTTATGTCACATGCTCATGTTTTTTATGATTTGCTGCGAGGGAATGCCATGTTGTCAAGGCTAAGGGGCTGTGCATGATGGTAAAGGGCTGTCATAATGCTGGAGTTGAGGGTAGGCTTGTCAAGCTTAGAGCCGAGGGGAGTTGAGTTGAGGGGTTGGCTCGTTTTGATTGTAGATCGGGTAAGGGGTGGAGCCGGCGGTGCAAGGGCTGAACCAAGCCATGGACTAGACCTTGGTGGGTCTGAGACACGGCGTAGGGAGGCTCGACCACCGCTGAAACCATCCTTGGAGCCGGCCTATCGCGAGAAGGGGGAATTGGCTCGGGTGGTGCGGCTTAGGGGAATAGCGAGCGTGTGCGTCGTCGTGCTTGCATAGGGATGAGGGCTGAGCTTATGTTGGTCTAGTAGGGTCTTAAGGTGGGCTAGAAGGGGCTGGTCTGAGCTGGTTAGGTGTAGGGCCGATGGTTTGGTTCAAGAGTCACGGCTAGGGTAAGGCTAGGATGCGCAGGAGTTTACAACAACATTTGGGGTGTGTTTCGTGGGTCATAAGTGGTCTGGAGCTGATGGTTTAGAGGCTGGTCATGTAGTTAAGTCACGGTTCGAGTTGGGAAATGTTTGGTTGAAATTCGGGTTAAAACCGGGACCCTGGTCCAAGTTTTAAAACGAATCGTTTAAGTTTGGAACGGGCTCGATTTTACGTATAAGAAATTCTTATAAATATGTTTTAGGATGTTTTAAGAAGTTTGGTAAGTTTCGGGTCGAAATTTAGAGGTCCAGGGGTAAAATGGTCATTTTGGGTTTCAGGGACAAAATGGTCATTTTGCACCTGACTCGAGATTTTTGTCCTGGCAGCGTCTTGAGTACAATTTGACATGATTTATTTAAATGATTTGTATCACTAGCATGATTTTTATGATACTATGAAAAATGTGTTGTATGCTTGATTTTAAGGAAAAATTACGTATATGCATGATTTTGATAAGTGATGATAATGATGATGTTTTTGAAGGATGTGAATTGGTTGTGACTGACGATATATGTATACGATGATGATGAGACCTAGGCTCAGTGGATGGATAATACTGCCACTGAAGTCCGACAGCCGCCGAGTACCACGGTTATATGTAGATGGATCCATCGAATAGAGCTGATATAATAGAGCTGATACGATTAGAGCTGATACGAAAGTCACAACTAATTAACTGAATTCAATTAAAAGTAAATGTATAAGTTTATGATGATACGATGAGCTGTTTTGACACGCATGTTTTTACAATATGTTTACGTTACGTTTTTAAGGTCATGAAACGTATTTTATTATAGCACTTTTCACTATTGCTTGTTATGTATATGTATTTGCTATTAACGGTACATGTGTGTTGAATCTTTAGACTCACTAGGCGTGTATGATGTAGGTGAGCATGTCGATGAGGAGGTTGGAGGTGTCGAATTCTGAGTAGGCAGGGCTGGATGTGCGCACATGATCCAAGGACAATATTTTCCTCACATCACGTTTTTATGAGTTTAGAGTGGACATAAACATTTTTATACACTGGTTTTTACATGTTGATGATTACTAGGATTTTTACTTGTTTATTTTTACGCACATCTGTGATGGACGAGTTGGCCATTTTTAACCTTAATATTTTATTTGTTTTTAAATTACGATCGTTTTTTTAAAAGGGTATGTTTTTAGCAGTGTCGCATGCATGCAAAATTTTAATAATTTCGAAAATGAGCTTGTAAAAAAAAATTTTAATAGCATTTTTAAGTAGTAGATGTTACATGGACCCTAAGGATTTTGGGGGTACGATTGATCCAATGATGGCTGAGGAATGAATTAGTCCATAGAGGTGATCTTTACATTTATGGAGTTGCAGGAAGCTGATAGAGTTAGGTGCGCCACTTATTTGCTGAAAGATGATGCTCGACTATTTTGGGAAGGAGCATCTGTGTCGGTGAATCTGCACACCCTCACTTGGGAAGGCTTCAAGGATGTATTCTACTCCAAGAACTTCACTGGTGAAGTACGCTTTTGGCTGACTTGAGAGTTTATGACGTTGAGGCAAGGGGACCACATTATGGCGGAAATCGTGAGGAACGAGTAGGGGTGTCACTTCATGCCTCTAATAATTTTGTCACTTCGTGCCTCCGAGGCACTTCATGGATGGATTACGGTCGATTTGTGCTGTGATGTTTGTATAATTGGTCTTCCTACTTATGTCGTTGCAGTGACCAAGGCTTTGGCAGCCAAACAAGATCAGGACATTGAGCATGGAATTACTTTTTTTACTTGTAAAATAATTTTGTCTTAAATGAGATTTTAAAAATAAAATTAAATTAATTAAAAAGCTGGAATGGTAAACCTAACCTTTGGCAGGGCTAATGGCCGTGCAATATAAAGGCGTGACATCAACCCTCACTCCTTGTCATTTTTTATTCCTTCTTTTCCCAATGCACAATTCGAACAACAAGCACTGAATTGGACCCGCTCCCCACGCCATTTGCGTAATCTCCGCTGAAATTCCTCTCAGGATCACTACATGTTCCTCAAATGGAAGGTCCACCCCCGCAATTGCTGTCGCCCAGACCGCAACACTACTCTGTAAGGAGGTATAGCCACCATAATCACCGAGGGGAAGGCGGGGGCCCGGTGGAGATGACGAAAGAGACCTCGCTTGCGGAAAACAGTGATGCTAATAACACAGAAGAGAGGCGTGGCGGCGTCCATATGCGGCGCGCGTCTTTGGATTGCAACCTCGCGTCACTTTGCGGTCACATTCAGTTAGAGGGGTTTAATAATGGTGTGTTCTCCGACGTCGTTTTGAACGCTATGGGGTCCACTTATCACCTCCACCGCCTCGTTCTATCGCGGAGTTCTTACTTCCGGTATTTTCTACGAGGGGATTCGCCTTTGGAATAATGTATTGGGTCTTATTGGTTGTGAATATTTTAGAGGCTCCTGAAGTATTGTTGTTATTGGTGGATTTTCAAATTCATTTTTACAAAGACTTTAAAATTTTAATGTTTGTGGTGATACGGCTAAATTTTGTAATTTGTTGTGTGAGTCGATCGGTTGTATGTTTGTCTCAATGTTGCGGGGGATTAAAATGGGCATGCTATGCATAATGTTGGTATTATGTATAATAATTTTTTGAGTTTGGTACTAGAAAACTTGTTAAGGCGTGAGGCCAGCTGAGTTGCATCTGGAATCCAGAAGCAAAGTTTCTTGTGTGTAAATCCTTAAACATGGACTTACAAAAATCATATTGTGAACAATGTGAAGATGGTTTGAACACTTATTCATTGTTATAGTTGTAACATCATCATAGAAAAGTGAAGAAACTAACATGCTGCTATTTTTCTCAAGTGATGTCTATCTTCGTCGCCTAAGAGTTCCCCTTCTTTTTCACGATTGTGTAAAATAGTTGTCTGTGTTGACTATATTCTGATATGCAGGAATATGCTTCAAGGCCCTTGGAAAGAAGCCAACGCACCCACTCTCACTTTGCACGTAGATGATAAAAATGTTAATGGTGAAGCAATGACAACAGCTTTGGCGTATCTGTATGGACATCATCCTAAGTTAAACGACAATAATGCCTTTCGAGTTCTTGCTGTTGCTTCTTTTCTCGATCTTCAGGTAACAATGTTTGTCTGTAATACCATGTCTTCTTAAATCTCCATCTTTTGTGTTAAATTCATTTACATAAGCAAAGTTTACGTTGTTACCCCACTGAATAAATGAACTGTCTCCCCTCTTTGTTTTTCTATTGAACGCCTAGGAAAACAAAAATGGATGTACAGTCAATAGTGTCACACAAGCATTGAAGGAAAGAATTTGAACTTGTAGTGATGCATCCAGGGGGTTGTCAGTTGTGTGAAATGTAATTTGTGTATTGCTCCCATGATGCTTAGCTACCTTTTTTGTCCTTGGAGCAAACTTTGTTGTGTGGAAAATTCAGGAGCTCTCTCTATTTTTTCCCCTTTTGACCCATTGAATTTATTAAGAGTTGTTATTAAGAAAAGAAAAATCTGATGTTACTGTTGAAGCTTCTATTGCAGTCATATCTTTCCCGTAGTACTTATTTGACGTCGTCACAAATTTACAACTGTTAAGATTGTTTCTCACAACGGAAAAAAATTAGATTAGAAATATATTACCATCGAAATTTAAGGTTACCAATGAAAAATGTAAATTGCTTCACAATGTATCTTTTGTGTTGGTCAATTGGCATCATTTGAGCTCCCAGGTTTCCGTTCTTCTGCCATAAGTTTCAGAAGGTTTGTTGAAAAATCAAGAGAATGGTGGCTAAGTCTCTCTACCTCACTTTTTTTTATCTATGTTTTCCATCTTGTCTTTAAATCTGGACTTTTTTGTGCAGGATTTATGCTCGATTTGCACAGATTTCATTATAGCTGAACTGTGGTCTTCAAACTTCCTAGCATATCAGGTCTTATAATTTTTTTGTAATAACATCATGCTCTTGATAAGAGTTTGTTATGGAGTCATGGCCATATTAATATAGGTTTTTGCTGAGAGCCAAGATTACGGGATACATGGGGAACGTGTTAGAAATGCTTGTTGGGGCTACCTTTGTCAAAGTGGTGCCCAAGAATTGAAAGAGGTAGGGCATTCTCAGAGCATACTGTTATGGTCTTAGAAGTTATTTTCTTAGAACTTCTCAGTGGTTGGAGGGCATTGATGTTTTTTTTCCCTTTCCTTTTTAAGATGTGTATAAGCTGTGTTAACTCTTATTTGTTTCAGGTGCTCCCCAAACTTTCCTCGCAAACATTACAGGCTTTACTCACATCAGATGAATTATGGGTGCCTAGTGAAGAGAAACGGTGAGAAAATGAAGCTGCTTGTAATATTTTGTTGTAGTGAAAGTTGTGACAAAGGCTGAATATTTTTTTGGAATGTCAAAAGGTTTGAACTGGCACGGTACACTCTTCTTGCAAAAACTAAACTTTGCGAGACAGAACACCATGATCAGGGAAGTTCGAGTTGTGAGGTGGTACCAGGTACACAATTTGATTCTCCAAAAGTAAACAAAAAACCTTTGGCAGATGAGAACCCAAAAAACACGTTGGAATCTGAACATGGGTGTTTAAAATTGAAAGATGAGGTTGAGGGCCACAATACAGCTCATAATATTCTTGTTGAGCTTGTGGATTCTCATTTTGATGTTGCCAGCGGTAAACAAAAATTGCCAACCGCATGCAGCCAATCAAATTTGGAGTCAAGATACTCTTGCACTGTCGAACAAAGTTCAGCAAATCATACATTTTGTGCGCATGATATTAGTGCCTCATGTTCATATCTGAATATGCACATTGGTATTGGAATGAGTGGATCAACTATTAGTGGTTTGGCCATGGAAGGGCCATCAGGTGAAGATGCATGCTATCAATTGAATGGTAATTGGACACCAGGAGATCAAATGCACTGCTTGTCAATGAATCCTTCATGTAATGTGCTGATGCCTAATGAATGGGAAAGATGCAACATGCCCCCTCTGGCATGGGGTGGTAGGATAGTGGATAGAAGAGAGGCAAAAACTTGCTTTAAACGGCATTGTGGGATGAGCAGAGAAGATTATGATTCTTTTGTCAATATTTTTGAAGGTTGCTCTCTTTTATATTGCAACATGTCTTTTGAAGCACTGTTAAATGTAAGAAAGCATCTTGAAGAAATGGGCTTCCCATGCAAAGCTGTGAATGATGGTTTATGGCTGCAGGTATGTTACTGAATGCTTGATTACATAGTACTTTTGATACTGTTGCTATGGAGTAAAGGATCAGATATGACCATACTTCTGGATGCAGCTAAATTTCTTAAATTGGACGAGGGATGTGACATCCACCATATCCATTGCACCATTTGTATTTGCACGAGTTCAAGATGTTTCTCTTTAATTTATGTTACAGCACTATTTCTACTTCATGTATCCAGAACTTTGGCCTCATTTTTTTGATTTATTTGATAGATAATGCATTCATCTTTTGTTTTGTTTCTGGATTTCTTGCATATTGTAGATGCTGTTAAGCCAACAGGTGCAGGAAATTGGTGCAGATACATGCAAAAATTGCTGCCTCACTAGTGTAGCATGTGCATGTAGGCAGCAACCTGGCTACTCACGTGGAGTTACAGCAACTGGATACCACATCCAAGATCACGATCCTAATAGTTTATCAAATGATATCGGGCAAGTCTATGTCACTAGCTCTGCTCATGGGGAAAGAAGTGGCCTTTTTAGGCCTGTTCGTGTGCATGTCAGGGGGAATATAGATGGGCTAGCTGGAATCGGACGTGGAACTACTTTTGTGCCTACAGCTGCTTGGCCTCCGACTCGTTATGTCTTTTCTCGTGTACCATTTGGTATGGGCAACCGCCAGCAACTTCCTGCTAATGATGATCCAGAAAATGGAACTGACAACAATGGGGATCTTGCTGGAGATGGATTGACAGCTTTGGTGGGGCTCAGTCAGGGATCAAATGATTTAACTGATGTACATGAGGTGCCCATGGGTAGAGAATATGAAATGGGTATTCAAAGCAAACTCAGTGGATCTTTATCCCCTGGGCAAACTACCAGTGGTGTAGCCGTAGAAGTGGGCTCACACGAGCATGCTATTGGGATTGAGTGGGCCAATGAAAATAGTGCTATATCATTGGATCTGAAAACACCTTTGAGTCACTTTCCGCCATTTCGCTTTGCGTAAGCTACCCTCTCTTTTGGCATCCATTATGATTTCTATTGTGATTTATACTTTCAAAAATCATGTTTAAATCTGTTCAGGTAGATTTGGCTCCATTTCCAAATTGATTTAGATAGAAGGCTGCTGATACTTCAATTTAATTTTTTTACTTGTTCATGTTGTTTACTTCGGAAGGAACTTGAGTTTATCTTTCTTCCAAGATCTTTCTTCCAAATTTTCTCTTGGAATGAAGGTTAAAGACAATGTGATGTAATAGACAAAATTGTATTCTTTTTTTGTTCGACTCATTTGACCAACAGGCCAACATTGGGAGACATAAATGTAAACTAGATTTTTTAACCTGATGTTTACTGCCGGAATAGACTACAGCACCTTATTATGCTTGGTAATTACCCTTCACTGGTTTTTCAGGGTTGAATTTCATGAGGTACATAGACTTAATGATGGTCAAGTTAAGCATTCTCCTGAAGTATTTTATGCTGGTTCCTTGTGGAAGGTATAAGTAGATTGTGTCTTCTCTTAACATTGATTAGATCGCAGTTAAATTCTCTTTGATTGCTTTGAGTTTACTCATTTAAAAACTTTGATGTGTTTTGCATCTCTTAGGTTAGCATCCAGGCTTTTAGTGATGAAGATCCTCAAGGACGCCGAACTCTTGGTGTGATTCCTAAACTGTGAATTAGACTAATTTTTTCTTTATAATAACAGCGTTGTATTTATGGCGTAATTTTCTTTACCAACTGTTCCACAGGTCTGTTTCTTCATCGGCGGAAGGCGGAGATTAGTGATCCACTTAGAAAGGTGAACTTTCAAGTTTCCTTTTGAGATTTATTTTACATTGCACTTGGGCAGCCTAAGTCCACATTGTGCTAGATTTTGGGAGCATTTGGAAGGCCTAATGCAGTTTAACCATCTTTGAAGAAGCTGGTTCCAGCCAGCTTTGATGAGAAAGGAATTCTTATTTTGATATCTTGCATCGTGCATGTCATGATCCATCAACAATTAACCCTGGCTAGGCTGATAATGTGACTACATGGAGCGTTTTTCATGCCATTCTCATTCTCTGTTTTTAGCCAAGGACAAAAGTGCTTAACTGGCGTATTGGAATGATTGCCAGATAATATTTGATTAAAAACTAAACAATAAACAGCATGCTTCGTAAAATTTTGCATAAAGTCTTAATCTTAAAATAGTAGAACCAAATTATTTTTGGTTACTCAATTCGATCATCACAAAATTATACTGGAAATTTTCAAACCCATCGTAGTACTTAAACTAAAATCAGACATTCTAGTCTTTCTCACTCATGAGATTGCTTAGCATGATGATCAAACAAATAAATTTTTTTCTTAGTTTGTTTTTGTTATAATTGATAACCTACTTCTGTGGGAGATTTTTTTACAATTTCTCATTTGCCATGTCCCAGCATCATCTCAATTAGTCAGATTTCTGAAAGATCTAGAAAACTCTACCTTTTCACTTTTTTTTATCGATGACAATACTTAATAGCTTATCTTGATTGTAGCAACACAATTGATGCATGGTAATTTCTCTGACTATTGTGATTTGTAGGTCCATATGTATGTGGATTCACGAGAGAAGGTTACTGCTAGATATCAGGTGAACTAACCATTCAAATTAGAACGTTGCATAATTAGTCTAGTAGCTATAACGTGCATTAAACATTGTGTTTTGACGTTTACTCTTTTAGTTGGTATGCCCGTCGAAGAGAGAAGTAATGGTGTTTGGGAGCTACAAACAAACAGGAACACTTTTACCAAAGGCTCCAAAAGGATGGGGTTGGCGAACAGCTTTGTTATTTGACGAGCTTGGCGATCTCCTCCAAAACGGAGTGCTAAGAATTGCCGCTGTCGTGCAGCTCATTTGATACATTTTGAGGTAGTCTATGGAACCTGTCAAAGGAAAGCTGTTCCATTTTTCAAGAACTTTTACAAATGTATAATACCATCCTTTTTTGTAGTGTGTAATGCCTTCTTTTTATTCTTCTCCTGTTCTCCTCCTGTTCTGGTTTCAGATGGAAATGCACTGAATTATAACTGCTTCTTTTTCTCACAGTCGTCACATAAATCAAAGCTTGTGTATCAAATTCCGTTATTAACAACTTATCTTTTTGTCCAAGCTAGCTTACTTCGGAATTTATGTGTTTTTCAGTGCTACCTGTAAAACTTTATTCTTCACACACCCTGATGAATCCATTGGATCTTTCTTCAATATTCAATCGACAGATCCAATAATTAAACAATCACTAAATTTAATTTACTGATTTTTCATTGCTTTGGGAATGTTAGTTGCTGAACCGAAAGATTTACTTTCCATGTGGCATTATGGACAGTTCGTGGTCATGTTTGTACTCTCGGGCCATCTAACGAACAAGGGGTGCACCTGCACTTCTGTTGCTTTATGTATTTCAGCTTTGAAATGCATGAGCATGGTTTCTACCAGGGAGCATTGCATGGATTCGAGGTCGTGACTTGATAAACTGGCTCATCGACTGTAATTAGCATTAACCTTACCAAGGTTTGTGGTAGGGATCCGCTCCTCCAGATTGCATATGTAATGTTTCTGGCCACAGGTACGCATTCAGATCCGTGGTGTTTGCCCTTCTCTTTGCACCCGCCCGGTATCACCTTTATGTTTGCGTATGTGGTCATGACCAATAATTTTTGAGGTTTCACCATCTGGCACGGG
The DNA here is from genome assembly GCF_012295235.1 of Primulina huaijiensis. Lineage (NCBI taxonomy): Eukaryota > Viridiplantae > Streptophyta > Magnoliopsida > Lamiales > Gesneriaceae > Primulina > Primulina huaijiensis. Next base: position 5,120,215 of record NC_133314.1, read on the forward strand.
TCGACACACGGTCATAGGCAGGGATCTGTGTGTGGCAGAAAACATTTTCAAAAAAGATTCACCTTGGCACTTCTTTTGGCTTCGGATATGTGACTTCAAATTTTGCTAGTTATGTTTTTATCATATTCATGTTTAAAATTTATCCTTAAAATATAATTTAAACTAGTCCTCCTGTATACTCAACTGGAAATCTATTTTTCATACAAGTGTTCTTGTTTAAAAAAAAATTAAAACTAAAATCGAAAAAATAAAAATAAAATTAATTTTTTTATATTTTCAATAAGTTTGAATTTTTTTTATATAAATTTAATTTTTCACGTAAACTATAAAGAAAAGAAATAGGGAGGCTAAAAAATAGAAACAAAGGTTGTTAGTTTGTAATTGTTTAATTTTGGTGATAACAAATTGTGGATAACTATTATAAGATTTAGCCGCCATTTTATGTAGAGCCGGAGTTTAAAAAGTCTGGTCATATTGTCTTCTAGAATCGTATTTCTCAAAGTTGGATAGTATGAATGTTCAACAAGATGATATGTCTACCTGGATTGTTCGAGTTGGATTGTTTAAGTTTCAAACCCGACATTCTCATATCCCAACCGGACTCTGCAAGATGTGCTGCATTTGGTCTTCGAGCTGAATTTCACAAAGTTCAAAGAAATCCACCTACCGACTTGTTTAATCTCAGAAGATCTTTTTGACCAATCGTGCATAATAAACAAGACTATCAGAAGATCAGAATCTCTCCCAATAAGGCGGAGAATTATTGCGGTCTTATCTTCATAGTATCAACTATTCAGAGCCGCTTCTTTCCATTTTTGACAAGACGCCAACAATCATTTAATGCAATAAAGACATAGACAAATTTTTTTGTGTCAGAAAGAAAAAGTCGAATGTTGCAAGGATTGGAAAATTAGAATCAAGAGCCATTATAGATGAGATAGTCTTCACTCATTTGAAGTTCCAATTCTTTTACGAGTCTACAAACTCTCTATTTTAAGGATCTCGAACTCTCTTACTTGACATATTCTCAATCTTCTCACTAGTCCTCGTATTCAAGTTTATCTCAGATCATCGAGGATCAACCATGGCTTCTCACAACTTCGCAAGTCATTCTTTGAAGGCTAATTGCCGAGGGTTGTTGAACTGTTGAATAAAATAATTCACATATTTATACAGTTGTATTTTGTTTGAGTTGTAATAGAAGTTTCAATTTAGACAAGAGATAAGTTCTAAATTGAATTGTGCTTGTACAAATTGTTGTAAAACTAAAGTTTTGTAGGTAATTCTTTCCTAAATAGAAGAAGAAAAGACGTATAAGGATTAAATATTCGAACTTCCATAAAATCTCGTGTTATTTTCTTTTCAGCATTTATTATTGTCTAGTTTGCTTTGTTAAAAGTCTAGTCAGCTGATTATATTCTTCACCAGATCAAGCGAACCTTTCCGCACTTTGAACAACGTTTTAAAGTGGTCCAACCGCATCTGTTTAATCGAGAAAATGACTTTTACAGTTAACAATTAGTAACATCATCTCAAGCACAAATATTTTAAAAAGAGTTTCAAGAGTGTATTCACCCCTTCTAAAACTTTAAAATCGATCCTAACATAAGTATGTTGATGAATCCAAAAATTACATCAAGACAATATTTTGTCTCAAGTATTATGGATATACAAGCAACTATCAAGTTGTGTGAATAGAAACTAACAATTTCAAGTAAATCAAATCTTTTAAGCCCTGCTCAACTGTACATTTTCATAGTTGCACAGTATTGAAATTCCTTGGCCCTCTCATTCAAGTGTGTAACCAGTTCATTCATGTTCTCCTTCGTCTATAATCTTTCTAGAAGTCGCACTTTATCCGTTTTACCTCGTGTCACCGGCGATTAATCCTCACCCTCGTCAGCACTAGGCGTTACATGCCCACACGTTTCCGCTCAATCCGTCCCCAAACCACACCATACTAGGAGATTTCATCTCTGATACCATTATGTAATGGCCCAGACTCGACGATTGTCCACATTGTACCAACAAGAGTTTCTCCAAGAGGGAGCCCATAACACAAAAACTTCTAATTTAGGTGTGCTTGACTTAAAATAATTATGAGATGAGTGATTCTTTGAAAATTTTCTCAAACCACATGTGAATGATGACGTAAACACGATGAAAATATGAATATTGATACAATGAAGACAACCATCAAATATGAAGTATGTTACAAGACACAACTTAAAATCGTTTATGTGATTTTTCACGTGATTTGTTCTCAATAACCTCAAGCAGTTGACTGAGAATCATAACATGGATTACAGCAAATTACATCTATCACTCTTATAAAATATTAAAAGAAGTTAGAACCTCATACATATAAAATTAAAAGCCTTGTAAAACTCGTGTTTTAAAAAATCTGATCAAGACCCATTTGCCTTTGCACAAAGGTTTTATGCCTCGTAAAGAATATTCGATTAAAACAGAAACAAAAATCACGAGCACTTGGAATTCTATCTCAACCCGCCAAGATCCTCTACGACATTCAAGTTCATGCCACGAGTCCTCAACAAAAAGTTCAAGATCGAGACGAAAAATGTATTACAAACGCTATAGATTTTAAAAAAAAAAAAATTATGCTAGTAAAATAAAATATTCCAATTAGTTCTAAAAAAATTATGAAGTAACACGAATAAAGTGAATCTTTAAATTTTTTACTAAAAAAAGTTATTCGATCTTTTTTTGTACATATAAAATAAAGTTTACAAAAATTCTTGTAAAACGATCTTATTAATCAATTTTGTTAGACAAATATAATGAGTAATCTATGGAAAAAATATTACCTTTTATGCTAAAAATATTAATTCTTGTTGTAAATATGAACATGGTTGATCTGTCTCGTGTACAAGAGATTATTCAATGGGTAAATTTGTGAAAAATACCTCTCTCAATGTTTGAATTAAGATTTAGTACATAGCCATAATTTTTTAAGAAGACATGTGAAATTTTTGTGGTTAAAATAATATATTTATTTAAATAATAAAATGGAAAAATATCAATTTGGGTTTGTAGGGAGTTAAAACTACAATTGTAGCATTGTCACATACTAATTCATAAAAAATTATGATTATTTATTGAATCTTAACTCAAACATTAGCATATGTATTTTTCACAAATTTATCTTTATTCAATCAATTTATACACACATACATGCAACCGATTATTAGTTGATAGACATGTCAAAACGGGCTGACGGGACGGGCCATCCCACCACCCGCCGCAACCCGCCATTAGGTGGGGCGGGACGGGCCAACCCGCCATTTTCGCGGGCCTCTAAATGGCCAACCCAGCCCAACCCACCTTGGGCTGCGGGCTAAGCGGGCCAACCCGCTTATTTTTTTAAGAAAAAAATACTAAACAATATCGCAGTAAACATAGAAGAAAAATATATTTCAGTCAAATAATTTCATAAAATACTTAAAAAGATTGAAATAAGAAATTAAGAAAGCATCAACATAATCCATAAAAAGTAAAGTGCTTAAACCAAACACGAAGATTGAGACATGGAAGAGAACAGAAAGTCGAGTAAAGAGACGGTTCTAAATTTTAGAAAATATTATGTGTTCAACAATACACATAATTATCAAACCTCCGCCGAGTCTATAAAATTTCACTACAACTCGTCGGACTTCAGATGAAACCGTTTTTGGGTTCACAAACAACTGTTAGGCTTAAAAATTATTTTAAGATTCATGAATAAAATTTACAGAAATTTCTTCCATTTAAGATTCATGAATAAAATTTACAGAGATTCAGATTTTACCAGAGTGAGTGATGGAGGCGAGCCAAGGAGAAAAATAAGAAATAGATAAGATAAGAGAGTGATGGAGGCGCATGATATTTATTCCAAGTTTTATATAAAACTTAAAACTTAAAAATATAAAAAAAAATATAAAATTCTATCCTAATTTGGCGGGCCAACCTGCCCCGTTTGGGCCCGACCCATCTTGGCCCGCAATCCAAACGGGTTCAGCCTATTTGGCCCGCTTCCAAACAGGCTGCTATTTTATCAACCCAACCCGCTTAATTTTTATAGCGCGACAAGTCTATTAGTTGAAATATATATAAATTTAAAATACTTGCCCATCTTGCTCTTCCAAAACGATGTCGTTTTGTTGGTCGAAGGCGGGAAGGAGACCAAAATTAAACATCGTTTGTCCGTGTGTTCACACTACACCACAGAACCAGAGCTTCATCCAGATTCAACAATGGATGAAATTATCGGCAGGATTCTTTCGGATCTGGAAAACCCGTCCCCCATTTCGCAGGCTTTTCTCAAAGATTTAGAAGCCCTTCTAGGATACGCTCTTGGCACCAATGACTCCATGGATCTTGAAAATCTTTATTCCGAGCTTTCTTCAAGAAATATTGGTCTTACATCACTCACCAATGCCATTTATTCGGCTATGGATTCTGGGGGTTCTCCAAGAATTTCGGTTTTAGCTTCAAAGGTTTACGTTTCTCTTCTTTTAGCCCCCAATTCTCCTGTTTTATCCCTGTTTACTCCCATTGCTTTTCTCAGCCTCCTTCGCACGATTCGCATGGCATTTAAAGACTCGTCTTTGGTTTCAAACGAAGGGTCTTTATCTAGGAATCCAGGTGCAAAAAAGAAGGGAAGGAGAAATGCTAGGCTGGATAAGAGCAGAGCGGAAAACAGGGATATGGGTTGTGAGAATGAGGGCGAAGAGAAGGGATATAATGTAAAAGATTTGTTTTTCGTTCTTGATAAATTTGAAGTGGTGCTGGGCTTGGTTCACTTGGATCGGTTTCCGGATTGTTTGAAAGCTTTGGTTCAGACTGTTTGCCAGATTCTGACTATGGCTGTTGAATTTTCTGGGCATCTGGAAAGTTTTGGGAGTTTGAACGGGGTTTGCTCACGGATTTTAGGTGAAGTGTTGAAAGCCGTGCATGGGAATCAGGTTCATACTGCAGCAGAGGTATTGAAGGAACTGAGTTCGCTGATTTTGTTGCATAAATCCGAGATTAGGAGCTTTGGTTTGGGATTTGTGGTCAATAGGATGGTGGAGTTGGGGGAATCCTCAAGCGATATAAAGAAGGCTGTTGCGAACTTGCCGAAGTACTTGGCGCAGAAGGCTCCAGAAAAGGCCGAACCAAGGGCATTGGCAGTGGAATCCATAATAGAGATTGTTAAAGCTTTAGATTTTGAGGATCAAGTTGGGTTTGCTGATTATGTGGTTAAGATGAGCCAAGGGAAGGGCCAGTTTAGGCTTTTGTCAGTGGATATAATTCCTGTTTTGATGATGTCACTAAGTGGTTCGCTGGGATTCGATATGGTTAACGGAGTGGAGAATTCTTGGGGTTGGAGGTTGTTAGAAGCATTGGTTCAGCGCTGCTCTGATATTACAGCTGGTATTAGAGCTAGAGCTTTAAACAATTTAGCTCAGTTAGTGGTGCCTTTGTCAAGGAATGATAACAGCAAAGAAGCGTTGAAAGAAGTGTTGGGTCTTGGAAACAAGGGAACCAATGGAATGAATGATCTTTTGAAAAAACGCTGTATGGATGAGAAGGCTGCAGTTCGAAAGGCTTCTCTTTTACTGATATCCAAGTTGGCAGCACTTTTAGGAGGTGAACTTGACGGAGATCTGCTAAAGACAATAGGCATGGCTTGTTCTGATCCACTTGTTAGCATTAGGAAAGTTGCTATCTCAGCTATCTCTGAGGTCACTAACTTTGATTTCGAGATCTTATCCTTTTTTGTTATGTTAAATAACCTGGGGTTCAAGATTATTTGATTTCACAAAAACAAATATTACTTTAAGTCTTATGATCTCTTAAAAGTAAGTCTTTTAGCAAGCGTATATAAGCAGCTTTTTAGTGTATAAGCAGTTCTTCAGTGGTCGCACCAAAATTATTTAGCTGAATAGAGCCTTGAAACATTATTTTGTAGCTTGCTCTGATGGCTTGACTGAGATGCCTATTGACAGGCACACGTGTGAGTTTGAGTATGTCCCCCATTGGCATGTTTTATTTCTTCATTTTTTATTCATTGACAAGTTTCTTTCTTTTTCTCTAATTTTCTCTCTTTTCATAATGATGTGATACCTCCTGATTATCTTTTTTGTTTTTGTTTTTAATTGTAAAATATTTTCGTGGGTCCTTTGGTTTTTAATTTGTAGCCTTCCTTTCTACTTATAGGCCTTTAGAACATATTCAACCTGCCTCATTATCAAGGAGTGGATGCATTCTGTTCCACGGTTAATAAATGACAATGAAACTAGCATTCAAGAAGAATGCGAGAACCTATTTTTGGAATTGGTTCTTGAACGAGTTGTAAGGGCTGGATCAAAACGTTCATCAAATCATGAATCTGTTCCTCATGATACACTTGGCCAGAAAAATAACTTTGATATGGACTCAGAGTTTTTATTTCCTCAAGGAGTTCTGGGACTGTTGAAAGGGATCTGCGATGGAGAGGTGGCACCTTGGGTGAAGAAGATCTGCTCAAGCCTGGGTAAAAAGAAAAAACTCAGGCCAAGCATTTGTATCGCACTCAAAAAAATCATCAGGGAATCTGAAATCCAGTGGTTAAATAATTCCATGCCAATTGAGAAGTGGACAGCACCCCCTGGTTCTTGGTTTTTGTTATCGGAAGTGTCTGCATATCTTCCAAAAGCAGTTGACTGGGAGTTCCTCCATCGTCATCTGCAGCATCTTGACAAGTATAAACCAGTTGGTGAACTGAAAGGCTCTCTTGAACAAGGAGATCCAGATGAAGGAATGCTTGACATTGAATTTCATTCTGTTGCTTGGATTGGAGACCGTGTCTTTCTCTTACAAACAATTTCTAATGTTTCTGTTGAGTTACCTCCTGAACCTGCGGCAGACCTAGCTCATAGCTTTCTCAAACGACTTGAGGGGTTCAACATGCATTCAACTGAGGTATGCAACACAGTGATCTTATTAATAACCAAATGCATGCATATCTGGTTAGTGTTTTTGGCCCAATTCTAAAACAGGTTTTTCCATTGATTTATGCCATTTCGGTTGTGGCTCCTGTAAAGGTCCTTTCAAGTTCTTAAGTTATTTGTCTTCATTAATCTTTAACTCTTGCTTTATGAATTTAGAATAATTTCTTGTACTTGCACCAGGTTAATGCTCATGTAAAAGCTCTCAGAACCCTTTGCAAACGGAAGGCTTTGAATACCGACGAAGCTGATTTGCTTGTAACAAGATGGACTGACCAGCTCCTTTCTAAATCATCCAAAGTTTTAGATTCTTACATGTCTAAAATTTCTGATGTTACTAAAGAGAATGTTTTCCTCACACCACATACTGGTGTAAGTCAACCAGGATCAAAAACAGCTGCATATGAATCCAAATTATCAACACAAGCAACCATCGCCATGTACACTATTGGGTCCTTAGTTATTGTCTGCCCTTCAGCCAATTTCAAAAGTATAGTTCCTGTTATACACACCATAATAACTTCAGGGATCTCTGATTCAAAATCAAGTAAATTACCCGGATCAGCAGCTCCTGTAAAGGATCGTGCCCCTTCCTTGTTTATTCAAGCTTGGTTAACCATGGGCAAAATTTGCCTCGCTGATTCTAAACTTGCGAAGCGCTATCTTCCTCTTTTTGTTCAGGTACAGTCTGCACTCAATGTGTCCTTATCTTAACTAGTTATATCATAACCGCTTACAGCACCAAATAAATACGTTGAACATGGATATCTTTGATGATCACTTTCTTTAATGATATGAGTTTTATAGCTAAACTATTAGCGATGAGCATAAGCTTTTCAATCTGAAATCAGAACCATTTGGTATCAGTTTAACCAATGCTACTCCCTTTTTTTTTTGTGTTGGCCACAGACTATACAGTTCCTTACCTTATCATATTAAATGCATAATCATTTTAGGAGCTTGAAAAGAGTGATTCTGCTGCCCTTCGCAATAATATTGTTGTAGTGATGTCAGATTTCTGCGTGCGATATACTGCTCTGGTTGACTGGTAAGACCTAAGTTTATTTGTTGTTAAAGTTTCAATTTTCATTGAAATTATTTTATTTTTTTGATATCTAATTTTGAAAGCCAACAGTTATATGTCGAAGATCACAAAGTGCCTGCGCGATCCATGTGAACTTGTAAGAAGGCAAACATTTACACTGCTATCAAGGCTATTACAGGTACATAATTATCATATTGTCATTCAAATTCTGCAACATCCATATCTGAGAGTTGGTTACAAGAGATTATTTCTTTCGTGCAGAGGGACTATGTAAAATGGAGAGGAGTGCTTTTTCTTCGGTTTCTACTGTGTTTAGTTGATGATTCAGAGAAAATTAGGCAACAAGCTGATTTTCTCTTTGGGAATATCTTAAAAGGTCCCAATCATCTTGAAAATCTCTCTTGCATTTTGGTATCTGACATTGTATTGACATCTGTGTAGCATTTTCTTGATATTCTATTTGCAGCCAAGGCACCACTTTTAGCTTATAATAGCTTCGTGGAAGCTATTTTTGTGTTAAATGACTGCAATGCACACACCGGATGCAAAAATGCCAACAGTTCACGAAATGAAAACCGTCTCTTTACACTCAGGTGGGAATATTTTTATTCATTGACATAAACTTCTAGGAAAAATCCAAGATCTTATAATTAATTTCAATGATGTTTTTTTCAGGGGAAACGATGAGAAATCAAGATCTCAGAGAATGCACATCTACGTCACTCTGTTGAAACAAATGGCTCCAGAGCATCTTTTGGCCACATTTGCTAAAGTATGTGCGGAGATTCTGGCTTCTGCAACTGATACTCTGCTCTCTCTGGAGGATAGTACTGGGCTGTCAGTCCTACAGGTAACTTGACCTGTCTTTTTCTTGCCGAAACAATCTGGTTTCTGGAATGTAAGTTTTGAACTTTTGTGGGTTCAGTGCTTTGAGTAATTTTGTCTAGTTATCCTTGTTGAGCTAGTCGATTTCTTTGGTAATTGGCTCTAAAATGCTGATGAAACAGGATGCCTTCTTAATTCTCTCCAGCAAAGAGATTCGGGTACAACCAAGCCGTGGATCGTCATCTGAGGCAGCTGATATCGAAGAAGAAGTTGTAGAAAGTGGAGTAGCATCCACATCTGCTGCCAAAGGACGAGCAATAACTCAAGCAGTCAGAAAAGGCCTTATCCAGAATACAATCCCCATCTTTATCGAGTTAAAACGGCTGCTAGAGAGTAAAAACAGCCCTCTCACAGGTTCCCTGATGGAATGCTTAAGGATCCTTCTCAAAGATTACAAGAATGAAATTGATGATATCTTAGTCGCTGATCGGCAGCTTCAAAAAGAACTCATCTATGACATGCAAAAATACGAATCCATGAAGAGTAAGTCCACAGCTGTGAAGGCAGTCGCGTCCGTTCAGAAATCAGACACACATCGTTCAACAGGTGTTTCAAAGGAGCCAAGTTTAAGTGCTCTAAAGAGCAAGTTACCTGAACAGCTTCACACCAATTCCAAAGTGGCATCAGCTGCAGCAGATGCAATTGCAGCAGCTACCGTTCGGTCTGTGCTAAGGGAAGTAAATCAGGGTGCATCGACACCTCTGAGTACGATGAATGTGCCTAAACTTAAGGCTCACTCTGGGGAAGCTGCTGCAGTTAAAGATGGACGTTTTGAGGTCATAGAATCTTTGAGGAGGAGACAATCCTTCTACTCCGATGATGAGAACTGATGGCTTTGTATGTTGTAGTCAATCGAGTACAAGATAGCTTTTTGGCCTGCGTACAATGCGATGTGGAAGTGTAATTAAAGATGATGTAACCTGCAATTCATTGTCATATTTCAATTGTGTAATGTGTTGTATAGTCTTAATCTATTTACTCTTTCCCCCAGAATTTCCACATACATGTGTCACGTTGCTTTAACTCTGGGCTAAATTTTATGGGACTTGCATTTTTTTAGTGCATTTGGGCAGAGAGAGACATGCCAACTCCTTTTATTTTAATATCATTCAAATCCCCTGCTGCAACGTCGGGTGGGTTAAATGAAAGGAAAAAAAAATTAATCATTTGGAAAGAAATGAAGAATTTATCCCTTTAGAGAATTTATATAATTGGTAAATAGTAAGTTCAATGATAATTGTTTGGTCCAAAATACGATAACGTAATCTAACTGCATGCGAATCTAGAATTAATGAAAAATGACCAATTAAATTGTTTTAATTGCATTGACTAAATGTGGTAGGCTTGTTTACATGTTAAAAATATGATTTTCTATTAGAACGTATAAAATTGTGTTTTAAAAATTATTCGAGACGAGATCGAGGAACGGAGACCGGGGACCATAAAAGAGAAAATATTTTTATTAAATGATTATTTTTAACTATTTAATATATGGTATATTATATATGGTATTTTCGAAAATAGTGTTTTTTGAGGTGTTTTTACGCGGTGAATCGTATTTTAAACTGGCATTTTTGACGAAAACAAGAAGTTTTTGGAGGCTCGGTTAATATTTTCGAAAACTTTCATAAACAAAATATTTTACCTACATTATAATATGCCTATTATACTAAGGTTATTGGGTCTAACTTACTACACAATTATTTATATCAAAATATAGAGTTTCTAAACCCTAAACACCTCAACCACACGCCACCAAGCTTCAAAAGACTCCTAAATTTCTCTCCACCATCACACGACCACACACCTTACTTTTTCAAAGGCAATTCACGTGAGGTTGAAGGAAAAACGCAGCAAGCTTCCTCCCTGTCTCTCTGCCAACGTCTCTCGCGTCAATGATTGTTTTTCGTGATTGAAATACGCAAAGACACGCCTTAATCTTCTTTCACTCATTTTTCATACCATATTATGTGTTTTATACATGTTTGCATGAAAAATATGATACCCTTCCAATTATTTTCGTTTTTATGGCGTATACGTGTTAAAACTTTGATTTTCGTGCCTTTAAATTTATGATTTTTTGCACAAAGGGGCTGTCATGATAGGGCTATAAGAAGAGACGTTTTTCAGCATGTTTAAGAGTCCATAAAAGCACGGTTCAAGGCTGGAACGCATGAGGATAAGGGCTGCATGATTTTTGGGTTGTAGAGGAGCTAGGGTTTCCTTGAAGGGTACGGCTGCTGTTGGGGCACGTCCAGGGGTCTTAAGGGAGTCTAGTCATGGTCCTAGATAGGGTAAGGGAAGGTTGGTGCGAAGGCTAGGGCTGAAACGAGAGAGGGGTGTCGCGCAAGGCTTCAAGCACAAGGGTTGAGGGCTGTGGTCGTGCGTGGGCTGTAGGGCTGGTCCAGTAGGGTCTAAGGGGTTCAGTTAGGGTCCCTACAAGATCAGCTAGGGCCTGGTTGGTTAGGTCAAGGGCTAGGGTCAAAAAGGGTGCAAGGTTATTAAGCTAGGGTTTCGTGTGTATAGGGCCGAAAATTTCAGTAGACCTCTAAGCTTGTTCAAAGGTTTTAATTGGCTTGATTTGGGTTGCATAGGGTATGGTTAGGTGTTAGTAAGCTATGGTTCAAGTTTGGTAAAGTTTCCAGTTGATTCGGGTTAAAACCGGGACGTAGGTTCAAGTTTTAAAACGAATTGAGAAATTAGTCGAGGAGCTTAAGTTGACGCCTAAGAAATGTTTATGGTTGTATTTTAAGGTGTTATATTAAGTTCGGATGGATTTGGGCCGTGGTTGTAAGGTCTAAGGGTAAATCGGGAAAGTTAGGGTTTCAGTGGCAAAATAGTCATTTTACACCTGAAAAATGTTAGACGTCTTAGCAGTGCCCTGAATGTTGTAATGAATGATAAAATGTTTATTTTAAAAGTTTATGAGATTTTATGATGAAAAACGATATATGCTAAAAGACGTGTTGCATGCATGGTTTAAAAGAAAAATGATATATATGCATGAATTTTTATAAGTGATGAATATAATGAAAGGTTGAAGGAGATGACTTGATTGTGGCTAATACGAAAGGATATGATGATATGTAAGGCCAAAACTCAGTTGACGGGTGAGAGTGTCGCTGATGTCCCCGCAGATGGTATCATGCTTATACTTAGATGAATCAATCGACCAAAAACTGAAACGAAAGTCACAGTTAATGATCTGAATTCAATCAAAAAGAAAAAAGATTAAAAGTTATGCATGTTCATGAAAAGCAATTTTTATGAAAAGTATTCTCCCTATTGCTTGTGAATGTATATGTACTACTTGTTATCATGATTAAAGTTTGCTGAATCAATAAACTCACTAGGTGTGAATTATGCAGGTGAGAATAATTTTGATATTGATGGAGGACTTGACGGTTGAACTGGCTGGGCTGATGGTGCATATAACCCGATGACTTTTTGCTAGTTTTCCGCATTAGTACGATTTTAATGATTTTGAGGACGTTTATGATTTTTATGCTTTTGAGTGGTTTTGAGAGGATTTAAGAGTTTATACTATTTCTGAAAATGCTAGTTTTAGGTTTGGTTTGACAGTTTACGATTATATGTTTTGTTCTCGTTCTTTTAANGAGATTTAAAGAAAGAAAAAAAAATTTTCTAGTATATGTTAAAGAAAAATGAGTGATAGACGTTTCAATAACACTTAGGATCACTCTTGATAATATTTTTGTGAGAAAATGACACTGAATGAGTGGATTTAAAAAATGTGGATGTGAAAAAAACACAATCAAAGTAAAATTTTAACTTTAGCTCATATATTTAACAACTAAAACATCTTTCACACCATAAACATTTCATGAACTTAATACTTTTGGTACCTAACTGTGGAATGAAAATGAAATACGGAATGCCATGCTTAATTATTGACCTTGTCTTCTCTCGTGAATGATCGATTAATCGATTTGTGATGAAAAAATGGTGAATGGAAACATGTCGCCTTTTCCCTTTTACATGTGAGTAAATTTGACTATAATGTCAGTACTATTCTTCGAATGTGGTATATGTTTGTTTGATCTTTAATTAGTACCGAACATTTGTCTTATTTCACTTTTACATGTGAGTTTGAATCCATGAATTGTCACGCCCCGAAACTCGGGATTTGACACCGGCGTTGTTTAACAATCACACAATTGAAACAACCAGCCTCGTAGCATAGTATAAACCGAAAACCAGTTTATTATTCATAACTCCTCAAAAAGAACAACTGTCTTTACAACTGAAATAAAATAAATTTGTGGAAACGTCTAATCTAAAATTTTAAATTTCTAAAGTTAAAAAAATAATCATGTCTACTAATCACCATCCCCAAAATTGTTCCGATTCTTCTTCTTCTACCTGCTCTTCGGATTTATCTGGGAAAGGTTGTAAGGGGTGAGTATTTTGGGAATACTCAGTAAATGGGGGAAATATCGAACACCACATAAAAATTTCATATTTTCGAAAATAACATATATTTACAGCATGCTTTTCATAATTTTTAACACTGCAATTTTTCACCTTTCATGGTTTACTGACGTCAGTCCCTAAGTTTTAATCCTCTAAGGGGGCGAGGCCGTAAAACAGTTCTATCCCACTGTTAAGGGCCATATGTTGGAATTCCACCCATTTTCAGGGAATCCTCACAGTGTTCTCACAAAA
>NC_133314.1:5139332-5140380 GCF_012295235.1 Primulina huaijiensis
TGCAGCTTTCTTTCTCGATGCAAGCCGTGTTCTATGCCATCCCTCAAATCCATGTTATCTCCTCTTACCAATTCTCCCTGGTAGATAGCGTTGTTAAGTTGGGTTCGTATTACCTCCTTCTCTGTGGCTAAGGTCGCATTCTCCCGTCTTCTCTCACCTAGTCTGGCTCTAAGGCGCTTTATCAGGCGCGACTGATTATCAATGGCTAGCTGCTTCATGTGGATTGCAGCTTGGGCACGAGTACGGAATTGAGGAGACATTTCCTGAAAAAGAAAAGAAAATGCTCAAAATATCATAAATATGATAAGATATCAGGATAGAGTAAAGTACTGAAAATTAAAAGTTTCTCCGTAAATTCCCAAAATGGAAGTTTTAAGATAGACATATGGATTCGAAGAGTATATCGAGAGGATTTCAGATCAGTTGACGGAACCGAATTCGGAGTTTCCTACGAAAAAATCGAAGGACGTGTGCTGGCGGGTTGACTCGCTGACTCGGCCGAGTTGACTCGCCGGGTTGACTCGCCGGAGTATGGTCGGAGCAAACGAGTAGGACGGCGACGGGGTGAGGGTCACGGAACCGGTGGTTGCACGGCCAGAATCGGTCGGAAAACTACTTAATTTGGCCGGAACTCGCTCAAAATCGGCGGACTCACTTGAATTTGGGCGTTTCTGATCGGTTAATCCGATCATGAAATTGATTGGTGGTAAACGTTACCCATGTATCGTATATTGTTTGGGTAAATTTAATTGAAAATCGAAGTAGGATTGGTAGGGTAATTGGACGAAATACTTTTCGGGTTAGGGTTCATGTGCCAATTTCGTAGATCTGAAATTCCGGTCTCACACGAACACGAAATCTAAAATTGTTTGAGGGCTTTTCTTCGTCTCATCGAGGCGGTTCGGGAACCGGTCGCCGATCGAAGAAAGGTCACCGGAGACGGCCGGAATCGGAGGAAACGCGGCGGCGCGCGCTAAGGCCTTGTTTGGCCGATTTTTTTTTTCCGAAAATATTTATTTTTTTTTTTTTTTTTTTTTTTTTTTTTTTT
>NC_133314.1:5140422-5187600 GCF_012295235.1 Primulina huaijiensis
GGAAACGTCTAATCTAAAATTTTAAATTTCTAAAGTTAAAAAAATAATCATGTCTACTAACCACCATCCCCAAAATTGTTCCGATTCTTCTTCTTCTACCTGCTCTTCGGATTTATCTGGGAAAGGTTGTAAGGGGTGAGTATTTTGGGAATACTCAGTAAATGGGGGAAATATCGAACACCACATAAAAATTTCATATTTTCGAAAATAACATATATTTACAGCATGCTTTTCATAATTTTTAACACTGCAATTTTTCACCTTTCATGGTTTACTGACGTCAGTCCCTAAGTTTTAATCCTCTAAGGGGGCGAGGCCGTAAAACAGTTCTATCCCACTGTTAAGGGCCATATGTTGGAATTCCACCCATTTTCAGGGAATCCTCACAGCGTCCTCACAAAAACGTAACAAGATTTAAAAAAACGTAGACGGTGTTCGACCGCGTTTTTTTTTTCTTTAAAAAGAAAAACACATAACCCAAAAATTTAAAAATTTAAAATTTGCCCACTTACCTTAAATTCTTGATGCAAAAATTACGTGAATAATTGGGGTTGCTTGCACAGGAATTTTCGAAAATTCCTCTTCAACGGCTGGACGGCGGCAGCGCTTCGCTGTGCTCGAAAATCCTAAGGAGACTAGGGGACAAATTTTCGAAATTTTTGTGTGTTTCTAAGGTGTAGTTTTTCGAAAATAGGGCCCTCCTATTTATAGGAGTTGGCTGCTATCGTGATAGTGCGTTTGAACTGTGAATCAAATCTAGAATCACGATATATCCGTGATCTGGTAGATATTCGAAATCTCCTTCTTCCTTCCCCATCTAATTTTCGAAAATCTCATGGTGTATATTGCTAGATTTCGAATTCTATTATCTCTTATTTGATCTTTTATCCCGGTATCTCAATATCAACCTAAATCTTAGACATTTATCTGCTTATTTTCAAAATTCCTTCTTTAATTCCTTAGATTGAGATAAATTTATTCCTACCAAAATTTCAAGTTTAAAAATAGATGATATTATCTTAATCTCGAGCTTTATAATTCTGTACACGATAAAATTATCTACACAATTATCTACTCAACTTAGATAACCTTAAAACAAATCTTATATTCTGAATGATTTAAATATTAATATCCAAGATTACACCATCAAATTATTAACCTGATATTAAACTGATATGATCACGATATTACAAAATCCCGGGTTTTACATGAATGATGTCTCAAGGACAAACGTTTTTGTGCCCGTGACTGATAATGACTATATTTTTTTTCAATCCCTTCGAAACATTTCTTAGTTTCATTCTGGCTGTCAAGATCATGTGCAAGCAATTGGTTTTTGATCTGTTTGAAATTATTTAAAAAGTGTTTTATGGCTGTGTTAGCGACCGATGAAATTATTTATTTTTACCAGTGCTAAATCTGAGATTTTGAAAACCTGAGTCAAACTTAAAAAATTGAATCACTCCAATGGTAAACACTTTTTTTCAAGGCAAAAACTTGTGTGAGACGGTTTCACGGGTCGTATTTTGTGAGACGGATCTCTTATTTGGGTCATCTATGAAAAAGTATTACGTTTTATGCTAAGAGTATTACTTTTTATTGTGAATATCGTTAGGGTTGACCTGTCTCACAGATAAAGATTCGTGAGACCGTCTCACAAGAGACCTACTCATTTTTCAGTAGTATCAAGATAATCATTATTTTCAAATATTATGTCATTAGTAGTTTTATCAATTTTATCTAAATTATCTAACATTCAAGGAAAAAAACTCTTTTCATTTGTATTTATATGATAATCATTTTCTATAATATTAATTAACGCTATATTTTTCATTCAATTGTTCACATAAGCTCAAATAATTATTAAATTTTTTTTTATCATTATCATCCATGAAAAAATAAAATTCTTCAACATTATTATATTATTTATTATTATTTTACTGTTCGGTATCTGTCAAATTACTATTTATTCTCACATCACCATTTTATTGTCGTTAATAAAGTATTTATCGATATCTCTATTGATTAAAGCTTATTCTCTTTATTTTTTTTTAATACTAGAAAAATGCTTTGGTATTATATTTATTATATTCTAACCAAGAAATTAATAATTTCATATCTATTATAAATATAAATTATATAACTTAAAATTTGGAAAGCATTATTTTTAATAATTTCATATCTATTATAAATATAAATTATATAACTTAAAATTTGGAAAGCATTTGAAAAATAATATGCAGACATATATATATTTCAATTGTAAAATTTTAGTATTCATTTCATTGAGAACAAATTAGATAGATTGGTGTAAAAGTAACTAATTGTATGTGTCAAAACTGATTATAAGAAGCGATAAATGAATACATGATTTTGTTTTGAAATCGAGGCCCAAATCCTCTATGGATCCTCTTTCTCTGATTTCAGAAGATTATACTATAAGATTTTGGTTTATACAAACATGTTGTCTAACCCATCTTAGTTGATGTCATGCTCTCGACTAAGAATCCTAACACTCTCAGTCAGTCAGGACGACAGAACCTAGCCAACCTATAACTGATCTGCCAGACGACAAGTCTCGAGGTCAACTCTCACTTCTACAGAAGTTCTTCATCATCTACTGGATTGAATTGGTCTGAAGATTGATTTGAGGTGCAACAAAAAATTGTTGCAGAACGAGCACATTGATCTTTGAAGCTCAAAAGTAGACATCGAAGCGTGCTCTGATGCTCTGAAGTGCTCCTTAACTGTGCATATATGTCGATGATGTGTGAGCATGAAGATGGATTCATCTAGGATGAATATATATGACGAATCGAGAACTTTAATGCATTCTTGATAATGCTGATAATCTTTTTGTTTGTTGTCGATCACCATGATCTCTTTATTTATTAAGGAAGTCTCCTTTTCATATCAATTTCTTCAAACGACCGTATTTGATATTTTCGATACTCCATACCGTTGTCTGTAAAAGTTTATCTTCTTTTTCCTTGATTGTAGTCACATCAAATGCTTTTGTCTTTTGAATTCAACGATTATATTAACATTGGTTCATCAGTTCTGGTTTGTTTGAACTTGTCACTTGAAAGCGATAAATCTTCTGGACTGATTTATTTGGCACTATAACAAAAATGGCTTTTCTCAGCGCGCAAATTCTCTTTCCACAGCGCACATTGCACGCTGCACAATTGCAAGCTGTTGAAAGTTCAAGATTATCCGCGGCGTACATGTGCATGCTGTTAATACTATTATCTACGGCGTGCATATGTACGCCGTTAATACAATTATCCGCAGCGTGCAACGTACGCCGCTAATATTCAAATGCAACATCTAAAATTAGCGACGGTTTTTGACTAATTAGCGACGGTTCAATGACCGTCGCTAACCGTCGCTAATTCTACATCAGCGACGGCTTAAGGTTAGCGATGGGTTTGAACTGTCGCTACACTTAGCGACGGTATAAATAATCCGTCGCTAATATTTTTGTTAAAATAAAAAAATACTTTTATAATTTAATAAATTTATAAAAAAAACTTACAAACTATGTTAACCATACTCATGATTTTAACTAATACTTAAAAATTAACCAAAAATTGAAACGAAAAAACATACCCTAAATCGAAACTAAAATGAGAGAAAAATTTTAAGTGTTGTGAAGTGGTGTGGAAGAATGGATCGAAAATGTGGATATTTATAGATATTTTGCGACAGTTTTTGGTATGACCGTCGTTATTAGCGATGGTTTATTATTAAACCGTCGCTAAGAGCGACGTAAAATTTCCGACGATTTGTATAAAACCTTCGCTAATTAGCGATGGTTTTCATAAAATCGTCGCTAATTTATTTCGCAGTGTGCCAATTTTCATGTCGTAAATAATAATATTGACGGCGTGCGATTAATGTACGCCGTTATTAGTCTAGACACGATTTTTTTTAAAATTTTTTACTATTAACAGCGCATATAAACATGCACGCTGTTAATAATACTATTAATGACGTGCTTTTATTGTGCGCTGCGAAAATTACATAGGTTATTAACAGATCACATATAACTGCACGCTGTCGTTTATATAATTTATTAACAGCGCACATATGGGTGCACGCCGTTAAAAGTATTATTCGCAGAGTGCTTTTAATGCACACTGTTGATGACGTGCTGCGAAAAATCATTTTTCTTGTAGTGTGTATTTATAATTTCTTTGTTTATATCAAAACTTAATATTATATTAGATCATTTAATTTAACGTTGATCAATAATTGAAGTGAGTTCCACTTAACCTTGATCAATAATTCAAGTGGGTTCCGCATAATGATAACATGAACAAAATGACTAAGCAAAATCTCTGCCATAAGTAGATATTATGTATATTAGGTGCAAGGTAACTTGTTCCTCAAAATAGGATTATTTTGTCATATCTATAGTTTTTCAAGGTAATAATAAATAATTAAATCAAGCTCCTTTTTCCGCAAGTTCTACCACTTGATCTTGTGCCTACGCTAAGACCATCAATACTCCGGTTTCTAAAATATTTAATATTCACTAAAGAATATGAATTACATTATGGAAGATATCCATCAGTACCAGATAGATATAACAATACTAATGGTAAGTCCAGATATATACGACTGGCGAGAGTAACTTTTGTGTTGGGATGAGCTTCAACTCCGCCTAATTTTTTTTAGAAAAATTAATAGTTTTGAATTTTTTTTTTTCTAGCCTTATCTTAAAAGAAATTTTTCACAAAGTCCTCGTATCATTTGCAAAAGAAACATAAAATCCCTTAATTAAATTAATAGTCGAATAAACCGTTCATTTTCATCAGATTTCAATATGAAAATATCCTGAGTTTAGGAACATTTATTTGCATGTTTTTTTTTTTTTACCTTTTTATTCACATAATTTATACAATGTTTTAAGCTACCGACCTATTAAAATTAACAATTATTTTTTAAGAAAATGCAACATTTTTTTTAAATTAGGAGAGATGAACTAAGATATGTGTGGCGAGTTGCTACAAAATATTTTAAATAAACAAGGATTTGAAAATTTAAGATTATTTAAATAGGTATCCGATTTATTATTTATATATGTCAGAATATAATGTGTTTGGTTTTTTCGATACATAATGTGGTTTATTTTGTGATGTCGAATATTGTCATTTTCTTATTTGTTAAATATTTAGATCAAATCGTAAAGATCGAAAAACGTAGAAATCAAATATTATAAAAAAAAGTTATTTTAATTAAAACTCGAAGACCACCTGTTTAAAGCTCTTAAACCTCATCGTCACATATTTATTGAAATGAAAATATAAAATAAATTTTATAAATAATGTTATGAAAGAGTAAAAATATTTGGAAGAAATTATTTGGGATTGAATTAGAGTTAAGATGAGGGGTGAATAAATTTTTACAAACTTTTTGCTAAAAACGAGCTGAATTTAATAGTTTTTAAGATGTTAAAGTTTTTTATTGAGCTAGACTTTGCTGAAACACTAAAAAAAGTAAGTACAGAAAATGTCTAACAACACTAGTGATAAAGTATATATATTCAAAGCAAGCAGCATCTTAATAACAATAGTCATAAATGATCAAGCAAAATAAAATGCTTAAGCGAATGAGACAATTTTATAGATGTTCGAAAATGAATACTCCTACATTATCTATTATTTCATATAGTAAGGAATCTACTAAAAAACTGTGGTTTTATAGTTTTTGTACCAACAACTTCGACTATGACTGATCACTTCCTAAATAGAAATTCTTAGTGATTACATGAAAACTTCCGGCTGTTCAAGAACCATTGGTTCACCAGAAACAACACAATCCAATGGTAAGATTTTGATGACTTGAGTTAGTGGCGTAGCAAAAATTGGTCCTTGAGTGATCTGATACAATCTGATAGGCGTGTGCTAAGCTGAGCAGCTTGATATATGATAATTTGAGAGTTCTCGAAGATCTTGGAATAATGAAGATTCTGAGAATTGTTATATATTTCTTCTTGTCTTGAGTCCACATATTTATGGTTGAAAAGCTCCAAAGGTCGAAAATGTTTTTCAACGATAATCTGTATTAACTCCTAACAGAATGACTTGTCACTTTCAATCATTGTACATGTTGCGTACTTTCAATCAAGTTTTAATATAAGAGAGTAAAGTATCGTTCCCACGAAAAGAGTATAAATAAAAGTATATCAGTGCTTGTAATTAAAATAGTCGCGACTTTATCTAAAATAATCAATAAAAAGTTTGGTTTACTAAAAATGAATCAATTGCATATAAATATTAATCTGATACTGAATTGAGAAAATATCAATGAGAGAAAATATCTAGATGAGTGATTTCACTTAATTTCCATGATAACTATTCCCAGTTGAGTTTATATTCATGAACTCCAGTCATTTAATGGTCAAGAACACTTAATTATTTTATTCCCCATTTCTCAAGTGACGAATAAAGTGTATCATTCAAATTTAGATTCAAACATTCCTAATAAAAATCTAAGCTCAAATGATATATTCAAACGATTGTCTGAACTAGGTTTCGCTAAAGTTATACGCATTCCAAACAATATAAACAGTTAACGATGTGTTTCTAATGATCCATAATTCTAGTCCCTCTCCCGAGTTGTAGAATTAATTAGATAACAATCAATTTATGGACAGTAAATAGAAGTCGAATAAAATCTACAAAACACAATTAAACCAAAAGGAATTCAATCATATAAACAAATGAGTCAGAATTATCGTGCCAACAAAGTTACGTCATCCTCTATAATGAAAAAGTTAGTTCATAGCGAAATCTAAACTAAAACAACTCGTGTTTGAAAGTTTAGACATCTCAACACAAGAAATAAAAAAGGTAAAAGATTAGATTTGCATCAGAAATGGCGTCTCTATGCCCATATTCGTTGTTCTACGTCGTTGCGATCAATCCTTGCGCTCCAATTTTTCGTCTAGCGTGTCCTCTGCGTCTCTCTCACGTTTCTTCTCCAAAAATGGCTGCCTTCTTCTCTTAAACAATATTCATTCTTTTATGTTTCGTCCAGGCCCGTCAAATAAAGCCCAATTCTTCCTTCGTAGGTATTACCGCTTAGGCGCTGCTTGACCGTTAGTTTTAGAGGTAGCGCCGCAGCGCTTGTGCATTAGCGCCTAGGCGCTTCTTGTTCGGTGGTTCAGGCGCAGCGGCGCTAGTTCATAGCGCCTAGGCGCTTAGGCTTCGGCCATCCTGGCGCTGCCGCGCTGTTCCTTAGTGCTGCGGCTCAAGTTCATCAATAGTTCAACATCCAAAAATGCCCCCAATCGCCATCAATCATACAATAGTCGTTTATCTCCTTCACGACACGAAAACAAAAAATACCAATCGTAATTCTGTCTGAAACTAACATAATTCAAATAGATTCTCATATAAATTAAGTGCAATTCTTGCACTTATCATTACACAACATTAAATGTCCAATTATCGCTTCTTCGCTTCTTTGATTTTGCGACTTTTATCCCTCAGCTTATGGAAAAATTGATTTGACTTTA
Source organism: Primulina huaijiensis (assembly GCF_012295235.1). Classification (NCBI taxonomy): domain Eukaryota; kingdom Viridiplantae; phylum Streptophyta; class Magnoliopsida; order Lamiales; family Gesneriaceae; genus Primulina; species Primulina huaijiensis. Next base: position 5,147,951 of record NC_133314.1, read on the forward strand.
GACATTTTGAGAAATATTATGTGAATGGGAGTTGGTAAGATACCTGTTCTTTGGTTACTTTAAATGATAGTTTTTGAATTTATTGAGTTAAAGTATCCCTTTTGATGTAATAAAGTTTGACCAGCTAGACTTGATCAGTCAGATATAAAGCATTTCATCTATCCAGATTGAAGCAGAATCTCCAGATGATCTTCTAATGTTTTGCAGCATGAACTCTTGATAAAAATGCTAAGTGGATCGAGTTGTCCAACCACTCGAAGACCTATAATACAAAGAAACTGGCGGCTGTATTCCTAAAATCACTCGATGTTGTTATTGTCATTATCAAAACTTAAAGAGATTTATATTCTTACAATTTCTTCTTTTTTGGTATTGACAAAATCAAGTTTCAAAAATAGATACAAATTTTACAGATAAACACTTAAAACAAATAGGACAAAAAAATATTTTTCATTAAGATGATTAAGAACAATGATACAATTCATTAAAAATAACAAACTATTACACCAATAAATAAATAATTATCTTCACGGAATAGAGCTACCACTACTATTGCTCCCACTTCCTATTTTTTTCTTGCTTTTTCTTCACGACTTCTTATCTCATCAGCCTGTTTTGATTCTTCATATTTTCTCTTTGAGCCCGTCTTTTATGCTCTTCCAACCTTTTATAATCCACAACATCCCTCTTTTTGACATCACCACACTGTATATATTCAAGGATTTCCTGCAACATGCTGCCAATGGTTGTTTGAATGTGATCTATCTGCTAATCTATATGGTTTTTTAGTTGGGTCACCTAGCCAGATAGTTCAACATTCATATTGAAATTTTGATGCTTCATTTTTACATGATCAACCGAAAGTGTGTGGCATTTCACCTGAATGGATTTTAGTTCCTTAAGAACATGGTCTTTGAAATTATCGAATGCCATTGTGTGAGCAAAATGCTTTATTTCCAGTGAGCTAATTGATTGACATACATTATGCAATTGATTCAACTTGTAGCAAAGGAACTTCAATTTCTTTTTTCATTAGGTTCGGAGAGTTGAGTGTTGTATGATGTTGAAGAGCCATGTTCGAACATATTAAGAGGGCTGAAAGAGGTATTATGATTTTGATCGGGTTACGAATCAATAATTTCTTCCATTATCTCTAATCATGGTTGGACCTGTTTACTTTCTGATATAAAGGCTCTGTGAATCATGATCTCATTGCCGGTAAGATTTTCTGGAGATATATTATTTAATCTTTTTGCATGTGTATATTGGCTGGAGTGATTGGCATTGAATCGATTTTGAGATCTTCCTCAGTATAAACTCTTTATTTCTCAAAAATTGGATCTTAATGCATAGGATAATAAAGGTATATCTTGGATTGATCAAATTCACACTGAGACAGTGAACAAACCACTCAATCCACATATATCAAGGACATATCTAGGAGATATCCGGTTTGATTTTTTGTTGGTGAAGGGGATGGAGCTATCAAATCAGTAACTGGGGAGGTTGTGGGAACTTTAGACTCTTCAAGACTTGTTATTGGGATGGTATGAGTATGTTTGCCTCCTTCCCCCCCAATTTCTTCAATAGCATGAGTGTGGGGAACTCCGATTGTGATTTTTTTTTTCTGAGACTAGCTGGTCACTAGCCTGAATCTCTTAAGTTAAAATAGTATAAATACATTATTCTTCATCAACTGGGAGTTCATACTCACGTCGTTTGGCTTTCACCATCATTGATAGAGATAGAGAGTCCATCTCTATCTGGCTGATGATCGCAACATCATCTTTGGCGATTGGACTCTGAGCATTAATGCTGGCACAATTTTTCTTAATAGACTCTCTCAACACGCTCTCCCAAATCTCTAATTAGATAAATTCTCTCTGTCCAAGTGCTTCGGAGATCAAATCTGTCTCAGCCAAATCCCGAATCTTATTTTCTAGCTCAGTAACAGATTTTAGGTTTTTCTCTTTGTGGATTCACTGAAATGGACAACGGTTCGATAGTCCACCAATATGTCAATTTGCTTATTCTTTCCATGTCGATCTCACCTATTCGCTGCATTACCATAATTATTGTGGTCTGAATGTTGGATAACTTAGATTCTTCAACGAGTATCCCTTTTCTTTTTGTCCTTAGAGTCAATGGATGGCAGAACAGACCGAGATGCCACTTCTTCTGGTTTCACTATCTTAACTCCTTTCAAACTTGAGATGGGAGAAGCTGAAATTGGTGTTGGGCCAAGTGGCTCGCTGACAAAATTTTTCAGCTTTTTCTTCTTCTTCTTTGGCTTTCCAGTCTTTTCCTTATTCTCAATCACTTTCTTGGACACGCTGAACACCTGAGTTAGCGGTATTTTCTCTCTGTCGGCGTCCAAGACACATTCCGAAGAAGGACCAGTTTCCTTTTGATTTATTTAGTTGGTTTCCTATTCAACTTGACTTTCTTCTTTTGTTTTCTTAGCGGCAATAGATTCTAATTTTTCAGTCTTGACTGCCAACAGCTCAGTTTCGGTTGTAATTTATTTATTTTGGTATGCTTCCACTGCAGGCGTTGATGAGTTTGGTCAGGTGGATTCTAGAAACATCTTTTAGTTTGATGTTGAGCTATCCCATCAGATAACACAGAGGGATGGAAAAACTAGTAGAATGATTTTCCTTGTTCACCATTTCTAAGAAAATCTTGTAGAGTATGTCAGATCAGTTGACGTTGACTCTAGATGCAATGGTTTCCTTGGCCAGAAACTTTTGGTATTCATTTTGTCAAAGGCACATGCTTTGGCCAGCAGCGGGTGTCTGGGCCAGCATAGGTTTTCTCACAATATCTGCAAGGAGCATGTACTCCACTTTAAGGTCTTTATTCAGGCAGCTGTGAGATGAAATAAGTGAACCAGATAGATATAATTCCACTTTCCATTGTGCAGAGTTGCCTTCAGGAAGTGCATAAAATGTAATTATGCCATATGTCGGTAGATTAAACATTTTGGCAAACAACTTTTGGGTGATATAATCAATAATCTATTTTCTAGTTCTGAGAGGAGCAATCGGATTACCGATGATCAGCTCAAGTGGATTATTCTTATTCCATCAGAGACTTGGTCCAAATTGATTTAGATTTTATTGTTGGATCATTGTATCTTCATTGATGTCTGAAGCATCCTCTCCTTGAGATATATCTGATCGATGATTGTTCACCGATTCAACTTCTTCAGCGGCTTGATTCTGTGTGATTTCTTCATGTCCGGCTGAACATACTTCAGGAGTGGCTCCAGCCGTTTTTTCTGAGTTCTATCTCATTATCACTACTAGAATCAAGGTTAATAGCATCCAATTCATTGTTTAAATCATGTACATCATTGTTATTATTATCATGACACGAGGAAGATTAATCGTAAAATTTCCTCAACGATTAGGATTCTATAGTTATAAACCCTATATGCTTGACTAACAGATAAATTTCCTAATAACACACCATCATCATATTTAGCATAAAAAGTGGTTAGATGTGTTTTACCATTATTGTGAATGAAACAAAAAAAAAAAAAATACACAAAGGTAGGAGATTTATGGAAGTTTGCCATTTCAGATCTCGTAAGGGATCTTTCTGTGATTTTTTTTTAAACAATATATGTTTTGTGTACAACATGCATTGTTTACAGCTTCTGTCTAAAATCTTTTAGAGATAACATATTCAAATAGCATGGTTCGAGCCACTTCTTTGAGCATTCTATTTCTTCTCTCCGCAACACCATTTTGGTCAGGTGATCTTGCAGCCGAAAATCATGCTTGATTCCATTTTCATCAGATAGGTAGAAAGGATACTGTTAGTAAATTCAGTTCCTCTGTCGCTTCTTATCCTATCCACCACCAAAGTTATCTCATTATGAAATCTTTTTAGATCTTGATAAGCTGAACAACAGTCTGATCTTTAGAAATCAGGAAGATGACCCATGTAAATCTTGAAAATCATCAATGATACCAAAATATACTTATTTCTCCATAAGCTCAGCACGAGTATTGTATCAAATATTTCCATATGAAGAAGTTCCAAACATCTAGCTGTTGGATTACTTCCCTTGTTCTTGATTGTCGATTTGACCTGTTTTCCTATCTGACATGCTGAACAAATCTTATCTTTGATAAAATCAATGTTATGTTAGGCAACCCCGAGACCAATTTTTTCTTACTCAAATTAGCAATAGATTTGAAGTTTAAGTGATTGAGGTGTTTATGTCATAACCAATTTTTTATTACAACGTAAATCAACAAAACATAAAGGAGCAACAAGATTATAATCATTCCAACTAAATTTATATGTATTTAATTCTCTTAATGCAGTTAGCATAATATCTCCATTTGATGATTTAACAGTGCATGCGTATTTGTGAAACTCAACAGAATAATCATTGTCATATAGTTGACTAATGTTAATCAATTTGTAACAAAGATTCTCAACTAACAACAAATCTTTAATAACTATCTTGTCGTGAATAATATTACCCTTATCCACAAATTGACCCTTAGAGTTGTATCCAAAAGTGATTCTTGGGCCCTTCTGGCTGGTTAAATCAAACAACAGATTGATATTGCTTTTTCATATGCCTGGAACATCCATTGTCTAGATAACATCCAGTTTCCTCGATAATCTTCTTCTTTAATACTTGCAATCATTAAAATAAATCTTTTGTACCCAAATCTCATTGGGTCCTGATCGGATCAACTTTTTGAGAACCACACTTGGATTAGTCTAACAGACTGTCCTAGCTCTACCATATCTTTTGTTTCATTTCTTCTGCAACAATCACAAACACTTTTTTGATCATGGATCTACTACCAGAAATTCAATGCGTAATTTCAGCATTCAATGTGTATTCTTGAATAATCTCAATATAATTAAGTGAAATAGATAAAATAAAAATAATCTTTATCTATTTCACTGTTTGTGTATCCAAAAGAGTGTGTTTGTGCAAAACCATGTGATATTGTGTGCTATGTTCTCTCTATCATAAAGATGTTGGTTAAGATGTTCATCCTTGCCATTAAGTCTGTATCTATTTTGAACAAGCCTACAATTGTGGTAACAATTATGTCTCCCTTTCATAGAGTAATATCCAGTGGGACTTGTTTTCTTGCAACAACATTTCTAGCTGGTGTAACCAGCTTGATCTTATCTGTATTTAATCCTTGTCTGATTAGACTTACAACTCTCTGGTTCAACATAACCTAAACCTCTATACTTAACTTCTGTTCTCAAGATTTACATTCTGGCGACGTTGGATTTTTGGCTGATATTATTCATATATCGTGCTAGATCGGAAAAACTTTATCATCTTAGGCTTGAATTTGTCTAGACACGATTGAGTACCTACTTTAGAAGAACTACGTTCATTATTTCCAAACCCTAGACTAGTTTTTCTCTAATCGATTTTTGCAACTCATGCATCTTCTCAATGGAAGTAGAAGCCTTGTCCAACAATTGACTAGTAACATCAATCGTTTATATTCATTGATAGTTGTTTGGAACACTCTTCACATATCATCATTCTCAACCGCTAGCAGATTGAGTTTCCCCTTTGATTTTCAAGTTCTTTTCGCTGCGAGCAACTAGAGTTTCTTGACTTATATATTAGGATTCTATTATCTGCCTTGACTTTCTCGAATGATTGTGAAAATTTTTTATACTCATCTACCATGTTATGTAGTGTCGTGACAAGATCTACTCATGTAAATTTATCAAAATCAAACTCAAATACCATATCAGCATCGGCATTCTCCAGCTCAACATATGTGGTCTTTGGCTCAACGTCTGTCATAAGACACTAGACCTTTTCATCATCACTCTCGCTGATTGAGGTTTTTGAGCATGATTGGCCTGAATATGAGTCTGCCTACTTGCTTTTGTTATCCTCGTAAACAAGCACCTTTTGATATTTATTCTTCTTAAAGAATTTATTCTTATATCTGGATTTCCTCTTCTCATAAAGCTTCCTATCGTATTTCTTGGGCCTATTACAATTTGCAAGAAAATGATCATTCTTTCCACAGTTAAAGCAAGTCTGATTATCATCAGATTTTGATCTTTTTTACAATAAGAATTGAATTTAGACTGGTTATTTCTCATTAATTTACCAAATTCTTTACAAATAAAGATATTGTTTCATTTATTATCTGATAAGCAGATTTTCTGCTAGAAGATTCTTTAATGGCAATCGAATATGGAGTTGTGAAAGCTAGAGATTTGGTTGGTTATGAAGTGGAAGGCTCATCTTCTCTCCAGATCCCCAACTCAAACTCATATGCTTTTAGGCATGAAATAAGTCATAAAGCTCGAGTTTTTTGAGGTCATTGGACTCCCTCATAGCTACCGTTTGTACATCTTACTCTTTGGGTAGTTCCCTCATCACTTTCAATGCAAGTTCACAATTAGATTATTTTTTCCCAAGTGATGCAAGTTCAATAACAATTCTGTTAAACCGTTCATCAAGCTCATTCAAAGTTTTGTCAGGATTCATCTTTGAATAATCGAAGTTTTGGATAGTCATAGTCAGCTTGTTTTCTTCGATTTGATCACTTCCCTCACATAGTTGAGTTTACTTCTCCAATATTTATTTTGCGATTAAACATGTCTTGATCTTGTTGAACATGTTCTTTTCGAGGATCTTGTATAGAATGTCCTTGGCCACTTTATCCATGTTTGATTTTTTCCTCGAGGGTCTATTATGATATGTGATTTTCAACCATTTGATACGCACGTATTGTATTGTAGAATATTAATTGGATCATCAGTGATGACATGTCACATGTCATAATTAATATATGAGTATTAAAGCTCAAAAAAAACCCGCTCTGATACTACTTGTTAGAATCGAATTAGAGTTTAGAGGGTGCTGCATACTCTTATAAACGTTTTGATAGAAACAAGTTGGCTTTAATAATTTTTAAGCTATTAAAGTTCTTTCTTGAGCGGCTAGACTTTCTTGGACCACTAAAAATAAGGTAGTGCAGAAAAAAGTCCCAATAGACTAGTGATAAACTATATATATTCAAAACAAGCAACATTTTAATAACATTCAGAAATGATCAAGAAAAATAAAATATGTAAGTGAATGAGACAATATTTTATGGATGTTCGAAGATGAATAATCTTACATAACCCATTTTTCCACTTAGGAAAGAATCTACTAAAATATTTTGGTTTTACAATCTTTGTAACAACCCTATTCGATTAGGAGTTATCACTGCGTAAATCAGAACTTTTAGTTATCAAACGACAACTTATGACTGTTTAAGAATCCTCGGTTCACCAGAAACAACAGCACAATTCATTGATTAGCTTTTGACGGCTTGAGTTAGTAGGGTAGCACAAATTGATCATTGAATGATATTATACAATCTGATAGAAGTGTGCTAAGACGAGTAACTTGATATATGATAATTTGAGAATGCTCGAAAATGCATTCTCAAATCTTGAAATAATGCAAATTCTGAGAATTGTAATATATGTCTTGAGTCTACATATTTATAGTTGAAAAGCTCCCAACGGTCAAAAATGATTTTCAGCTATCATCTGTGCTACGTCTTGACAGAATAACCTTGTCACTTTCAATCATCGTACACAACATTAAATGCTTATTTACTTTTGCAACTTTTTGGCCCTTAGCTTATGAAAAAAAGTTGATTTGACTTTAGACATTTCAGGAAATATTCTGTCAATCGAGAGTTGGTAGGATACTTGTGCTTTGGTTACTTTAATTGATAGTTTCTGAACGGATGGAGTTAAAACGTCAACTTTGATATGCTAAAGTCTGACCGGTTAGACTTAAACGGTTAGATATAGAGCATTTCAGTTGTCCGTTTTGAAGCAGATTATCGAAATTATCTTCTAATGTTTTGGAGCTTTAACTCTTGATAAAATATTGAGCGGCTGGAGTTGTCCAACAACTAGATGTAACGTACTGTACTTTTCTACTTAAAATTTGCGAAAAAATTTAAAATTTCTTAAAAGAGTAATCAAACTTCAAACTCGATAAAATAAACCATACGTCTCAAAAGTAAATGCAACAAAAGATTTAAATGTAAAGTTTGACAAAGGTATTTGTCCAAAATCTCATAACCAGTAGCGTGAAATCAGAGTATTTGACATTTCATAAAAACTTAAAAACGTGGCGGTCCTCGGGTTTAGCCTCCCGCTCAGTCCAAGCCCGCTCCTTGGTCTCGACCCCTAGCCTCTTCAATATACTCCTCACCTGCATCGATCAAGTCTAGTGAGTCTAAAGACTCAACACATATAAACTGGAAGGTAGCAAGTACTATATAATAAAACCAAATGCAACTTTAAAATAAGAAGTACATACATGAAACTGGAACTTGCATAACAAAACTTGAACATACGTACATACATACATAGACGTGCCATCAACATTAAAATTTTCTTAAAACATGCTTGCATACTTGCACATACTTGAACGTACATAACTTCATCATTTTTGCGTAGAGGCATGTTTCAAAGCAAGTGACACATACATAATAAATGCCTGATCAGACAAACCACTGTACTGGGCTGACAGGGACGTATCCACTACCACATACATGAGATCCCCGTTCATGCTTCAACGGGTGGATTGGTCCCCTTTCATGCTTTAATGCTTTCCAATCCTGATCTAAACCCATTCATGCTTTAACGGGGTGGAGAGGTCCTCGGCCACGTTCACTGACTTCCAATCCCATTCATAATTTGGTCACAAGACATTTAGCATACCTCAAAAACTTGAAATATTATCTTTTGCACGTCAACATACTTACTTGGCATTGAGGGCTTCGTTGGATCTCGTTGGGGCCGCTGCTGCAACATACTAACGTGAGTTCAAACACTTAACTTTCATAGCTTAGACTTAGTAATCATGTTCACACCCAAGCTCATTCATTTCCTTAGGACGCTATAAAATTCCCGTGACTCGGCCTTGTTAAAAACATTGCATTAAACTAAGACATCGAACCTCAAAGCATTCAACTTAAATTTTTCCAAAAAGGTAGGACACGGACCCCGTGCACCCCTCTGGGTCCGGGTCCGTGTAGACACTGGACTTCACCTTACAGAAAACACTAAGACACGGACCCCGTGTAAGGGTCCGTCTACAGGTCCGTGCACCTACTGGAAAATGACACTTAGGAAGGAACAATGGCACGGACCCCCCGTCTGGGTCCGGGGTTGGGTCCGTGTAGGCTCTGTAATTTGGTACCTCGCAGAAAACAAAGGCACGGACCCCGTGTCTGGGTCCGTGTACCCTCGGTGAAACCAAACCCACGAAAATTCAACACATGTGATGCTTAATATTCTGAACACGATTGTACGGACTATGAACCGACACCTCGAGACCCAATCCTAGGATGCTACTACATTGGTACCACTCGTACAAACACCCCGACTCAACGACATCCAACCTACGACACGATACGACTCAAAAACACGAAAATTGACACCAAATCGTTTTATACAACTTCCAATGAATTTAAGTGCCTATTGACACAAACCGGTAATCCAAATACCAACCCAACATCATACTAAGAGTACCTATACGCAGCAACGATCACCCGTTGATCTCCAACGAAGTCTGCAACAATAAAACTTCAAGAACGCATCAATATCATAATTTTCTGAAAAACGCAGTTTGAGCAGTCCCACGAAAAATGCCATAACTCACTCAATTTTTATCCAAAAGTTTTGAATTATATATCAAATCGAAGGTATCAAAAATTTATACGATTTTGGTGTTGAAAGTTTTCTCAAAATCACGACCGAAAATTTTCAGTATTTAAAAAAGACAGCAAAAACGTGATTTGTGATCCAAAAATCTTTTCAGACTTGATCTAAACATGAGTGCTCAAACTTCCACACAACATACACATGATTTTCATACAAAATACATTGCAACGCAAACTATGACATGATAGACGCAGAAAGAAACAGAATATACGTGCCTTTTGATGATTAGAAATACCGATATGACGATACCGACGCGGAGATGGCTCGAGGATTGATCCGGGACGAACGTGGCGCTAAAATCTTTAAAGAAACACAACAAAACCTTGCTGGAATTTCAGATGAAGGGGGCGGCTGCTGTTCTTTTCTAAGAACCCTAATATTTGCTCTCCAAAATAATAAAACTGAATTGAAAATATGTGTGTGTGTGTGTGTTTGTGTGGTGTGTTTGTGTGTGCGAGTGTGTGTGCGCGTGAGTTTAGTTAATTAGGGGAATATAATATGCTAAATTAATAATAAAAAGAATGCTAGTTAAGAGTTTATCCCCTCATTTATAATCCCCTAAAAAAAGATACCCAATGGCTGAAACTTAAAAGGTTTTAAAAACTCATAAAATTACCAAATAAATGATTTAGGCTAAAAAAAAAATGCTAAAACTTGATAAGTTATTTAAAATGCCCCTTCCTAGCTTTAAAATAAAATACCGCATTTTAAATGGCCAAAAATCGTCACCGGTCTTTTCCTCGATTCCGCCTCGAATAATCGCCTAAAACATGAAACTCGAAAAATATTTTAACGTGCATCACATAAATATTAAAATAATGCAATTTAAATAAATAATGCATGGCTAAAGCTCATTTTAAATTTAAATGAATGATTTAACAATTTAAATAATGCATGAGATTTACGTGTACTGATTTTGAGCACTACACTAGAAATCCTATAATACATAGAAATTGGCGGCGGTACTCCTGAAACAGTTCGACGCTGTTATTATCATTACCAACACCTATTATTTATATTCTAACAAAATCATTCACAATTATAATATTTCAAATTATTTTATTGATCTATACGATCCATATATTTTATATTATCTTAGTTGAATAATAAAGTTTTTGTGCAGCTTTTATAAATGAATATTGATGTGACTTTTTATTTTCCTTTATTCATACAAGTTTTAACATAATAGTTTTTTTTTTTAAAAAAAACTTATTTAAATTTTTTTGGGGCGACCCAGCAGCGATATCATAATTTGTGTCTCTTATTTAAAAAATCATTAAAATTTAATTAGTTGGAAGCATAAAACTTTTCGTAAATAATGTCAAAAAAGTCCTAACAAAGTAAGTTTAAGGGCATTTCTATCTATTTATGTGGAGAAAAAGACAAAAAAACTACTAATTTAATGTTTCTAGATGAGTGTTTTCAGCTTGAATTTTGAAAAGTGGAGTGTTTATTAAGCTTATTAATTTAACCGAGAAATTTATGGCCGTTTTGCAAATTACAGGGGCTTCGATCGGTGCAAATTTTATTGTGTATCAATTACAATAAACAATATTATGTTAGTACATATGTTGGAGTTTGTTACTTTATTATAAGATTTAATTCAATTATTTGTAATAGATTTAAGCCGAATAATGGAAGGGTGACGAGATACATTAGTTCTAGATTCACGTTATAGACTTGTCTTTGTGGGCATTCGTGCAAGTATGTCACACCTGAGCAGAAACAGTGGTACTGGAATGAGTTCGTCGTAAGTACTATAATATTGAAACTTTATTTTGTTATTTTGTTATTTTTGTTAATTTTAATTTAAATTAATTATAAATGTTACTTCAAAATTTACAGAAAAAGTATAAGTGGACCGAAGAAGATGACGAGTTGATCAGAAATCTATGGTTTAGGCAGTGTGGTAACCTTTACCAACCACCATACACTCGTGAAGAAATTCTGGGCAGTATCCTCATACAGTGAACGAGAAACAATGGGCGAGTTTGAATGTTGTTTGGGAAAGTGAAGATTGAAAGGCTAGGGCTTCAAAGAACAAAGACAACATAAACAGCGAGCCTATAGGCCTAGGGATTGACACAACCAAGCATATTGCAGGATCGAAGTCATATGCTAAACATGGAGATAATCTGGTAACTAACTTGTTTGTTTTCAACGTTATATATCGTATAATCATACTTATTACAGTAAGTAATATTATTATTGTTATTGTTATTCAATTTTGAATGCAGCCACTACAAGAAAAATCAGCTTTAACAACACATCAAAGACAACGGTTTTTATTAAAACCGTTGTCTTTTTACTTTTAACAATGGTTTTAACAAAAACCGTTGTCGTAACCTAAAAAAATCCGCTCAAAGACAACAGTTTCTTTAAAACAGTTGTCTTTGATATATCTACGACAACGGTTTTTAAAAACCGTTGTCTATGAGCGTTTTTTTAAACTACGAAAACGGTTTTTAAACTGTTGTCTATTAGCGTTTTTCTTCAAGTTACGACAACGGTTTGTAAAAAACTGTTGTCTTTCAACTGGTTTTTCTATAAATTTGTTGTCAATATTACATTTTGCAACCGTTTAAGTTAAATCTGTCGCTAAAATTAGCGACGGTTATACTTTACCATCACTAATTTAAATCTTGTGACGGTTAAAGTATAACCGTCGCTAAATTTAGCGACGATTTTAAGTAAAATCGTCGCCAATGTAAATATAACGACGGTTTTACAAGAACTGTCGCTAAATTTAGCGACGGTGTTTTTAAACCGTCGCTAATTTTAGCGACAGCTTAGGTAATACCGTCGCTGATCTATAATTAGCGACGGTTTATACTTAACCGTCGCTATATTTAGCAACGATTCTTAATAACCGTTGCTAAATATAGCGACAAATCATGTAAAAGCGTCGCTATTTTAAATCGACGACAGTTAGAAAAATAACCGTCGCTATTTGCGACGGTTAAAGTCAAAACTGTCGCAAACTGTCTAAAAATATCTCCACCATCGGTCCATTTTTTACCATACCACTTCACAACACTTAAAATTTTTCTCCCTTACACAATTTTAGTTTCGATTTTCTCTTTAAAGTTTAATAAATTTTTAAAATCAAGAATATAGTATTTTCGACGGTAAATCAAAAATATAGTTTGCATATTAGATTGTGAGTTTTTTTGTATATTTATTAAAATATTAAAAGTGAAATTTTTTTTATTTTACTGAATAAATTAGAGACGGAAAGCATACAAAACCGTCGCTAAAATTAGCGACGAAGTTTATAAAACACCGTCGACGGTGTATTAAACCGTCGCTATTTAGCGACAGTTTTAGCGACGGTTAACGATGATGTCCGTCGCGAATTAATTTGCGACAGTTTTTAAAAAACCGTCGCAAATTGTAACCACCACTTCATTCCAAAACCGTTGTCTTTTAGCGAATGCTTTAACCAGAGGACCTTTAACAACGGTTTTATATACCTATGACAACGGTTTTTCACCGTCGTCTTTAGACGTCTACGACAACGGTTTTTCACCGTTGTCTTTGAGCACAACCTTTAACCACAGAGCTTCTAACAACGATTTTATTTGACCTAACCGTTGTCTTTTGCCTTTTTTTTTAGTAATGAGCGTCAACAATATGGGTGAGACCCTACATCATGGGAGTTGTATGTCCACACACATAGGCATGCAGATGGGACGTTCGTTGACAAGCAATCACGACATGTGAATGTAAGTTCTATTTTCGAAACTTAAAGTAATTTTATGTAATAATTCTTAAATTGATTATAATTCAAATAAGTAATATAAATTATATTCTTCCTCCCAGAAAACTATGGAGACATATATAGCTGAGCCGTTGACGTCGAACGAGGATGGGACGATTCCAGAAGCTCCTAGTATACATGAGGTCAACACAATGTTCAAGTTGGCGACAAGTGGGCCCATAAAAGGGCGGATGTATGGTTGTGGATCTAAAGCTTCCACGATTTATCCTGAGGAGATGGCTCCACATCAACGTGGAGGTTCTAGTAACGCTCGTGGTTCTATGACAGCTATGAGTGAGGAGACCCAAAAATTGAGGGAAGATTTAGCAGCAGCAAATGTACGGTCTGGTGTACTAGAGATTGAGCTCTAGGAGTGCAAGAAGGAGAACGAGTTGTTGATGATTCAAATGTCCTCTTTCAAAGTGCAAGTATGTCTACTGGTCGTTGGCATGTCTCAAGAAGCACCTATGCAGCCATACGACAGTGCCTTCCACCCATGCAGCTCCTCCCACATTGGTCGCTTCACAGCAGGAAGATCACATAGGGGTTGCTTTGTCACCAGACCATCACACGAGCGTAGATCCTTACATGGACACAATTACTCACAACAGTATATCGATTCATCACATGACCTGGGCCATGACGATGACGATGACGATGACGATGGACACGAGGATGGTGACGGCGACGACGACGACCACGACGATGACGAGACTGAGACACCATAGGATTTTATTATATTTTGTTGATTATATTTATTGCACATTTTAGTTTAAATATCAGTTGAATTTTATTTTTTTTATATACAATATCAATCGGTTTCAGTTTCATATATATTAGTTTAATGTTCTGTTTTTTACCAATTTTAATTTAATTTATTATGTTTGATAAATATTCAAATACATTATAAAAAAAATTTCAAAAAAAAATTATACATAAAATTCTAAATATAAAAAATAAAAATTTATTGATTATTAAAAATTTAAATATTATAATTTCATTAAGAAATTTATTTAAAATAAATAATTTAACGACAGTTTTTAAATTTTTTTTATTAAACACCATATTCTGTCGCTAAATTTAGCGACATATTTTCACAAACCGTCCTAAAAGTAGCGATGGTTTGTGAATCGTAGCAATAATAAAAAACCGTCGCTAATGGTCAACGATGACCAATATAGTGACCGCGATCAAAGAGACGGTTCTGACTGTTGCAAGACTGTTTTTTTTTTTTTTTTAGTAGTGGAGAGAATGATCTTAAAACCTATCAAGTAAAGAATTCTCAAACTATTGATCCAAATTTTTTTTTTTAATTTCAAATCCCAATTTCTTGATTCAATGTGACAACTAAAATATGAAATTTTAAACAAATACTTGAGAATTGTTCAATAATTAGAAAAGTGTGACCTAATAAACACAGTGAAATTAAGTTATACATTTTTTTTTGATGAAAATCTTGTAATTTATTGAGAACGGAAAATGTCTTTTATTACAAGATCAATCAACCAAACTGGAAAAGAACCACACTCCCAAACAAAAGGGGATCGAGAATTGAAAATCAGATTTATTTCATCACACCATCCATAAATACGTTATTCTCATGTGTGAATGAAAGGTTAATCGGTCCTTAATTTGCTCATAAACTCATGAGAGTCGTGAAAACACTTATCTCCTATGCTACCTATAACCGGTCAAGTTTTTAAATTCCAAAAAAAAAAAAAAATTTATTACATTAATTATTATACCATACAAAATATAACAAAACGACAACTATTCGAATTCATGATAATCTACAAAATAAGTGAAAATAGCTTTTTTTGTCTTACATGTTTTCTTTTTTACGATTTTGTCCTCGATTTTGTAAAATTTCAGTTTTAATTTTATATTTTCTGATTTTTTGCGATTTTTTTCATTTTTTATTGATTTTTTTGACATGACACTGTACATGTCAGTGTCACTCCATTGGTGTCACGTCACCATCACATGAAAAAGGCTAAAATTACCAATAAACAAATAAAATAAATTAAAATTAAAATTTGACAATCCCACAATCGCAAAGAGACTAAAAAACAATTTTTTCAAAAAATATTTACATACTTATAAAAATAACCATAATAAACCTATTCAAAAGTTCAATCTAACTTTTTATATACAATCTCATAAAAATTCTCAATTTTAATATATCTTGGTAATTTATATATATATAAACTGATTATAAAAAAAACTAATAAATTTTTTTAAAAAAAAATAGTGCCTGGAAGTGGTCAATTGACGAAAGAGCTGTAGAGGATCGGAATCTAATTATTTGCATGGAGTAGTGAAGTCCCTTTCATTGCAGCCTCGGTTGAAACATCATAAATGGTCTTCATCACATCAAACAAACGACAATCAAATTGGGATCAGAGAAAGATTCATGATTTCCGTGAACCTTATATATATATTTTTTAATCCACATTTAATGGCCCACTTTTTCATATTTCTTTTTATTATCCAATTAAACACATTAATTAGTTAATAATGTATGCATTATCTTCACAGAAATTCATTATCATTGCTGATCACGGAACTTTTATCATACTTATTTTCAAATTGAAATTTTGGCTATTTTTAATACTGTTTTTTGTTGTTGTTATGACGACAGGATTAAGTTAAAATAACTATAGATGAGAACAATTTGTAGAAAAGAAAGGAAAGAAAGAAAGAAAGAAAGAAAGGAATTAAAATGAGTAAGAAGAACGCCGATTAATCCCAAAGTAAGCTTGTTTCAATGAATTTATTAACAGAAATGAGGTTGGAATTATTCTTTAATTCTCCAACTTATATCAGCACACTAATTATATATGGCAACAGAGTAAAAAATCTATGGATTTCGTAATTAACAATCCCACTCTAAATGAACAAACTAATTAAACTCAAATGGCTTATATAACTTGTTTAAAAGAAAAAATATTGTCTGTTGTTGTTAAATAGTACTAGATTTAGATCCAACTACGTACATAAATATTATTATTTTTTAATTAAGGGGACATGAGTGGTTTTTAGTATTTTCTGCACTATTATTTTTTTGCCGAATAAAATTTGCGTCAAACAAATGATAGATTAACTAAAAATAAGAAATGACAAATCTGGAATAGGAAAATGACTTCACCAAAAATTATTTTTCTAAATGGGTCGTCCTCCCCTTTAGATATAGTAATAGATGCCGTCTCGGCAGAAGAACCTGGTGCGCATGCAGTGGTGGGGCAAATGGATACGACGTTAGCAGAATAGTGAGGATAACAAGTTTGGGTGCCACTACTTATCAGTTCATGACAAAGATAGAACACACTGTTAACACCCTTTTGACGAACTTATTTTACTTTACAGCTAATTGTGCCAAACGAACGATAATTAGATTTATTTAACACTAAAATTAGTACGTTGCAGACACATGCGGTATTTTAACACAATGCATGGTATTATTTTTATGTAAATGTAAAACAAACAAATAAATAAGCAATAACAAAGGCAGTTTGGTTAACGAATTGAACCCCATGCATTTTCGCATACGTACTCTTGACCTGATGCCAAGGAGGAGACCCCGACATTTTTAAAAGAGATCTTGAAGTCCCACTTGTAGGTTTATGTCGACTTTATCAGTAGTTGGTTGTAATAATTAGTTATAATCGGTCATTTGATGATCCTATTGAATTATTTCATGTGACGAGTAATTGCATTCATGATATGTTTTAGAGTATGTGTTCAACGAGTCAACTTGAGTTTATGGACTCTTATGTAAAAACAATCTTTATTTTAATAATATTTTATGATTTTATCAAATTATGACATTTGCTTTATCCGTATATACATGCAAATAGTATAGATAAAGTCTTTGAATATAATATAGGTATCATGAGGCCTGCCTCTCAACATAATATTATGAAACTCATTAAGAAGTGTACCGTATATTCTAAACAGGTTCTTAATAGAATCAGCAGCCTAAAATAAAGATAAATGTCGTTTGAGCTTTATACTAACATTTGTGATGTAAATATCATGTTTCTTTGATAAGGACATGTAGATCTCCACTCATATAGATAGGGGATCTGTCCAAGTTGTTATCCTTATCGAGTAGAATAGTCCACAGTTATGATTGTACACCATTAGTCTCTTGACCCTAGACAACGCAGAGGCTCTACATACTATCATGTACTTTGATTCGTTTACGACTCCATTCAGGGTCATCAGATGACGAGATTGGGTGTAATTTCGAAATATTTGTGAGCAAATTCATTGTAGTTGGGGATTCAATGTTTGCGTATGGGTGAAGATATCATATATTATCTGATGAGTTGATAATGTAAGGAATCTCTTGCCAAAGTAAGAGACGTGCATTTTGGAAAGGTGTTAGCTCAGTTACACATACCATGTCATTATTATCACTCAAAGACATATCACATCGTTATAGAATTCATTTGTAACTTTCGATACACCAATGATTGCAGATTGGATCGTGATATATGAGTTGAACGGACTATAACTTAAGGTTCTTACAGAAACTAACAGTGTTACCTAGGAGATCATGGGACGATGCTACTAGATACTCTTGCCATGATCCGATGTGTGAAATCAAACTTGAGTTCTGAATTTTTTTTATCGAGAGGTTGATGAAAAGAATGAGGCTAAATAGGGTAATCCGAGATAAGAATAAATGTTATTCTGAATCACATGAAATTCTGAACCACTACTACCTGTATCCTTGAACTATTGAGTGTCACACAAGTATCAGATTCTATGTTCCCGTTGAGATAGTCAAGTGCAGGAGTTGAATTTGGTTACTG
Organism: Primulina huaijiensis; assembly: GCF_012295235.1. Classification (NCBI taxonomy): domain Eukaryota; kingdom Viridiplantae; phylum Streptophyta; class Magnoliopsida; order Lamiales; family Gesneriaceae; genus Primulina; species Primulina huaijiensis. The sequence continues at coordinate 5,166,293 of NC_133314.1, forward strand.
TAATTTGATGGAGATCAAAAAAATTCTTATAAAAGAGTTTATAAGTAGATTCCATGTATCAAAAGTTGTGGAAGTTAGCTTAACTGCTAATTAATTGATGAGAGGGAGACAATATATTTTGGTGAAGGAGTTCTCAAAACTGGCAGCTGCAAAAAATGGATCAGTGAAATTTTGATCTTCGAGATTTTTGAATTTTATTATATGAACAAGATATGTACATTCGGTATATCTGCGTTGTCTATCATCGATCAGGGTTATAATGAGTTAACAATTATTTATTTAAAAAATTAAGAATCTTCTAATTAAATAATAATGTTAATAGTAGTGACTACTATATGTACCAATTATCAAGTGATGACCTTGAATTATATATTACGAATTATCAAGTGATGACCTTGAATTATATATACAACATGGGAATTTTGATTAGTTAATGAAAATAGGAATTCTAATCGGATTAGGATTATGAATCCTAATATAAGTGGGATTCCTGATTTGATTAGGAATCAAAACTAATAAATATTTCATTGAAGGTCATATGAAAGAACACAGGTTTTTACACATAGATTTTGGTAAACAAAATTTTGTCCACCAAAAATTTTCCCCTCCCACTCACTTGAAAAATTCGGCCACCTTAATTTGCACAAGAAAAATTCACGGCCACTTTCACAGCCATATCGTCACCTAAATTTTGACATTCAGGCGATCTAGTCTCGATGCAAAGTTTGTTTAGATCTCTAGTGTGATCTAAGCAATGAATCTAATCTCTAATCGTGGATTTTATTAGGCGATACAAAGGTGGAAGATCATTTACAATAAGAACCAACTCCGCTAATCCAAGATTGATTTGGTGTCAAGCGTTAAATACGCAAAAGTAAACAGTTCTAAACATACTATGAATGTTATAAATCATACGACACTCAATGAATGTTTTGAATGCAAAAACTAAAATTTTTAAACTTACGATGTGTCTTGGGGGTGAGAAAACGGTACATCAAGTGTGGTATCAGAGCCAATTTTTCTCAATCGTATGAATTTATTGTTTAAATCGTGTGAGTATTTTATTTCTAACAGCGTTTGAAATTCCTGAAAATCACTTCTCTTGAAAATATTTTTTTCTAAAACAAAAACATTTTTATCGTAGCTGCCTGGAACTATTCCAAGAAGCACATTTGCGCAAGGATTGTCCCTGAAGTTCTTGGCAGCGGCGCGCAGGGCTGTGCGTAGCTCTGCCTGCGAAACAGACTGCCTGAGTAGTTCAGACAGTACGTTGCAGATTTAGGGGCACGAGCAAGGTCTCGGGCAGGGCAGAGAATCTTTTTGGGTTTTGGTGAAATTTATGATATTTTTTCAAAATTATGGGTGAAAATTGATATTTTATGAAAATTAATCAACTTATCCTCAAAAATTAAATTGTGGAATTTTCTCACGAAATATATAATTGAAATTAGACTTTAATAATTTATGGTAAAAAGTGTTTTACAAGAAATTTAGTTGCTAATGAATTAATTGAAGCTATATAAAGATGTTGATTTAACTTATTAATTTATTTCTAATTATGACGGCTAGTGATAATTTACAAGATTCATGATTTGTTGATATTATGGATTAGTATAATATTTGATATTATATCGTAAAAAGATGATCGAGAGTCATTATCAATTTTCTAGGTGTATATTGTGATATTTTATATGTTATGTTTTTAATTATTTGATAATTATCTAAAGTGAGCCTGGTTTATGACTCGTTCACATCCCTAGATTTGTATTCCAATGTGCCATGAAAATTTAATGTCAATATTAAATTTAATGAGAGATCAAGATTTGAAGATGGTGGGCCCAACTGCTCAAGAGTTTTGAAGTTCGAAAATATATAAAATAATGGAAACTTATGTAATATTGTATTTTGCAACCCTACATTTACCTAAGTTTTAGACATTGATCCATATATTACTCATATGTATCAATTAGCTCTCGGTTATTGATCATCATTTATTATTAATAATACATGTGATATATTATAAACAATCACTATGCGTGTTATTATTAATATAAAAACAAGAGTGGTACCGAAAAACATATAAACAAACATGGCATGATATTTTAAAACTAATGATGTGACAAATTTTTAAAATTAAAATACCTCATTTTCGACAAGATCCAAAATTTAAATCAACCTCATTAAAATAAAAATTAAAATAACGTTTAATATTTCATTGCCTTCCATAAACAGTAGTTGCATGATTAATTCTACCTACGGTAGTTGTCTGACTTATATTATTGGGGAGACCTAGACGCCAGAAAGCTGTGACTTCCACTGACAGACATGATGCGAACTATGTGGAACTGTCATGACTTCGGCTCATGTGATTGGGTATCTCATGTCGACCGTTCACTAAGATTCAACATTGATGGATCGAGCTCGACACGTGAAGAGGAAGGGGATCATTGTAGAGCCCAAAATCAGTACACGTACAACACATGCATTTATTTAATTGTTAAATTATTTAATTAATTTTAAAATGAGTTTTAGCGGTGAATAATTTATGAATTTGCATTATTTTAAATTATTTATGTTTATGTTATGCACGTTAAACGGTTTTCTTGAGTTTTTTGTTTCAGGCGATTATTCGATACATGATCGAGGAAAAGAGAACGGCGACGATTTTTGGCGATTTTAAAATGTGGTATTTTATTTTAAGTTAGGATTGAAGCATTTTAAATGATTTATTTAGTTTTTAGCATTTTAATAGCCTAATTTAATTATTAGGTGAATTTTAAGATTTTAAAACTTTTAAAGTTTAGCAAGTGTGTATTTTAATTTTAAAATGAGTTTCTTAGTAAAGTTAATAGTGGGTTAGCATTTTAATTTGCTTTTTTTTAATTTAGCATGTTAATTGTGTAATTAAGCAATTTCATTCCCTTAATCTTATTAAAACACACGCACACACACATTCTCACCCACACACACCTACACAACACACACATATACACTTCTTCATTCCCATTTCATTTTTTTAAAGAAAAGTTAGGGTTCTAGAGAGCTTCAGCAGCCGCCCCTTTCCTTTCAAATTTTTCCAGCGATTCACATTGATTTTGTTGCAAGAAATCGAGCCGCAAATCGTTCCGGATCAACCCTCGCATTCGTCTCGCTTCGGTATCGTCGTTTCGATATTTCTATAGATCAAGGCATGTATATTCTATTGTTTCTGCATCGATCTCATCATATTATGTGTTGTGATGTTTATTATGCGTGAAAATCCATGTAGGTTGTGTAAAAGTTTGAGCAAAAACGTTTGAAATGATTTTTGGATCAAAATTTTTAGATCTCAAAAAATGTATGTTGTCATTTCGATTTTTGCTAAAATTCAGTTGATTTTCTGGAAAAGTTTTCAACATACAAAAAGTATTAATTTTTAATACCTTCGATTTGACAGTAAATTCGTAATTTTTGGACTAGAAATGAGTGAGTTATGGTCGTTTTCGTGGGACTGCTCAAATTGTGATTTTATGAAAATGTGTTCTTGACGTGTTCTTGAGAATTTCCTGTTGCAGGCTTTGTTGGGAATCGTCGGGTGTTCCTTGTTGTGTTTAGGAGTGTCAAGTGGGGTGATCATGTGAATTTTGGCATGTTGTTTCGGGTTAGTAAGTTTGAGCATGCATTAGAAGTCATATGAAAGCTTTTGTGCAGAATTTTGGGTTGAATCGCGCAGGACTAGCGACGCAGCGCCACACTGCGGGCACCGCAGCGCTGCCGGTATGCACCAGGCAGTGCCTAGGGGCTATTCTGGCGCTGCAGCGCTGCTTCAATTGATTTTTGCGCTTCGAATTTAGGTGCTCTTGCTTCATTTAAGTACTATTACGTCGTTATGTCCTAGCATACTAAAGGTTAGTTTAGATGTTACTATGTTTGATTGGGGAACGTTAAACTATGGTTTAAGCAAGGTCTGTGTTTTCCATATCTTACGACATTTCATACTTCATGTCAAGAAGGTTTCGGGGTTTGAGTCGGGGTTGATATGATGTCTACTTTTGTCAAGTCCCGAGAGTGCTAGAAGGTCATAACTTATTTAATCAATGGGTATTAAGTATGATAAGCATGGTTAAGTTATGGAATTTAAGGTGCATGAAAGCGTGTTAGCATGAGCAGTAATAACCCGAGCGAGATCCAAAGAATCCCTCAACGCTATGTAAGTATATTCGACGTGCAAAAGAAAATATTTTATTTTTGAGGTATGCTAAATGTCTTGTGACTAACTATGAACGGGTTTGGAAGCCGGTGAACGTGGCCGGTGACCTCTCCACCCCGGTAAAGTATGACTGGGGATCTCATATATGCGGTAGTGGACATCCCTACAAACCTAGTACTGTGGTTTAGTCTGATCAGGCACAATTACGTATGAGTCACTTGCTTTGAAACATATCTAAACGCAAAATGATGAAGTTATGCAAGTTCATGTATGTATGATGCAAGTATGTTTATAAAAAATTTTATGATGATGGCATGTCCATGTTTATGTTATTACGTTAAATATTCAAGTATGTACGCTCTATTTTAAAAATACATGTGATTTTATTATGTATTACTTGCTATGCCCAGTTTATACGTGTTGAGTCTTTAGACTCACTAGACTTGATCGATGCAGGTGAGGATGAGCATGAGGAGACGAGGGTTGGGGACCAATGAGCTGGCTTGGACTGCGCAGGAGGCTAAACTCGAGGACCGCCTATGTTTTAAGAATTTTATGATATATGTTTCAAATACTCTAATTTTCACGAGTTTTCTTTATGATGTTTAAACAAGTATTTTTTTTACAAACTTGGGTTGTAGTTGTTTTATTTCAAATATTTTAGTCGATCAGTTTATTTTTAGTGCAATTTGCATGATTATTATTTATTTAAGAAATTTTTTATTTTTCCACAAATTTTAAAGTAGTTTAAAAGTACGATACGTCACAATCATATTATTGGGTCATCATCAAACGTGATGCAAAATTGCGTGAGGGTTGCAATCGGGCTCTATATTTTAGAAAATAGGAATGACTGATATTATTCGGGATCATAATTTAGCAATAGGGCCTTGCATACTCACTAAGGAAATTTGATTTCTCGTTTTCACCAGAAGGTGGTGAAAATATAAAATAGTGAAAAGAAATTCATAAAAACAAAAGTCTTTATTTTTAAAATTCATAAAAACAAAAGTCCATATTTTATGTCTTAAAAATATTTTAAACTAGTTAGCAAAGTTTATTCTGTATTCATTTCAGTATACTTCCTACTTCGTCACGTAATCCACTTATGTTATTCTCAATTAAAACAAGCTAACCAAACTCAAATTTTCAAAATTGACTAAGAAAAAATGTTCTGTATTAGGAGAAAATGTCATACACACTAACGTCAATCTTGTTGAACTCGCAAAGCATGAGAGATGGTGAGACGATGGTATAACTAAAGTGTAATATGCTCGCTTCTATGTCAAATTAACCGTGGAGACAATGTAAGGAAATAATGAATGTTGCTTACATTCAAATGTACATGCAAGAGTTGTATGGTGCTGAAACTCGTAGAGTGTCATACAGTGATGCACACTACTTTCAAGAAGCTCATGACTACATGCATGCAAGATGGAACTCCGGCCCATGAGCATGGTGTGAATCTGATTGGGCTTATTGAGAAGGTGGTGTGCCTAAATTTGATGATTCACAACGAGTTAAATGATGACATCATCTTGTTTTCAATTTCTTACTCATTTGACAAGTTCAGGTTAAATTCATCATGAATAAGATAAAATCTAGCCTTGAAGAGTTGGTCAATATGTTTACGACTTACAAGACCACCACAAAGAAGGAAAATGTTGTTTTCTTAGTGGACTTCTCATCGTAGACGAAAAATAGTCCACAAGGTATGGGAAAGAAACTTTTTGTCCCTTATAAGAAAAACAATCTCAATAAGAGACAAGCTCAAAAGGATACTTAAAGGGCCTCACAAAGTCCAATAATTCAGAACATGTTTGTTTCTACTGCGAGAAGCATTGACATTTAAAAGTATCTAGACCAAAAGTATTCTGAAAATAGCTGGACTTCAGAGAATATTGTGATATTCAATTAAACAATGTCCAAACGATATCAACAAAATACAAAAGAAAAAAATATAGTCTAAATCAAGCACACTTGTGGCACGTTAGTCTAAGACATATTTCCTAAAGAATGAAGCACAAGCTAGTGGGAGATGACATGTTTGACATGTCAGATATTAACTCTCTTGAAACAAGTGAGTTCTGTCTGAAAGGAAAGATGACCAAAGCTCCTTTCTTAGGAAAAGTTGAACATTCACATAATCTATTAGATTTGATCCATATAGATGTATGTGGTCCACTAAGTGTTAGCACGAGATATGACTAATCCTACCTCATTACCTTTACTGATGACCTATCGAGGTATGGGTAATTAAATTTGATGAAATACAAATCTGAATCCTTTGAAAAATTCACAAAATTCATAGCTGAAGGAGAGAAACAATTCGGAAAGAGTATTAAAACGCTTCAATCTTATCGAGGTAAAGAATACTATAAGTGCTGAATTTCAAGACTAACTCAAGGTGAATGAGATTCTCTCACAGTGGACACCACCTGCCATGCCACAGTTGAATGATGTTTCAGAACATCGTAATCGAACATTGATGAACATTGTTCGATTTATGATGAGATTCACTGAATTGTCGTCATTCTCATGGGGATTTGCGCTTGAGACTGTGACCATGTTAATGAACCAAGTCTATACAAAAGCATTGGATAAAAATTCATATGAGATATGAATGAAAAAGCCTCCCAAATATTATTTATTAGGAATATGATGATGTCCTACTTGCGTGAATCAATCAGTGGGAGACAAATTGGATAGTAGAGCCAATTTGTGCTACTTCGTGGGATATCCAAAGAATTTCATTGCATATCATTTCTATGATCCCATTGAAATAAAAATTTTTGTTTCAAAGAATGTTAGAGAAAGAGTTTCTATTGGATAGAAAACCGAAATGATAGAACTCGAAGAGATTCGAGAACCGCCAACTTCAAAAAAAGTAGAACCCATACTCCAACAGTCAGTTGAAGAAACACAAGCTCATTGGAGATCCGAAAGAGTTTCAAGACAACCTAAAAGGATGGTCCGACTTCTTGAAGAAGGACAAGATGAGTATTCTTGTATGTGATCCAAGAAACTTCCAAGAAGCATTGTCTGATGCCTATTGATCCAAATGATTTGAAGTCATGAAGTCCGAGATAGACTCCATGTATTCGAATCAAGTATAATTCTTAGTAGATCTACTTGAGAAAATTTTTCCCAGAGGAAGAAAATGTATTTAGAAAAAAAAATTTGGCAAAGTGATATACTCAAAAGCAATGTATTAACTATGAGGAATCCTTTTCTTCAATCGCAATGTTCAAGTCCATTAGAATATTGCTTGTCATAGCAACGTGATATGATTGTGAAATATGACAGATGTATGTGAAGAAAACATTCCTTAATATAGATTTACATGTCTCAACGGATTCAAATCAATAAGAAATGAGCATAAAGTGTGCATACTTCAAATATCCATCCATGATCTCAAACAGTCATCAAGAAGCTGGAACCTCAGATTTGATAACAATATCAAAGAGTTTAATTTTGTTAAAAACCATGAGGAACAATGTGTGTAGTGACATTCCTAGTACTTTATGTTGATGACATACTATTCATTGGAAATGGTGTAGGGATGTTGCCATCATCTAAATTATGGTTAACTAGTAAGTTCTCCATGAAATATATGAATGAAACATCCTATGTATTTGAATTACAGATCTATAGGTATATATCAAAAAGGATGTTAAGACTCATCCAATCCACTTCTATCGATACTATATTGAGGAGATTCTCTGAGGAGAATTCTAATAGAAGATATCTCCCAATGTGTTATGATGTGATTCTATCTTCGTCTCTGTGACATAAAACTGACGATGAGATAGAAAGCATGTGCCGCATCCCATATGCATCCACCATAGGCAATATATCATATGAAATGATATCTAATCAACCTATATAGCATTTTCACCGAGTGTTGCAAGCAGATATCAGTCGAATCTCCGCTCATTGCATTGGAAAGCCGTGAAGGACATTATTAATTAGTGAAGAAGAACTAATAATTTCTTCTTGATTTACGGGAGTGGAGAATTAAAATTGAAGACTATATTAATTCTAGCTTCCAATCAAATGTGGTTGATTCAAAATCAACATCTGGATTTGTATTGAAACTCAATGGTAGTGTTGTCTCTTAGAAATTTCGAAGCAAGACACCACAACAGATTCAACCACTGAGTTCGAATACATAGCTGTATTAGCTGCAACAAAGGAGGCTGTTTGATCCAGTCTCGGTCTACTGCAACAACACCGGTGTCATTGTGTAAACAAAGGAACTGAGATCTCATCAGCGATCCAAACATATACTAAGAAAATTTCATAAAATCCGAGAGATTGTGGGAAGATGAGACAAATTAATAGAGAGAGTTGTCTTTGCGTATAACATTGTCGATCCACTGACGAAGCTCATGTCAGGATCATTGTTTGAGAAGTATCGTGAAGCAGTGAGTCTAAAATCTATGAGTAGTTGGCTATAGGGCAATTGAGAGATTGTTAGAGTAGGTGCTTAGCAAGCCAACTTGTGGTTTGGGCTTTATTGACTCTTACATAAAATAAAATATTTATTTTAATAATATTTTATGATTTATTCAATTATGAAATTTACTTTATCCGTATATAAATATATGCAAGCAACATAAATAAAGTACTTGAACATACTGTAAGTACCATGAGATATGTCTCTCAAAGTAAGATCACAAAACTCATTAGAAAGTGTATCGTATATTCTAAACATGTTCTTAGTCGAATCAACCGCCTAAAATTAAGATAAAGGTCGCTTGTTCTTGAGACTATCATTTGTGATGTAAACATCATGTTTCAATAGTAATGGCATGAAGATCTTCATTCATACAGACGAGAGATCATTTGATGATACACTGAACAACCCTCCCTCGAACTGTCCAATTGGTTATCACTTATCGAGTAGAATAGTCTACTGTTATGGTTGTACATCATTAGTCCTTTGACACGGGACAACGTAGAGGCTCTACAAACTAGCATGTACTTTAATCTGTTTATCGACTCCATTGAAGGTCATCATGTGGCGAGATTGGGTGTAATTTTGAAATAATAGGAGCGAATGCATTGTAGTTAGGGATTCATTGTTTGCCTACAGGTAAAGATATCCTATGTGATCTGGTAAGTTAATAGTACGAAGAATCTTTGACCAGAGTAAGAATATGGATTTTGGAAAGATGTTTCTCAATTGCACGTACCATGTCACTATTATCACTCAAAGATATATCACATCGTTATCAAATTTATTTGCAACTCTCGATATAAAAATTATTCTAGATTCGATCGAGATATATGAGTTGAAGAGATCGTAATGTACGCTAACCATAACTTAAGATTCTTGCAGACACTATCAGTGATACTTGATGATCGTGGAGCGATACTACTAGACGTTCTTACCATAATCTTATGGGTGTAATCAGACTTGAGTTCTGACATTCTCAATCAAGAGGTTGATGAAAAGAATGAGGATAATTAGGATACCCTTATATAAGAATAAGTGTTATTCTAAATCACATGAAGTTGTGACCCCACGTCTAGCTGCTTCCCTGTACCATTGAGAGTTACACAAGTATCAGACTCTATGTTCTTGTTGAGATAGTCAAGTTCACATAGTTGAATATGGAGATTGTAGTTTGATGAAGATAAAACAAATTTCTTATAAAGGAGCTGCAAAAATTGGATAAGTAAAATTTTGATCTTCTAAATTTTCAATTTTCATTATATGAACGAGATTTGTACATTCGATACATCGACGATGTCTGATCGTCGACGGGGTTATAATGAGTTCAATATTATTTATTTTTTAAACTAATAATCTTTTAATTAAATAAAAATGTTAATAGTGATGACTACTATATGGACTTGATTTTCATGGAANTATTATCAAGAGTTGACTTTGTCTGATATATACAACGGGAGACTTTAATTATTTAATGAAAAAAGGAGTCCTAATGGGATTATGATTATGATTATGGATCCTAATATGAGTGGGACTCCTGATGTGATCTGTAATCAAATCTTATAAATATTTCATTGAGGGTTATATGAAATAACACAATTTTTTATATATAGATTTTGGCAGACAAAATTTTGTCCACAAAAATTTTCCTCCTCCATCTTTTCTCAAAAATTCGTTCACCCTATTTTCACCAGGAAAATTCACAGCCACATCATCGTCGGATTTCTGGAATTCAAGCGATCCAATGTCGATGTAAAGTTCATTTAGATATCTAGTGTGATCTAATTGAGGAATTCAGTCTACGACCATGGACTTGGTTAGGTAATCTTCTTAGAGATTTACAAAAAGAATCGACTTCACTAGTCCCGAACAGGTTTGGCTTCTAACGTTAAATACGAAAAGATAAACATTTCTAAATACTCCATGAATGTTTTAAAGCGTACGACACCCAATGAATATTTTGAATGTGAAAACTAAAATTTTTAAACCTACGCAGCAACACCTTGGATTTGAGAAAAAGGTACATCAACAATATGTTGAACAAGAACAAATGTAACCTCTCAAATAAAAATAAAAAATAAAAAACAAAACCCCATGCATCTTCGGACAACATAATAAACTAAACTCAAGACTACAAATAATTCACTTCCCCTTCGGGGATGGATTCTAGAATTTAATAATAATAGAAGGAATTATTGTATTTTAGAAGCCGAGTTTATATTCATAACATTTTTAAAATTAATTCAAATTTTTATGGGAAAAGAGAATGACAAACATTTGGTTTAATAAATCGAAGAGGGAGAATTTTATTTTTTTGCAACGTAACAAATGAATTCTAAATTACTATTTATTAAAATATTTAATATTTAATTGAAAAAAATTATTAACTAAATAGTTTAATTTTTATATTTATAATCATTAACATCATTTTACATTCATTAATTTAATATAATAATCCCAAAATTTAACAAATTAATAATCTGAATATCTTTATATTCTTATTTAAACATGATTAAAAGATTTTTGGACAAAAAATATCATTTTAGGGGAGATAAGTGAATTGGTATACAAATATGATAAATAATGCAAAACTTAAACTGAGTTAAGAGCTCAAGTTAATATTTACAGTCGGACTGAGTAAAATGAGCTATGTACTAAGTGAATAAGATATACGTAAGTTTAACAGATCAATTTGAGTAAATGAATGAACAATCAAGTAATGACCGACAAGACATGTAAGATGATTGAAATTTAAAAAAGACAAGAATATTTTTATGGAAGTTCTAAAACTAAGCTTCTACGTCTCTATTTCTTCTATTTTCAAAAATATTCTACTAGAAGATTTGACCGATACAACTATTTGTACAAATTCATTTCAGCTCGGTTCACCTACCTTATTGAGCTGAAACTCCTAATATCTTTTTTTAACTCAATCTGTTAAGAAATATGTTTCTGGCACTTACAAAGATTCTCACAGTTCAATAAAGCTCATGTATACAAATTATAAGTGAGAATAAAATGTGCATAAGATGATCCTTAATCAATCTAATAAGATTGTATGAGGACTCGGATTTCTCGAAACAAATCACGTAAGATGTAAACAAAAACTCGATATCTTAGCTCAATTTTATCAACTTACAACCTAACTATAGAATTAAAATTTCAGCTCGAGAAAATCAAGAAATTAGTTAAAAAGAAATCAAAGAGGTTCCAAACTGCAAAGATCGACGTGTGGTCGTTCGGGAAAGAAAAACCCTAGCTAGCTCATGAACCCAAGATTTTAGCTCAAGGAAGCTCATTGATCCATGTCCTAAAGAGCCAAAAAATAAGACATGGGATGAGCTAGAAGTTGGACATAATTAAGATGTAAGGAATCCCTTGAGTGCACAAAATTGACTATTGGTTTTTGATAAACTTTGACCACTTGGAGGCTATTTGGACCATCATCCTTGGGCATTTTGAAGGCCAAATTCGGCTGAATGGGGGGGGGGTGGAGATCAACCAATTGTTTCACCTATAAATACCCCATCATGTGATGAGAAGTGACACACCGAAAACTCCCACAAAAATCCTCCAAGTTTCGGCCATATCAAGGAAGAGAAGGAAGGAAAGTCGTGGCCATTGCGTTCAACATCCAGGCACGTCCAAGTGCTGCTAAACCAACTTAAGGTGTTGTCCAAAAATCTCAAAAAATTGTTGTCCAAAAGCATGACCAAGTTCCGTCCAAGGCTTGTTTAAAATACGGTTCGTGTTTGTTCAAGTTCAACCGAGTTTCGAAACACCCATTGAACAAATGTAAGTGGGAATATATATGTTTTAAAAGCTTATGTATGTATTAAAATCTCAATCGATGTACTATATGTTTATTATGTTCTCGATTTCCTTTGATTATGATGAATCCATTCTAAATTCTGATAAGTTCTGTTTGATGAATTTGATTCGGTAATACATTGTTATGATTCAAGTTGGATATGGAACGAAGAATGTAAATTATGTCTGGTCCCCTTCAGTGGGTATAAAAATTTGTTCTGGCCCCTATCAGTGGGGTATAAAATTGTGTCCTGGCATGGCCCCTCAGAGGACTAATATATGGGGGACAATTTGACCATGGATGATGATATGAATAACAGTGTTTTGATATATTCTGATTTGTTCTGATAAGCTCTGTTTCACATTCAGATTATGATTCTGTTAATTTTCTGATATGACAAGTCGATATACTAAGTTCAGAAAACTTGTTTAGGATATGTACTTTAAATCTATCTCTATATGCATTCGTGTTAATTGATTGGCCTCCATTTGCTGAGTGTTTCCCAAAAAGCTCATCCCCTTACATCTCTTCCCAGATAAGACCGAGGAACAACTGAATGATGAAGAGAAAGAAACATTTTGGGGTTGTTGATGGTATCAAAAGATTGAAGATAAAGACTTCGTTTATTCTTATTATTATATTGCATTTCGCTTCCGCAAACTACTGATGCAATTTTTTTTATTCCACTGTCATTGTGAAAGACAATATTTCTTTATGAAAAAGACTGGTTTTGGCTACGAGGCTTATTGTTGTATAACAATGCCGGATGTCATTTACGTTTCGGCCCTTGGAGCGTGACATTTAAGTGATATCAGAGCTGCCAGGTTTATAATCCCGCTGGGATTTTGATAGACAAATTTTGGCAAAAGTCTAATGCATTTCTATCTGAAACAAACTTAGAAATAAAATTCATTCACTTCTTATTCCATTATTTAGTTCTCATCCTTTCCATGACTTTCTTTGAGAAATTCAAATTGTATCTCTTTCAATCATTCTACAATTCCAAATTTTTTATTTTTGAAAATTCCATGAAATTCTTTTTTTGATTCAAATTATGTACTTTTACCATTCTATTTTATCCTTTAAAAGTTACATTGATATTATTTTAAATTGTTAATTCAATTAATTCTAGAAAATGGTACCTCTCCATACTCGTGCCCAAGCTGCCCTTCGCATGCAACAACTCTCAATTGATAATCAAGCTAGAGAAATTGCGACCGTGAAGGCTCAACTCACTAGGGAGAAATAAGAAAATCAAGAAATCATAGAAACCAAAATCTACTCCAGAATGATGTACAACGATTCACCAATCACCTAGACTTGGCCGAAAGACAAATTCTTATGGTCCCTACCAATTCACTCCGTATTGAGAGCCTAGCTACTTCGAATAGAGAGTTTCTAGTGAGAGTTGAGACTGAGAAAGACCTTGCTGCTTGTTCTCGTCACCAACAAGAAGAAATCGCTAACAAGAAAGAGCGATACATCTCCAAGCTTCATAGTGCTATGGATAGGCTTCAAGATAAAAAAAAATTATTAGCATCTTGTGGTGGAGAACATGAAAGAGGAGGAAGAAGTAACTATGGATGCGGTCGATGATGATAGTGACGATGGAGACATGATAGATTAGGCAAGACTAGTATTATGATTGTAATAAAAATATACTATGAAAATAAGAAAGTGTAACTTCACTTTTCAATAAAAAAATAATAATAATTGGTTATTATTTTTATAAATTTTCAATAAATTTTAATCTATTAAGTATTATATAAACCTACTAGTTAAACTTTTTTCCACCCTTTTAGGCATATTGCATGGATACCCAAGCTATCATCTCCGAACTTCAAGAATAACTCAAGATCAAGGATACAACAAGCGATCATTGAGCAAAAGAAATGTCAATATAGAAAGAGAAACTACCAACTGGTTGGGAATAATGTATTCCTGGAAGAAGACATTTACCAAGCCCGAGAAGAAGAAAAGAAATTTGTGCGAAGAAGTTAGATGCTATGATGCTTACTACCTTGAAGCTGAACGAAAACGTGACATTACAAGATAAAAATTTGAAGAATTTCAAGGTAGGATTATTGTACTCAAGAATCGAGAAGACAAGGTTAACAAGGCTATTTATCGACTCCAAGTAAAGATAGAAGAGAACTAAATGCCCTAAACGACCACAACACACTTTTGGAAAATTATATCGATCAACTGAAGAATGATATTGTGGGGACCCGGACGCTAATCATCTTCTTAATCGTCATTGGGATAATTGGATCAATGTAATTAATCTGGGTTTACATTTTTTTTTTATATAGTGCGGAACGTAATGGAATTCAATCTAATATACATATCCGTATAAAAGTACAGGTCTTGTACAACAAACATCAAACTCAAACTAAGGTTCAACAACTAAATGTCAAGTGTTGAATCCTATCTACAGCAAGGTCAAAGTCCGTAGTCTCCACTCTAATCACGATCTCTAATCATCTCCTCGACCCTGATCCTGTCCCACCTGTTGTCATGTACACATACAAACAAGACAACAGCCGGATAACTCCGGTGAGAATATAATTCCCAGTATAAATCAAAGAAACATGCAAGTATATAATCGATAGAAATGCATGAAATAGATATCAAGAACATGTATCAAATCTGAAAACATGAATCAATATAAAACTGTAAATAAACTCGTGACTCCACGTCTCAGACTAGACTCAGTCCTAGTCTAGGGATCCCGGTTTTTAGATGTTGGTATTCCTATATCGACCAACTGTAATAGAAGAAACTCCCAATTCTATCCACGTCGATATAACCATACATCCAGTGTCCTGACCTATCCGTCACAGACTGTGGCCCTATCGCCAATACACTATCTTGTGACATCATGCAATGTGCCCGTGGCGATCCCGCCACTATCAGGTACTTCTGTCACAAGATTACTCATCTAATGCATGCTCCTATAAATCCATAGAACAGGCATTTTAATCAAATCAATAAACACAATAATAAAACATCGGAATAAGTATGTGATTTAGGGAAACTCAAGTATGTCCTACTCAAGTCGATCTCCCAATACCACATTGACTTATACCTTTCTTTCGTAGTCTCGGTCTGAAGCAATATAAGTGCTGAGCTCAAGACTGTCTCTGTAAATCTGAAATGACATATCGAGAATAATAATATAACCATTCCATTTTCAATTCAATATTGAATCTGATTACTCTGAATTTAATGCAAATCAACGGCATAACGGCACAATCTCGATATCTCCGTCAATACAATAGCAACATATATCAATTACAAACCATAACCCATATCCGTTACAATCTGTAATCAATCCATAATCCGAATCTGTTCAATTTCAATCGATAAAATTAGAAAATCATAAAAATTCCAAAATCAACTTGTTTTTCGATCTGACTTCGATTCTACGATGTCTAGTATTCCCAGAACACATAATACTGATCAAATAATAATTCCTCCAATATCATAATTTCAAATGATAACAGAACTCAATAAAACTTACGTCCAGTTGTAGCTCGTGTCGAGAGGAGTACGGTACTGTGTCCGGATCGAAAATCGGATAAACGGATCAACCAAAATCACAATTCTATTGTACGAAGGACTTTGAGAATTCCCGTAGCTTTTCTTGATTCTTTTGCTGGAGAATGAAGGGAAATGAAGCAATTTTATATATCCAAAACACATGGCAAGGACAAGTGTCCACTCAAATCCAATATCGCACTTTAGCCCCTGAATTCTTCACTATTTGCAATTTGGTCCTCATAACTCTTTTTAATTCAATTTCAATCCTATGGAATTGTAAAACCATGGAATATGACTCAACATCCCAAAAATTCATAAATTAAATAATCTCGGGTTAAAATGATAAAATCTCGGGCCTTACAATTCTCCCCCTCTGAGACATGATTTCGTCCTCGAAATCCCAAGCAATCATATCACAGGCAATCAAATCAGAAATCACAGAAACTGAAATAGTAAACTCACATCAGTGGAATAACTCTGGGAATTCCTGTCTCATATCTGATTCAGTCTCCCACGTAGCTTCCTCAATACCATGACGAGTCCACTGGACTTTCACGAGAGGAATAATCTTCGTTCTGAGTTGCTTTTCTTTACGATCAATAATCTGAACCGGTTTCTCAATATAACTCAGAGACTCATCAAGCTCAGCCTCGTCTGGCTGGATAATATGGGAATCATCGGGGAGATATTTCCGCAACATAGATACATGAAAGACATCATGTATTCCAGATAGAGAAGGCGGTAATACGAGTCGATAGGCACGATCTCCTATCTTCTCGAGAATCTCATACGGCCCAACATAACGTGGAGACAGCTTCCCTTTCTTGCCAAATCTGACAACTCCTCTGAAAGGTGAAATTTTCAAGAATACTCGGTCTCCAACCTCAAATACCAACGGTCTTCGTCGAATATTGGCATACTTGGCCTGTCTATCTTGAGCTGCCTTCATTTTCTTCTGAATCAGCTTCACTTTTTCAGTCATATCTCTGATCATGTCAGGTCCAGTCTCAGGAACTTCAGAGATATCATCCCAATAAAGAGGGGATCGACATTTCTTTCCGTACAACGCTTCGAATGGTGCCATCCCAATACTCGTCTGATAGCTGTTGTTGTACGAAAACTCACAAAGTGGCAATGCATCTTGCCATCCAGTGCTAAAATCAAGCACTATAGCTCTCAGCATATCCTCCAATGTCTGGATCGTCCGCTCTGACTGTCCGTCAGTCTGTGGATGATATGCGGTACTCAGATGCAACTTCGTACCTAGAGCCTGCTGTAGACTCTGCCAGAAGTGCGAAGTAAACCGAGGATCACGGTCTGATACAATCGACTTCGGCACTCCGTGCAATCTGACCACTTCTCTGACATAAATCTCTGCCATCTGGTCATATCTGTACGTCATCTGATACGGAATAAAACAGGCTGATTTGGTCAATCTGTCAATCACGACCCAAATCGCATCACAACCTCTGGAGGATCTCGGTAACTGCGTCACAAAATCCATGGAAATGTGATCCCATTTCCATTCAGGAATCGACAAACTGTGCAGTAGACCTCCTGGTTTCTTTCTTTCAGCTTTCACCTGTTGGCAATTCAGACACTTTGACACAAACTCCGTGACATCAGATTTCATCTGTTTCCACCAAAACTGTGTCTTCAAATCATTGTACATCTTTCTGCCACCAGGATGAATGCTAAAACGACTGCTGTGCGCTTCTGTCAATATCCGCTGTCTCAAATCCGAAACATCTGGCACAACAAGACGATTATTCACATACAGTACGCTATCATGTACCTGATATTCTGACTGATGACCTGATCTGACCATCTCAATCGATTTCTGCACTTTCTGATCAACTTTCTGAGCCGTTTTAATCATCAAAATCAGCTCTGGTTCAGCTTGAATAGCATACAGTCGCAATGGTCTACAATCTGTCTCAAATACCAATCCAGACAAACAGCAATTTTCAATCAAATTGGAAACACCTATCGTCGATAAGGATAAAGAACATACCTTACGACTCAGTGCATCAGCTGCTGCATTCGATTTTCCTGGATAGTACTTGATTTCACAATCAAAATCTTTAAGCAAATCAAGCCATCTTCGCTGTCTCATATTCAACTCAGACTGTGAAAACAGATATTTCAAGCTTTTATGATCAGAATAAATTTCAAATTTCTCACCGTAGAGGTAGTGTCGCCATATCTTCAAAGCAAATACAATTGCTGCCAATTCAAGATCATGAATTGGGTAGCGAGTCTCATGTGGCTTCAGCTGTCTCGAGGCATAAGCAATCACATGCCCTCGTTGCATCAACACACAACCCAAACCTCTGTGAGAAGCGTCACAATAAACAACAAATCCACCAGTACCTGAGGGGATAGTCAGTATCGGTGCACTGGTCAATCTTTTCTTCAACTCAAGGAAACTGGTCTCACACTCCTCAGACCACACAAACGGAGCATTCTTCTGAGTCAACTGTGTAATCGGTTTGGCAATGCTCGAGAAATCTTTAATGAATCGTCTGTAATATCCTGCCAAACCCAAAAAGCTACGTATTTCTGGTACAGATGTCGGTCTCGGCCAACTGATCACGGCTTCAACCTTGCTAGGATCAACTGATATACCATCTCCGGATATGATATGACCCAGAAATACTACCTGTCTCAACCAGAACTCACATTTCGACAGTTTAGCATACAGTTTCTCAGTTCTCAGAATTCTCAAAACAATCCTCAAATGCTCAGCATGCTCAATCATATTCTTTGAATAAATCAGAATATCATCAATGAATATGATAACAAAATCATCCAAATATTTCTGAAACACACGGTTCATCAAACCCATAAATACAGCTGGAGCGTTAGTCAAACCAAATGGCATGACAATAAACTCGTAGTGTCCATACCTGGTTCTGAACGCTGTCTTCGAGATATCAGAATCCCTGACTCTCAGCTGATGATATCCAGATCTCAAATCGATCTTGGAATATACCGAAGAACCCTGCAACTGATCAAACAAATCATCAATACGAGGCAAGGGATATTTATTCTTTACCGTTGCTTTGTTCAGTTGCCGGTAATCGATACAGAGTCTCATAGAACCGTCTTTCTTCCTCACAAATAATACTGGAGCACCCCAAGGAGATACACTCGGTCTGATGTAACCCTTGGCCAGTAAGTCTTCCAACTGTTCTTTCAACTCTTTCAAATCAATTGGTGCCATTCTGTACGGAGCTCTGGAAATCGGAACTGTACCTGACATCAACTCAATGCTGAAGTCTATCTCTCGAAGCGGAGGCAAACCAGGAATCTCATCTGGGAAGACATCAGCAAACTCACACACCACTGGCAAGTCCGCCAATGATGGACTCGATTTCCGTAAATCCACTGAATAAACAAGGAACCCATCCGCTCCTTTCTGCAACAATCGAGTCATAGACATAACAGATATCAAAGGAATTCTAGATCTAGAACCCTTACCATAAAATTTCCACTCCTCAGCCATCTCCGGTCTGAATCGGACAATCTTATGAAAACAATCAACTGTAGCTCTGTACTTGGTCAACATATCGATACCGATAATGCAATCAAAATCAGACAACCCAAGCACAATACAGTCTAACTCAATCTCATGACCATCATACTGTAGCATACATGATCTAACAGAAGTCACTGATACAAGACCTCTCCCTAAAGGTGAAGAGACAGATACTACAGTAGATAATGACTCAACAGGCAAGGAATGCATCAATGCAAATCGCTCAGATATGAATGTATGAGATGCACCGGTATCTATCAATACATAAGCAGGATAACCAGAAATAAAACAGTTACCTGCAACAACGTCATCAGGTGCGTCCTGGGCCTGCTCCTCAGTCAAAGCGAACACCATGGCCTGCTGTCTAGGAGGCTGGCTAACTGTCTGGCTTCCCCCTGGCCTCTGCTGTGACTGAGCTGGTGCTGGCTGAAAGGAGTGGACTGCAGTTGGTCGTCTACCAGTCTGAGCCACTGATCCAGATGACTCTACTGCCTGGAATCCCTGTGCACCTCTCTGGGGACATACTCAGGCAAAATGTCCCTGCTGTCGACATATACGACAAGAGCCAAACACTCCGCGACACTGCTCTGTGGAATGCTTCCCTCCACAAGTGCTGCAATATGGTCCTGTATAGCTCTGACTCTGACCAGTCTGTCTCGTGCCACTGGAACTAGAAGAACTGCTGCCAGACTTCTTAAACTGCCTTCCTCTGGCTTTCAGATAGTCCTTCTTTCCCCCACTGATGCTACCATTCTCAAATCTGGGAGGGGGTTGCTGTGGTATCGGTGCTGGGGCAATATATAAAGCTCTTCTCTGTCTCATCAGACCAGCTTCTGCTCCCTTTGCTCTGTTCAGGGCGTCAGCAAAGTTGTTTGGTCGCCCAGTGTTCACCAATGTAAATATCTCCGGATTCAAGCGATTGATGAACTGATCAGCCACCGCTTCTTCATTCTCGGCCACATGTGGAGCAAATCTCAGTAGTGTAGAGAATTTAGACACATATTCCTCAATGTTCAACTGCCCTTGTCTCAGATTCGCAAACTCAGCACCTTTATCCTTTCTGTATGACACAGGGAAGAATCTCTGATAGAACTCGGTTTTGAAGACATTCCAGGTAATAGATGTACCTCTATGCTCCAATGCCCTCTTGGTCGTAATCCACCAGTTCTTGGCAACATCATGCAACTGGTGTCCTATCAGTTTCACTCTCCGCTCATCAGTGTAGTCAAGTGAATCAAATAACATCTCAATATCATCAAGCCAGCTCTCGCAGTCAACTGAAGTCTCAGTACCCTTCAAAGTCGGTGGATGGAATGACTGAAATCTCTTCAGCAATGTTTCCATCGGTGTTGCTGTCACATCCATCGGATTACCGGATGTACTACCTTGTTCTGGGGCTCTTCGCGGAGGCATATCTGATTATCAAAAAAAATTAGTAATCAAATCTGATAATTCTGTCTCAGTCCTCTTCTGATCATCTTACCTTCTGATCAAGAATCGGTTCTTATTCATTCTCAATAACACACTTTACCAATCAAATCAGATAATTCAGGTAAACATGTATTTGAAAACAGTAAACATGCTAGCACACAAAAGTAGGAAAGAAAATTCAATCTACCCCGCTCACTAGCTTCTATCTCAGTCTAAAGGATCTATTGCTCTGATACCACCTGTTGTGGGGACCCGGACGCTAATCATCTTCTTAATCGTCATTGGGATAATTGGATCAATGTAATTAATCTGGGTTTACATTTTTTTTTTTATA